>NC_080410.1:5319897-5642897 GCF_030265065.1 Corythoichthys intestinalis | reverse complement strand
TCCCTACGAATGTTGAGACCAAACCTATGCCCTTCCAAAATAACACCGGTTTTTGTGGTGAAGGACAGGCGCAAGACCACAAACAGTTTTAATTTCAATTTTATAAAAAAAAAGAAAAGAAAAAAAAAGAGCTTAGACTAAGAAAAATACAATAGAATATTTAAAAACTAAATTTTGGCCTTAAATAAAATATTATTTGTTTTTCTTTTCACACATTTTGTTTAGCATTCTGTAATAAATTGATTAAAGTATCAGAATTAAAAGTTTTAAAAACAACTGAATATTTCACCAAAGGTCATAATTGAATTCTGTGGTTTTGTACACCACTCTTTACTCTCATTTATGTTGCATGAATTATAGAATTGCGACGGCCAACACATTGAGTGTGTAGAGCAAATGCATGTTATTTTCTTACTTTTACGTATCGATAATATGTACCGTATGTGCGTGTTTTGTGAAGAATGCTGATGAGATATGAAATAACCAGTTGCCAATTGAATAAGCTACCCTTTTTGGTTTATATATTTGGAAATCTGACACTAAAGGAGTCAGTGCCTCACCAACCATGAACCTCACCGCACGTCACTGCCCAGAAGGCTGCAAAAAATCTACCTTGTATTAAGGGGCTGCACCCATGTCAATTTTTCATCCTAATCAAAATTAAGTAGCGTCCTCAAATGCTCTGAATTTGCATACAGTGAGTCACCATCTGTGTTCTTTTGAAAATAACACCTCAATTATTATTATCATTACGCTTACACAACATCTTTAAATCCAAAAGGGGTTTAATCATCCAAGTTTATGAGGGCAATAAAACAGCTGGGTATCAATTACTTCAGACATTTATGCCTGTTCTTAACTAAGTTACAAAAGCGGTCATTGAACCTCTCGTATTTTGTTGATGGAGGCAGCTGAGTCGGGCAGCTCCTCTGTCAAAATGTCACCGTTTAATAGATGAATGTTTTGCAGGGTTGAGGTGGACCTTGTCCACATGAATCACTTGGTTTGTTAGTGGCATATTTGAATACAGATGTAAAAGCGTATTCATAATTCATCGTTAATTGTAAAGCTACAGCTGTCCAACTATTACTCGTGATTAGCGAGCTGTACACAAATTCCCGCTGACTGACAAATGAAAGGAAAATGTAGGGAAATTATATTCATGCTAGAATTGTGGCAACGTGGCTGACCCTTATTTTGATCGTATAGCTCTTTCAGTGCCATTGACGATGATGGGCATCCAATCATGTGGCTCTCAAATTAAAACACCATAAAAGAGTATTACTAGTAGACGTCCAATGCTTTTGAGCGGGAGGGTGGCAATGAACGAACATTCATTCGCTGCCCTGTCAGTCCTCTCAGTTCTAGTGCTGTCAATGGCAGCCAATGAGTTATGGTGGCAGTCAAGCTTGGTGTTTACAATTAGTAATGTCCTGATTTGTTACACATTATCGGTATTGGCACCCGATACAGTAGTATGAAAAAGTATCTGAACCTTTTGGAATTTATCACATTTGTGCATTAAATCACCATCAAATGTGATCTGATCTATGTCAAAATCACACCGATGAAAAAACACAGTGTCTGCTTTCACTAAAACCACCCAAACATGTATAGGTTTTCATATTTTGATGAGGATAGTATGCAAACAATGACAGAAAGGGGAAAAATAAGTAAGTGAACCATCCCATTTAATATTTTGAGGCCCCCCCATTTGGCAGCAATAACATCAACCAGACGCTTCCTGTAGCTGCAAATTAGTCTGGCACATCAATCACGACTAATCTTGGCCCATTCTTCTCTATAAAACTGCAGTAGTTCAGTCAAATTTCTGGAATGTCTGGCATGAATAGTTGTTTTAGGTCATGCCACAGCATCTCAGTGGGGTTCAAGTCTGGTTTGACTTGGCCACTCCAAAGCGTGTATTTTCTTCTTCTAAAACCATTCTGAAGTTGATTTACTTATGTGTTTTGGATCATTGTCTTGTTTCAACATCTATCCTCTTTTTAGCTTCAACTGTCTGACAGACGGCCTTGGGTTTCCTGCAAAACATCCTGACAAACTTTGGAATTCTTTCTTCCTAATGATTGCAAGTTGACCAGGCCCTGAGGTAGCAAAACAGCCCCAAATCATTATTCTTCCTCCCCCATGCTTCACGGTGAGCTGTTCCATTTTTCCCCAACACATGACGTTGTGTGTTACTCCCAAACAATTCAACTTTGGTTTCATCAGTCCACAAAATATTTTGCCAAAACTTCTGTGGAGTGTCCGAGGGCCTTTTTGCAAACATTAAATGAGCAACAATGTTTTTTTAGACAGCAGTGGCTTCTATCGTGGAACCTCCCATGAACACCATTCTTGGCCATTGTTTTACATATAGTTGATGTGGGTACTGTTGGCGTTGGCTCTCGACCTCGTACCTTCAACGCCGCGCATTCTTTTTCTGTTCTGGAGGCTCTACTAAAAACGGAGTCGACACACAAATACTGAGAGTCTCAGGGTGTGGTCAAACAATAAACACGCTTTAATGAATAAGGCAAACACATGACATCATCTGACTCCAATATATACCTCACATTTTACAATCTCGTGGGCGTTTAGTTTACTCATTCAAACATTGGTCAACAAGGAACAGTTCTGGGGGTTGTCTTGTGACTTCCCCTGATTGGATGAACAAAGACTTGAGTAGACTGAGGGGGGTTCATGTTACACCTTTATGGTCTTCAAAGGACTAATATAACTGAGCTTACTCTTATGACACCAAATGGTATTTATTAAAACTAACCAGAATGTGAATGCATCATTGCTTTGAGTAAGAATAAAAGACTACATAATGCATACAAGTCAACATATAAATGTAAGTACATAACAGTACACAGATATTGGACTGTGCCAGTGGTTTCTGTAAGTCTTTAGCAGACACTCTTGGGTTCTTTATTACCTCTCTGAGTATTCTGAGCTGAACTCTTGGCATCATCTTTGGTGGACGGCCACTCCTTGGGAGAGAAGCAACAATGCCAAACTCTCTCCATTTGTAGACAACTTCTCTGACTGTCGCTTGATGAACATCCAGACTTTTAGGGATGGTTTTGTATCTTTTCCCAGCTTTATACAATTCAACAATCCTACAGCTCTTTTGACTGAGCCATGATGCACATCAGACAATGCTTCTCATCAAGACAATTCTTACCAGGTGTGTGTTTTATAGTGTGCAGGGCAGCTCTAAACCACTCAGCAGTGATTGGGCACGCACAAAATTCTAACAATCTGTGCAGCCTGTGTTAACATGAGGTGTAGACTGATATGTGCGCCTATTGATTGACCAAAATGAGGGAAAATTACAAATAATATCACAGCTGCTGAATGCATAAGGGCTGATACAGATTTTGTTGTTAGAAGGAAATACTACAAGATATTGTTCATCTGTTTAGATTATAGTCATGGTATTATGAGCTCATCACACATGTACATATAAACACAAATAGTATATCATTCTTTTTATTGCAGAAACTGATTGCAATAAAACCTTTGGACAACGTGATTCCATTTTTTGTTTTATTTAAAATGATTGGTGGATGCGCAAAACAGGTCAGTACATCACAATTTATGAAATTATGAGAAAAATATTAACGAAGGTGGAGCATAAGTCGAGCCTTCCATCATCAAAGTACAATGCGCGCAGTCTCGATATACTAGTATGTCCATCAACGTACAGTAATTATTGTTGTGAGGCACATCAAGTTGTCTTCTCTTACCTAACAGTGTTTTCCACCTGTAAACAAATGAACAAAAAACTTGTTACACTTGCATTTATGCCTTTACATAATTGTGCCATCCTACAAGTACTGATTAGCCACAGGCTAGCAGCAGATAGCATGTGTTGCAGCCACAGAAGTACAGTAATTGTAGTAAATCATATCAAACATCATAATTACAATCACCATCATAATAACGATATCAAAGACAACAAGTCCGTTAATGTACAAGATTATAGCTTTTTTTGAGCACCAGACTCATAAAAGTGTAGGGATAGGAAGAACATACCTCCCATAACACCAGCGGCAACATGGCTACATAAATACCCGGTCTTTGTGGTGGCATGGGCTCGGTTCCACATCTGCCTTCATGAACATGTTGTCCTCCCATGGCAGATGGATGCAATATTTCCAAATTGTTTTTTTTGAGGGATTTTGCGAACAGAAATGCGGAAGTAAAACGGAAGTACCACCTAAACTTGTCAGTACCTCTGTGAATTCGGCCCCCTTGACTGCTTAAATTGATTGCTGCAGCACTATTCTATTTTTACTTGTTTGCTTGTGTTGTAATTGTTTTTGGCTGATTTTAATGTCATGTAAACTACATTGAATAACCTTGTGTTGAATTGCACAATATCAATAAATTTTTCCTTGCCTTATTTTGATTTTAATTAATTTTAAAAAATAGATTTTTTTTCTTGTTATAAGCAAAGAGTAATTTGGGGGGGCTTATATGTAAAGTGTCAATTTTCCAGTAGGGGCTTGGTGGCTTTCAATCACAGCCACACGTTTTTCTGCCATTTAAAATTAATGAAAAAATTTGACGTGCAAATCCGTCAATGGCATTGCCTGATTTGGGTACCAGTTGAATGTCAATGCGCTCTAATGTAAAGTGCATAGTAAAAAATCGCAGCCACACGTTTTTCTGCCATTTGAAATGAATGGAAATTTGGACGTGCAAAGCCTTCAATGTCATGGATGTGCATGACCTGCAAAACTGCCATATACCCCCCCAAAATGCCTCAAACAAAAATGCATTTGGCCACATACCAAAAAAATGCCATGTCAAAAAAACTGCCACATGGCAAAATCAATTTTGCCATATGGCAAAAAAAAGGCCAGATGGCAAAAAAAAAAAAAAAAAAAAAAAAAAAAAAAAAAAAATGCAACATGGCAAATCCATTTTGCCACATGGCAAAAAACTGCCACATGGCAAAGAAAAAAATGCCACATGGCAAAATCCATTTTGCCACATGGCCAAAAAATGCCACATAGCAAAATCAATTTTGCCACATGGGAAAAAAAATGCCAGATGGCAAAATCCATTTTGTCTCATGGGTAAAAAATGCCACATGGCAAAATTTTTTAGCCACATGGCTAAAAAAAATACCACATGGCAAAATTCATTTTGCCACATGGCAAAGAAAAAATGGCACATGGCAAAATCCATTTTGCCACACAGCCAAAAAATGCAACATGCCAAAATCTATTTTGCTGCATGGCAAAAATTTTTTTTGCCACATGGCTAAAAAAAATACCACATGGCAAAATCCATTTTGCCACACGGCCAATAAATGCCACATAGCAAAATATATTTTGCCACATGGGAAAAAAATTCCACATGGCAAAATCAATTTTGCACATGGCAAAGAAAAAATGCCACGTGACAAAATGGCAAAAAAAATGTCACATGGCAAAATCCTTTGCCACGCAGCCAAAAAATGCCACATGGCAAAATCTATTTTGCCACATGGCAAAACAATTTTGGCACATGGATAAAAAAAATAATAAACAAGGCAACATCCATTTTGCCACATGGCAAAAAACTGCCACATGGCAAACTATATTTTGCCACATGGGAAAAAAATGCCACATGGCAAAATCAATTTTGCACATGGCAAAGAAAAAATGCCACGTGCCAAAATGGCAAAAAAAAATGTCACATGGCAAAATCCTTTGCCACACAGCCAAAAAATGCCACATGGCAAAATCTATTTTGCCACATGGCAAAACAATTTTGGCACATGGATAAAAAAAAAATACCACAAGGCAACATCCATTTTGCCACATGGCAAAAAACTGCCACATGGCAAAATCCATTTGCCACATGGCTAAAAAATGCCACATAGAAAAATATATTTTGCCACATGGGAAAAAAAATGCCAGATGGGAAAATCCATTTTGCGACATGGAAAAAAAATGCCACATGGCAAAATCCATTTTGCCACATGGCAAATACCACTTTTGGTTCTCTGCCCTGCTGAATTGTTAACTGCACTTTTAGAAAGAAATTTAAACAAATGAAACAGTTGTACTACACCGTGTTCTGTATTTTTGTGTGTTTGTGCTCCCGATTGAGTTCAATGGCCCCAATGTGTTTAGTGCTCAACCGTATTTTCCTCGATGAAAAAAAAAAAAAAATCAAAACTGCATTTGCCTTTTCTCCCTTCGTACTCCCACTGCTAAGACTCTACCCTCATCCGTCTTTCGAGGTCTCCGGCGCCTGTGACCCATCAGTTCTGCTCGGGCCTCTGAGGGGTCATTCATCAACAGTCCGCACCGCAACCCGGGGATAGATTTCCTCTCCCCCTCCTAGGGCATCAATCACCAGAGGGGCTATCGTGCATACTCAAGCAGGCGGCAGAGGCTCAGAGAGGCAGAGCAAAGTCACTACGCGGGCCTGCGGGCTACTTGGAGAAGAGTACAACCTGCGCGTGATAGTGAGCTGACTGCAAATATGTGTAGATGGGAAAGACATTGTTTCGATGAGCTAGAGAACAAAAAGGTCACACGTTTGCAGGTATAATTTACTTAGCAATGGTGTACAGTAGAGTGAAAAACATCAAAGTCAAGAACTGTGGCGCCTTGACACACTGTATGTGTAACCCAAATCGTCTTTTCGCATTGAAATGAATGATTTTTAATGAGTTTGTCACTTGCGCCTCTTTCACAAACGTATTCCAGAAAATTCCCGTGGAAGGTGACGCGGGACTTCCCGGAGCGTTCCCGACATCATAACTGCAGCCAATTCAAGCTCATCAAGACTGTATTTATGCCCAGTCAATCCAAGAGAAGGGTGCCGAGGTAATAACTTGCTGGGCGCCATTCGACACCTCTGCCGCCCTTGTTTTGAAATCCCTAATGTTGTGCTGGTATTTGAGTGTATTTGTTTTGTTGTCTTATCGGCTCTCTGCATACCGTTTAGGTTAGTACAACATAGAGGTGTGCATCGGCACTGCCCTCACGATTCGATTCAATTACAATTCGGAGGGCAACGATTGGATTCGATTACGAGGGTCACGATTCGATTCGGTTCGATTCGGCAATGCATCGTAATGCATTAAAGCCTGGGATGCATTCAAATTCTAAAGCAAAGCATATTTTTCGTGAATCATGAGGCAACACAAGCGGTCAGACATTAAACAACTTTTTATTGGCTCTTGTGTCACTTCTGGTTGAAGTCAAATGAAAATAGTATACTTTCAGATATATATATTAAAAAAAACAAAAAAAAAAAACACAACAACAACATCACAGCATTTAATTTGTGCTTTGAATGAGACCAGGGCTTTCTCTTTTTTTTTTTACACACAGTACCACTTCCTCTTTCTCTGCTACAGCCATTGTTATGTTATGTCCTATCTCTCTGCTGTCTCGATTGCAACTGCGCATGTCTGTGACGTTACTCCGGTGAGGAAGCGGATTTGGGTTCCTCGTCCCCCCTATATTGCTTTAAATGTAAAGTACAGTGCCTTGCAAAAGTATTCGGCCCCCTTGAACCTTGCAACCTTTCGCCACATTTCAGGCTTCAAACAAAGATATAAAATTTTAATTTTTTGTCAAGAATCAACAACAAGTGGGACACAATCGTGAAGTGGAACAAAATTTATTGGATAATTTAAACTTTTTTAACAAATAAAAAACTGAAAAGTGGGGCGTGCAATATTATTCGGCCCCCTTGCGTTAATACTTTGTAGCGCCACCTTTTGCTCCAATTACAGCTGCATGTCGCTTGGGGTATGTTTCTATCAGTTTTGCACATCGAGAGACTGACATTCTTGCCCATTCTTCGTTGCAAAACAGCTCGTGCTCAGTGAGGTTGGATGGAGAGTGTTTGTGAACAGCAGTCTTCAGCTCTTTCCACAGATTCTCGATTGGATTCAGGTCTGGACTTTGACTTGGCCATTCTAACACCTGGATACGTTTATTTTTGAACCATTCCATTGTAGATTTGGCTTTATGTTTTGGATCATTGTTCTGTTGGAAGATAAATCTCCCTCCCAGTCTCAGGTCTTGTGCAGATACCAACAGGTTTTCTTCCAGAATGTTCCTGTATTTGGCTGCATCCATCTTCCCGTCAATTTTAACCATCTTCCCTGTCCATGCTGAAGAAAAGCAGGCCCAAACCATGATGCTGCCACCACCATGTTTGACAGTGGGGGTGGTGTGTTCAGGGTGATGAGCTGTGTTGCTTTTACGCCAAACATATCGTTTTGCATTGTGGCCAAAAAGTTCAATTTTGGTTTCATCTGACCAGAGCACCTTCTTCCACATGTTTGGTGTGTCTCCCAGGTGGCTTGTGGCAAACTTTAAACGAGACTTTTTATGGATATCTTTGAGAAATGGCTTTCTTCTTGCCACTTTTCCATAAAGGCCAGATTTGTGCAGTGTACGACTGATTGTTGTCCTATGGACAGTCTCTCCCACCTCGGCTGTAGATCTCTGCAGTTCATCCAGAGTGATCATGGGCCTCTTGGCTGCATCTCTGATCAGTTTTCTCCTTGTTTGAGAAGAAAGTTTGGAAGGACGGCCGGGTCTTGGTAGATTTGCAGTGGTCTGATGCTCCTTCTATTTCAATATGATGGCTTGCACAGTGCTCCTTGAGATGTTTAAAGCTTGGGAAATCTTTTTGTATCCAAATCCGGCTTTAAACTTCTCCACAACAGTATCTCGGGCCTGCCTGGTGTGTTCCTTGGTTTTCATAATGCTCTCTGCACTTTAAACAGAACCCTGAGACTATCACAGAGCAGGTGCATTTATACGGAGACTTGATTACACACAGGTGGATTCTATTTATCATCATCGGTCATTTAGGACAACATTGGATCATTCAGAGATCCTCACTGAACTTCTGGAGTGAGTTTGCTGCACTGAAAGTAAAGGGGCCGAATAATATTGCACGCCCCACTTTTCAGTTTTTTATTTGTTAAAAAAGTTTAAATTATCCAATAAATGTTGTTCCACTTCACGATGGTGTCCCACTTGTTGTTGAGTCTTGACAAAAAAATTAAATTTCATATCTTTATGTTTGAAGCCTGAAATGTGGCGAAAGGTTGAAAGATTCAAGGGGGCCGAATACTTTTGCAAGGCACTGTAGCTTCCTCTACAGGTAAACATGAGAATAATAATACAAATGGGGAAACCAAATCCGTTGCATCACCGGAATTGCGCAGGGAAGATTTTTGAACGTACTTATATTAGAGCCTAGTTCGGGCCTAAAAAATCCAGCCCGCCCCGCCCTGAGCAATTAACTTACCTTGCAGGCCTGAGCCCGAAAAAACCCGAAATTTCATTTTTTATTTGTATGCCTGAGCCTGAAAACCCCTGAAATTTTACGTTTTATTTGTAGGTCCGCGCCCGGAAATCCCCCCCCCCCCCCCCCCCCCGAAAATGTACGTTTTTTTCGTAGGCCCGAGCCCGTTTTAGTTGTGAGGACTCAGGTGGAGGAGGAAATGCGGGGATGCGATGAGTGGTTGCGTTTTTTGTGACGATGCCATGTGCATAATGATATCAAATTAAAGCCCGTCTTTTGTAAGAAATTCTCCCAGTGAAACAAGACTGTAAGATGCATATTCAATAAACATTTATATCTTCTATATTTTTGTGTCTGTTCTATCAGGTGGATAGTTCATGCGTCATTTCCTCGGCAAAATGCAATAGACATTTGTTTTAATTTCTTCGAGTTGGCAGAAAAAAACACAAATTTTCTTAATGTTAAAATTGTCTACCTATTTTTCTGATCATAAATGCATTTACACAATGAAATAACGCTGGAAAGGTTTGTTAAATATATTTCTGTGTGGGATATTTTGCTCACTACGCGCCTCTATGACAATGAGAGGAACAGCAGCATATAAAAATAAACTAAAATACTTTTAAACCACATTCTTTATTTTAATGACTCGCATTAGAAAACACAAAATAACAACCTGCCTTATGGAGCACTGAAACAAAATAAATATTATTTAAAGGAACACCACGATGTCCTGCTTAGCACGAAGAGGTGCAGCCCTCGAAACAAATGATAATAACGATGTTTGACTAATATCATCTTTTAGGCCAGTACAATTTTTTAAATGCCTGCCCACCGTCAAGGTGCCAGTCTTTCTTTCTTTTGCCACATTGTTGCATTCGGCAAGGCCAACACGGTTTTCTGCAGCATCTTCCACTATCGATTTAAATCCTTTCCACACACCACTCGTGGATTCTTGCCTTTTCAATCCCCCCTATATCGAAATTTGAAAAGGAAATACGAGGATGCAGTTGCAGACTCGCGGAGAGGCCAAAGCGCGAGGGGAAGATTAAAAGGAGGGCGGGGCCACGGCGTTCATGTGCGCTAACAATGCACTGGCTCTGCTGCGGTTCATGTTTGGGATTACCAAAGCGCCTTCTCTCTGTTTTATCCAATTTATTTTTATAACTAATATTCCTTAGTTTAACATCCATACATCGTTTTAGTATACAAATATATATTTATTTAAAAAAAACAAAAAAACAAAAGCGAGCGAGAAGTCCGGCCTGACCCGACCCGACCCGAACGTAAATCATTGACATTTTGGACCCGAAATTCGGGTCGGGTTGGGTCGGGTTCGGGCTCAAGATCTAGGCTATTAGTCTTATATATTTTAAAATGCGCTGAATCGATTAGGCTTGTTGCCCGCATCGAATCGAATCGTCCGTGCCCCGCATCGGGATGCATCGCCATTGCATCGATTATTGTTTACACCAGTAGTACAACCCCTAGCAAAAAGTATGGAATCGCTTGTCTCGGACGAGCAATCACTCAGACATTTTATCATTTAGAACAAACTCAGATAAACAGCTTGAAAAAATAATGCATTAGTTCAAAAGTGCAACTCTTTAGCATTCAGAAACACCAAAAGAAAGGAATAAAAAACATTGTGGTTGTCAGTAAATGTTAGTTTTATAGAGCAAGTGCAGGGAAATATATATGGAATCACTCCAGTCTAAGGAAAAAAATATGGACTCATGACAAACAAAGAAATAACAATCAAGACACATCTCTAGTATTTGGTAGCACCGCCTCTACCGCTTTTATTAAATCTTGCAGTCTCTGAGGCATGGACTTGATGAGTATTCTTCATCAAATTGGTGCCAACTCTCTTTGATTGCAGTTGCCAGTTCATCCTTGCAGGTCAGAGCCTTGCTGTGGACCATCTTTTTCAATTTCCACCACAGGTTTTCAATGGGGTTGAGATCTGGGCTATTTGCAGGCCATGACATTGACTGGATGTGTCTTTCTCCAAGGAATGCTTTAACAGTTTTAGCTCTGTGGCATGATGCATTGTCATCTTGGAAAATGACAAACATATTTTCAATTGAAGGGATAAAAAAGCTGTCTAAAATTTCAATGTAAACTTGTGCATTTATTGAAGATTTAACCACAGCCATCTTCCTAGTGCCTTTGCCTGACATGCAGCCCCATATCATCTAGGACTGAGGGAATTTGATGTTTTTTTCAGGCAGTCATCTTTGTAAATCTCACTGGAACAGCACTAAATAAAAGCATCATCACCTTGTCCGATGCAGATTCTTGACTCTTGACACCTTGTCCAATGCAGATTCTTGACTCTTGACAAGGTAAATCTCACTGGAAAAGCACCAAACAAAAGTTCCAGGATAATCACCTTGTGCAATGCAGATTATTGACTCTTGACAAGGTAAATCTCACTAGAACAGCGCCAAACAAAAGTTCCAGCATCATCACCTTGTCCAATGCAGATTCTTGACTCTTGACACCTTGTCCAATCATCACCTTGTCCAAAGCAGATTCTTGACTCTTGACACCTTGTCCAATGCATATTCTTGACAAGGTGATGATGCTGGAACTTTGGTTTGGTGCTGTTCCAGGGAGATTTATAAAGATGACTGCCTGAAGAAAACATCAAAATTCCCTTAGTCCTGGATGATATGGGGCTGTAACATTTATTGATCACCACAATGTTTTTATTCATTTCTTTTAGTGTTTCTGAATGCTAAAGAGTTGCACTTTTGAACTAATTCATTATTTTTTCAAGCCTTTGATCAGAGTTTGTTCTACATGATAAAATGTCTGAGTGAGTGCTCATCCGAGACTGGTGATTCCATACTTTTTTCTGGGGGTTGTATCATTGAGCCCCGTCGACCTACTGTTACGGATCCATTGTGTTATTCCCCATTTCCGCAGTCGCGTGTCTTTTTGTTTGTATTCAATAAACCCTTGAACGCATCCCTCCATTGTGTTCTGCTTTGAGTTACAACCTTGTTTCCGCAGTTGCGGACTCTTACATCGGCAACAAAATAAACCACACATTTCAAAAGATGGACGATGGACTCGCTTCAAGTAGCAATTTAAATTCGTTATGTTTTCAGTTTAATTCAGTTATTTCCAGCTTGCTGTTGACAATTGCAGTGTTTGTTTGCCACTTTTTGTCTTGTTACTCTGTTATTGTATTGAAACAAAAAACAACATGGCATGTTTTTAGTTACTGTAATTTAGTAGCAGCAATTTTGACAGGAAAATGAGACCCGAACACACACACACACAAAGCGAGACAGACACAAACACACGCACACGCATATACTTTCATCCTGTTGTTTTTGTGCAATACACACTCAGACAGACATGGTGCTTTTACTGTCTGTCGTTGTCTTCTACATCAGGGGTCCCCAACCTATTCCACTAAGGCACACTGTGGGTGCAGGATTTCATTCTTACCAAACAAGATGACAACACTTTTTCCCCAATCTGGTGTTTTACAAGTGCAATCAGTTGATTGCAGTCAGGTGTGGCTTGTTTTAGCAGAAGCCTCATTGGTTCAACTGTCTCTGCTGGATCGGCTGGAACAAAAACCAGGACCCACAGTGTGCCTTGAGGACTGGGTTGAAAACCCCTGTTCTACATGAAATTGTGCAGACGAAGTAAATGACAAAGTGTTGAACGGGTGCCATTTGGATGTAACAGAGTGGACACTAACAGATAAGACATTTTGTGCTAACGTTTGCCCTCATCCTATCTCTGCTAGCATAATAGCTAACATGACTATGGTTACTTTATGAGAAATCTATAATTTCACAAATAACCCTTAGAAACGATTCAAATCAAATAATTTCTTCTACAGAGTGGACACATTATGATCAGCCACACTGAAGACATGCCATAAAACTGTACAATCATATTTTTGAAGGAGGTAAGAAGTAAAATTGCCTACCACATGTTCTAAAAGGGACAGTAATACTGGGTAAGAAAAAAAAAAGTTTTTTTTTTTTTTTTTTTTTTTTTTTAAATAATACTGTATATCTTAATTAAAAAACAACACATGATTAAAGATACCGTATTTTTCGGACTATAAGTCGCACCTGAGTGTAAGTCGCACCAGCCATAAAATGCCCAACGAAAAGGAAATAAACATATATACAGTGGGACAAATAAGTATTTAGTCAACCACTAATTGTGCAAGTTCTCACACTTGAAAATAGTAGAGAGGCCTGTAATTGCCAACATGGGTAAACATCAACCATGAGAGACAGAATGTGGAAAAAAGAAACAGAAAATCACATTGTTTGATTTTTAAAAGATTTATTTGCAAATCATGGTGGAAAATAAGTATTTGGTCAATACCAAAAGTTCATCTGAATGCTTTGTCATGTACCCTTTGTTGGCAATGACGGAGGCCAAACGTTTTCTGTAACTCTTCACAAGCTTTTCACACACTGTTGCTGGTATTTTGGCCCATTCCTCCATGCAGATCTCCTCTAGAGCAGTGATGTTTTGGGGCTGTTGTTGGGCAACACGGACTTTCAACCCCCTCCACATATTTTCTATGGTTTGAGATCTGGAGACTGGCTAGGCCACCCCAGGACCTTGAAATGCTTCTTACGAAGCCACTCCTTTGTTGCCCTGGCCGTGTGTTTGGGATCATTGTCATGCTGAAAGACCCAGCCACATCTCATCTTCAATGCCCTTGTTGACGGAAGGAGATTTTCACTCAAAAATTCTCGATACATAGCCCCATTCATTCTTTCCTTTACACAGATCAGTTGTCCTGGTCCCTGTGCAGAAAAACAGCCCCAAAGCATGATGTTTCCACCCCCGTGCTTCACAGTGGGTATGGTGTTCTTCGGATGCAATTCAGTATTCTTTCTCCTCCAAACACGAGAACCTGTGTTTCTACCAAAAAGTTCTATTTTGGTTTAATCAGACCAGAACACATTCTCCCAGTCCTCTTTTGGACCATCCAAATGCTCTCTAGCGAACCGCAGACGGGCCTGGACATGTACTTTCTTCAGCAGGGAGACACGTCTGGCAGTGCAGGATTTGAGTCCCTGGCGGCACTGGTAGTATCCTTTATTACTGCGGTCCCAGTTCTCTGTAGGTCATACACTAGGTCCCCCCGTGTGGTTCTGGGATTTTTGCTCACCGTTCTTATTGTCATTTTGACGCCACGGGGTGAGATCTTGCATGGAGCCCCAGATCAAGGGAGATTATCAGCTGTCTTGTATGTCTTCCATTTTCTAATAATTGCTTCCACTGTTGATTTCTTGACACCAAGCGTTTTACCTATTGCAGATTCAGTTTTCCCAGCCTGGTGCAGGTCTACAATTTTGTCTCTGGTGTCCTTCGACAGCTCTTTGGTCTTGGCCATAGTGGAGTTTGGAGTGTGACTGACTGAGTTTGTGGACAGGTGTCTTTTATACCGATAATGAGTTAAAACAGGTGCCATTAATAGAGGTAACGAGTGGAGCCTCGTTAGACCTCGTTAGAAGAAGTTAGACCTCTTTGACAGCCAGAAATCTTGCTTGTTTGTCGGTGACCAAATACTTATTTTCCTCTGTAATTTGGAAATAAATTCTTTAAAAATCAAACATTGTGATAGTCTGGTTTTTTTTCCACATTCTGTCTCTCATGGTTGAGGTTTACCCATGTGGACAATTACAGGCCTCTCTAATCTTTTCAAGTAGTAGAACTTGCATAATTGGTGATTGACTAAATACTTATTTGCCCCACTGTAAGTCACTTTCACTGTCATTTTTGGCGGAAATTTACTTGCTAAAATCCAACACATAGAAAAGATATGTCATCTTGGAAGGTAATTTAAAATAAAAATACAATAGAGAACAACATGCTGAATAAGTGTACAGTATGATATTGTTACATGATGCATGGACAACAAAATGTGAACGTGGCCGGTATGTTAACGAAACATAGCTATTTAGAGTTATTCAGATAACTATAGCATAAAGAACATGCTAACACGTTTACCAAATCATCAGTGTCACTCAGAGGTTGCGCTAGACTTTTTCGTTGTCTGTCATTTTGACTGACAGTGTCATAAAAATCCGGTCATAATCTATTTTTACCCGTCACTTACATTCTTAAAATGATAATAATGACATATTCAATAGTATTTAGTTTTCATTCATTTTTAATTAATATTCTGTCCGAACAAGCTTAACAAGAGGCAAACAGACAGCGGAGTGCACCAATCAGCGACGGGCAGACGTGCCGTTAGCAAAGCGACGAGGGCAGGACCAGGGCAGGACGAGGGACTTGCGTGCGGAAGTAAACATAGGAGGAGAACGGAGTTTATTCAACATGGCTAGCGCGAGACAGACTGTTGTCAATGTCTCGTGTCGATGTGTTTTAGCTCATTTAAAGCTGAATTTACCGCGGATTGGAACATATTGTCGGCTCTCCCGCCATCCGTGTTGTTGTAAAGACGACTTTCGGCGCGCAAGAGTGACGTTGCTCGTGAAGAACACGTCACGCAAATAAACAAATCTGATTTGTCGATTGATTTTGTACCTACTCGAGAGGCTGTGTCCCAGACTTTTCTCTCAGTGTTTGAAAAATACAGGGAGAACAGTCTGGCCGTGCCAGGCAAACACTCAGTTGCCTTGACATTTTTCCGAGTAAGGCCAACAACGTCATGCATCAAGAGAGACAATAGCTAATTAATATGCTCACTTGCCACCCTGTGGTCTGGGGTGTGAATTGCAACCTGTCAAAATGACGGATGGACTTAAGTTTTTTCCGTCACCGTTTTAAAAAACCGGTCAACGACGGAAAATATTCGGTTAACGTGATCCCTGGTGTCACTCCAAAACATCAAAATGACATGTGAAATGATATAGTAATGTGGGTAATAATTTCACAGATAAGTCGCTCCAGACTATAAATTGCACCCCCAGCCAAACTATGAAAAAAAAAAACGATTTATAATCCGAAAAATACGATAGTTTATCCAGGACAAATAGGCGAAGTATGACTTCTTGGGGAAAGGGGCATGTTGATAACCCCAAAACGCAGTGTCAGCATTAAAATTAGCAAAGAACGGTCTCTAAGGTGCTAGTAACATGATCTTTTCGAGAAATAATTTTGACCCATTATGAAATACTTTGTAGGATTCTTGTGCATTTCATTCATTTTTGTTTTTTGTTTTACTGCTATACAACTTTTATAGACAACATTTTAACGACTAGGTCTTTATTTTGAAGGAGAAGTTCAGACTTTTTGAGATCAAGTTAACAGGGGTTTAATTAGTCGGTGGAGTTGATTTCAACAAATTCTGTGCAGTTTGTTGGTTATTTATTAGCTTCCGGGCTCCAGAGTGGCTAACCTAGTGCCTGCTTAGCATGCCAATAAAAACGATATTAACAGATCTAACATAGCCAAATAAATTCAAAGTGCAGATCATTGTTCGAAATAACCAAGCGGCCAAAACAATGTCACACTAAACTGTCGTAATTCATTTCATTCTGCAGGACTAATTTTTTAGATGCGTAGTGCGACCACAATAGAGAGGAGTGTTTCCGCCACTCGTGCTTTGTCTGCTGGGTAGTCCCTTTCATTCCCACAAAAGAAAAAAAAAAAATCAACGGTGGAAAAAACGATGTTAGAATCACTCCGCACTGTTTGCTGAGACAGCCTGTTCCCTGCAGAGCTGCTGGATTACAAATGTTGCTGTCAAGGGCGTAGGTTTGGTCTCAATATTGGTAGGGACGCAATAGTAAGTTTTAATAATTTTATTTGAAAACATAACCAACACTATTGATTGTATGGGCCATCGGTGATTCTCATGTGTGCATATGTCGTTTTTTTATTAGTATATTTTTATTGGTATTGCCCTGGAACTAACAAATTGCATGGAATTTGTTGAAATCAACTCCACCAACTAATTAAAGCCCAGCTAACTCGAAGATTAAGCCTGATGTCAAAAATCAACGACTTGCCAACGACAGGCCATTTCTCGGCCAATGGGGGGACTGCCCACCCTAACCCCCCCGAATTCTCCGCCTTTGCCAGGACAATGAATCATAACAATTGTTTTGGAATTTCTCCACTTCTATTAGTCATTTTATAGATCGAATTTGAATGAAACACTGGGGACATAGCAAAATTCCAAAACAACCCTTCACCAGAAGTAAATTAGTTTAATAAGATAGAAAATCTGAGAAGTTCTCATACAACAGGAGCAGATAAAATATGCAGTAAGATCCTGATTGCTATTGCCCATATAATTTTAAAACCACTTGCACACTGTATTAATTTATTTCATGGTGTAGTGCCAAAAATATGCCAAATATGCAAGAATCACTCCAGTTTATAAATCTGGAGACAAAAATAATATGAACAATTATTGCCCAATTGCTGTTCTACCAACTATCTCTAAGGTACTGGAAAGAGTTCTGCACAATAGACTAAGCCAATACCTAGACAAGTTTCATATTCTAACCAGTTCACAATATGGCTTCAGGAAAAATAGTTCTATGTTCATGGCTATTTCAGAGCTTGTTGAAAAAACAATAATGATGCCTTTGAACAGGACAAGTATGGAGTTGGCATTTTTCTTGACTTATCCAAGGCTTTTGATACCATTGACCTTAATATTTTGCTGGAGAAGATGCATCATTATGGTATTAGAGGAATAGCACACAACTGGTTCAGAAGTTTGTTGTCAGTCAACAACAATATGTTAGTATTAATAATCATATTTCCCCAGAGAAGGAAATAAAATATGGGGTCCCCCAGGGTTCAGTTTTGGGCCCATTGCTCTTTTTATCTACAAAATCTGACAAGTCTTGTTGCTTATCCATTTTGTAGAAACAATTGCTAATAACCTGACTTTTAATTACTGCAGATCTTTCGCACACCCCCATACTGGATGTAACCCCAGACCATGATTTTGCCACCACCAAACTTCACTGTTTTCTGAGTGAATCTCGGATCCATGCGGGTTCCAGTAGGTCTCCTACAATATTTGTGGCGACTGTGGTGTAATTCAATGGAAGAATCATCTGAACAATCAACCTTTTGCCACTTTTACAGCATCCATTCTTTTGACAGACTGTGCGCCTTGGCAAATGTCACACAGTTTTTTGTCTGCACCCTGAGAGATCTGCAAGGTGGAAGGCAACATAAATAGTCTGAAATATCAACAAATTTTAGGTGCCTCTTACATTCCTAACCATAAAAAGGGACAAATTCTGCAGCAGGATGGTGCTCCATCGCATACTTCAATCTCTTCCTCAAAGTTCCTCAAGGTAAAGAAGATAAAATCCTCCAGGACTGGCCAGCTCAGTCACCAGACATGAACATCATTGAGCATGTCTGGGGTAGGATGAAAGAAGAAGCATGGAAGACGAAACCCAAGACTGCTTTCTTTGATGTTCCTGATGACTTCATCAATAAATTGTATGAATCATTGCCGAAGCCCATGGAAGTCATACAAAATATTCAATTTGGATCTCACAGCACCACTACTTAATTCGCTTATGTTATGTAATATATTTTTGTATTTGAAGTACATTTTTTGTTCAATTTTCACACTACTTTCTGTAGGCGACAAAACTTTTGTCTTGCCAAAATTTGACCTTCATGTCTTCATTAAATGATCAATCTTTTTTCAGTGAAACAAATATATTTTTGTACACTCAACATCATTTGGGAGGGTCTTAGCTTTCATATGAGCCATTTCTGAAACCAATTGAATAATTAAAAGTCAGGTTATTAGCAATTGTTTCTACAAAATGGATAAGCGGCAAGACTTTTGTCAGGGACTGTATGTCTATGACTGTCAATGTCAGCCAATGAGTTCAATGTCTTTCAAGATCTCTGTTATTTTTTCTGTATTTTCCGGCTCTGACAGCTGACTTTCTTGTCAAGGAAGCGTCACTACTGTGGGGCAGCCCGGAGAAAAGTAGAATCAGAGCAAAGATGTGCAGTTCCCGCTCCATGGCGTGCTTCCAGCACGTTTCTAATAATAGTTGAGATTTAATTAGAAGTTTTAATTGGTGGCTCCTGCCTGCTCTCTTTGCTCAAGTTGACATGCGGGGAAGTGCTGGCGACATCGGCCACTGAGTCAACAAACTTTCTTCTATTTTGTGTTGTCATAACAAAAAAGTTTTTTTAAACTTAGAAGAAAAAAAAAACTACTCTGTGGCTCTTTCCACTTTGTTGGATCCACGTTCCATTCTCTCGGTAGTGTGTAATTAGAGCTCTCTCCTTTTTGCTCTTCAAGGTTCCAGTCACTGCACTCCTCCCAGTTATTTTTGCATTACACTTGTGCCATTTATAGAGGATTTTTGTGTGTGTGTAAAACCAACCGGGTGCATCACGGAACATGTTCACCATTGTATTAGGATGTACAGTAATTCATAAAGGGATCCACGAGTATAAAGACTTGTAGGCCCTAATAAGCCACAAATCTTGCAAGTCACTTTGAGAATTTTACTTGTCCTGTCTTGTCCGATTTCATTGTACAACTATATAATGACAATAAAGGGCTATTCTAGTCTAGTCTAGTCTAGTCTAGTCTAGTCTAGTCTAGTCTAGTCTAGTCTAGTCTAGTCTAGTCTATTCATACTCATACTAACATTTATCTTTTAAGAAGTACAAGTCTTTATGTCCGTGGATCTCTTTAATATATAAATGCTTTCAATGTACAAAAACCAACCAACCAAACAAACACCCAAACAAACACCCAAACAACCAACCAACCAACCAACCAACCAACCAACCAACCAACCAACCAACCAACCAACCAACCAACCAACCAACCAACCAACCAACCAACCAACCAACCAACCAACCAACCAACCAACCAACCAACCAACCAACCAACCAACCAACCAACCAACCAACCAACCAAACAAACAAACAAACAAACAAACAAACAAACAAACAAAAAACAGTTCTTTGACATACAGCTAAACATGTAAATAGACAACAAAATCTCCCAGATATTCCACATTGGTATGAAAATTGACTACTACTGAGGTAACACATTAACTGGGTCATTTTATATAGGGTGCCATTTGTGTCCCCAGTATAAATGAAGCTGTATTTTCACTGAAGTTGAACAAATACTCATTCAACTTTTTTGCATATTATCATTTGCCATCATAAATTCAAGGGTACAGGCTCCTAATTCTTTTAAGATTTAATTTACTCGATATTTTCTATGATTTATTGTCCTGAATAAACTGTCTTTAATCATGTGGTGTTTTTAAATAAAAATACATTATTAAGTTTATAAAAGGTTTTCTGTTTGTCCCCAGGGTCACTGTCCAGGGTCTTTTAAATAAAACCTGCCCTGTTCAGCTGTTTGACACGGAGAATGGAAGTCAAAGTGTCAGGTTATTCTGAACAGTTTCAATGTTTCACATTGAAAGTATGACATACTCCCACTGTGATCATTCAACATTCCTCTTTTATTATGACAAAGCAGCGAACGGGATAGGGGGTATGGGGAACAGAAAAAAAATACAAGAAATGAAAGAAAGAAAAGCAACAACAAGAAACACATTGAACATCTACACTAACTATTAATATGTTGGTGCTATTGTCAGCTAGATGTATTTCCGGTTGACACCATGTGGGGGGGCTGTTGACCAGGGAAAGAAGGGGAGGAGGGGTGGCGGAGACGTTAAGATAAGTGATTGGGAGGGCTAGAGTGTACACAAATCAGTATTGTGATCTAGAACGCAGTAATCGTGTGAATCCCTTGTGAGTGTAAGCCCCTTTTGCAACCGACCCTACGCCGCCCCACCGCCAATCCCGGCACCAGGACTCCCCAACCGCCCAATCACAACCAGCCGCATGCGAGCCCAACCAAACACGCAACAGCCAAGCAGACGAGCACAAACGCCGTGCGGGCACCAACCCAGGATCACGGCCCCCACCCACCCCGGAGAGGGAGGGCGGGCAGGGGGGGCAGCGCAGCCCATCCCTCCTCCAGCCCAGCAAAGGAGCCATCGTCACCCTCCCGGGATCCAGAGTGGTCCCCTGGGCCACCCGTGCTCCCATCAACCGGCCTTCAGGGATGGGAAGAGGGGAAAAAGCTCTTTGTTATATGGCGGATGCTAATTTGCTTCCTGACTAGCATCATAGTTCGCAACATTTACATAAAATAAATGCTATCTGCACGGTTTTTTGCTTATAACCAAGAATCAAGCCTGTTTTACGTCCATATCTATAAAGAATTCAGGGATTTAAGCAAACATTTATTCACAAGAATTTTCAACGGAAAAAGCTCTTTGTCCGTGTTTCCACTCGGTCAGCTTTGACTGACACTGACATTTCTGTTTTTAAATGATATCTGATAATATCGACATCGGTTTTCCATTATTAATTAAGGGCCAATATGCATATGGCAGTGCTGTCTTGTCCACTTATTGCCTGCCTGTGTTTCTCGTGTTTTGTCACTCTTCTGCTGGCGCTTAGGGGTAATTAGTTTTGATACGTTCCTGCGATTTCTGCTGACAAAATCGCATATGTATTTTGTCTAGTTTAAGTCGACAGTCACTCAAAATGTTTTCAACGGAAAAAGCTCTTTGTTTACATATGGCGGCCTCTAATTTGCTTACTGACTAGCATCACAGTTCGCAATATTTGCGTAAAATAACTGCTAGCTGCCCGTTTTTTTGCTTTTAACCAAGAATCGAGACTTTGTTACGTCCATATCTATAAAGAATACAGGGATTTAAGCATTCATTCACAAGAATTTTCAATGGAAAAAGCTCTTTGTCTGTGATATGGTGGCCGCTAATTTGCTTACTGACTAGCATCATAGTTCGCAATATTTATGTAAAATAACTCCTAACTGCACATTTTTTTTGCTTTTACCAAGAATCGAGACTGTTTTACGTCCATATCTTTAAAGAATTCAGGGATTTAAGCATTTATTTATTCATTTATTTATTTTCAACGGAAAAAGCTCTTTGTCTGTCCACTCGGTCAGCTTTGACGGAGATAGGCCCCCTATGAATCGGCCCTGCGCCCCGTGTCCCATCGATATATTATGAAGTCTATGAATTAGCCATAATATGTTAAATCCAGCACCACATATATTGGTATCGGTTTGATATCGGTATCGGATTTTTGGAGTTGGACAATATCGGGATATCGGTTGAAAAGTCATTATTGGACAACTCTATAACAATCAGATGTTGCAGTTTCATGATGTACATTCACTGTTGTTGATCATAATGTGTCCACTTTTTTTTTAAAGCTATATATCAAAGAAATTAATTAATTTAATATTTTCAAAATGGTTATTTGTAAAATTACAGATTTCTCATGAAGTATCCACAGTCATGTTAGCTGTTACGCTAGCAAAACTAAGCTGAGGGCTAACTTTAGCATAAAAATTTCCCTTCTGTTAGTGTCCACTCTGTTACATCCAAAGGCACCCTATTAAAAAAATGACTCATTTGTCATTGGTGGATGTACAAAGCTCGTTCATTCGCTGCCATCCCTCCCACTTCAAATGGATTGGACGTCTACTAATGATAAACTATTTTAAAGAGACGTCTATCATCGTCAACGGCACTGAAAGAGTCAAAGTAGCTATCGTATGCTAGGCTTTTTATCTTCTCCGGGACACACATTTGATCATCTTCCTGTAGTGAATTAAGGCAAAATCAATCTGGGTGATGCACAGGAAGAAGAGAGAAACTGACAGAAAATAATACCATCTGTGTTTTTTATGACGGCGGCAGACGAGGGCGGGAGGTGATTCCAGGAAAAAAAAAGTCACGCCTGACAGGTTGAGCCCTGAAAGTATAGTACCTGGCTCGTTTCGCAAATAAGCTCCACTATGACGGCCTTGTGGAGTCAAAGCAAAGAGAGATAACCGTTCCATATCATCAATGTAGAAAATATGGTAATAAACCCCGGCGAAAACTTGCAATGTTCTTCACCCTCCCTTGGGCTGCTGAGGAGATTCATTGCTACATCTCTCTGCATGGCCGCAATCTTGGCCCGCATCCACATGGCCATAAAAAGGTGCACCAAAAAAAAAAAAAAAAAAAAAGGGCTTTCTTTATGAGCCACCGCTGTTTTAGCATCTCAATTGTGAATGGCACTATCTCTCACCTCAATGCACCTTCCTTATTTCCATGCACAAAAACAACTAAAACTAGAAAAGGCAATTTCTGGGGAAATATTGATGCAATTTCTTCATATGGTGTCACTTCCTGTTCATATGAGGGATTTTAGGGTCATTCTCTGTTCATTTTGAGAAATTCCAGGGTCACTTCCTATAGATATCGAGTCACTTCTTGTTGATTGTGGGGCATTTCTGGTTCTTTTCCCGTCATCTTGGGTCACTTCCTGTTCACAGGGGGGATTTCAGGGTCGCTTGCTTTTGAATGTGGGGCATTTTGGGTCAGTTCCTGTACATTTTGGGTCACTTCCTGTTGATTTTAGTCATTGCAGGGTCACTTCCTGCTTATTTTGAGGCATTCCAGGGTCACATTCTGTAGATAACTGTTGATTTTGGGGCATTTCAGGGTCACTCACTAATAAATTCGGGGCAAATTGGTTTCAGTTCTTTTACGTATTGGGACACTTTCTGTTGATTTTGAGGCATTTCAGGATCGCTTCCTATTCATTTCAGGGTAATTTTTGTTCAATTCCTGTACGTATTGGGTCACTTCCTGTTGATTTTGAGACATATCAGGGTCACTTTCTTTTGAGATCAGTTCTTTCTGAGTCTTTCTGAGTCTGAGTGTCCGGTTGGTCTGAATAGTTTTAATGTTTCACATTGGAGTATGACATACTCCCATTGTGATCATTTAACATACCTCCTTTATTAAGACAAAGCAGTGAACAGGAAGGGGTTATGGGGGAACAGAAGAAAAGAAGGAGAGAGAGACAGACGAAAAACAAACAACAACAAGAAAATACATTGAGCACCTACACTAACTACGAATATGTTGGTACAATCGTCAGCTAGATGTCTTTACGGTTAACACCATGTGAGGGGCCTTTAAACCAGGGATTGGGGGGTCTAGAAGTTAAGTGATTGGGAGAAGTGGAGTGTACACAAATCAGCCCTGTGATTGTGTACCCTGTTGGCAACCCACCCTACGCTGCCCCATCGCCCATCCTGGCACCAAGGTCCTCCATCCGAACGTGCCCAATCCCATCCAGCCATGCCCAAACCCCATCGTCACCCCCCAGGGATCCAGGGTGGTCACCCGGGCTACCCGCGCCCCCATCAACCGGCCTTCAGGGATGGGAAGAGGGGACGCACCACCACGCGAAATCGGAGACCCGACCTCCCCCAACTCCCGCGACCGGGAGACCACGCCCCGGGAGCCACGCCATAGAAAAGAACTGTGGGACCCACCTACAACCCTATTACTGTGGCTGCCAGGTTCCCGACTGGCAGCCATTACCCTGCACCGTGATGGGATTGTGTGGGGAGGGTAGTGCAGTGTATGCATTAAATCAGGAGAGCTTGGCTTGGGGCAGTGGGACCGCTGCATGGAATTTCTACCCAGCCGCCCATCCCACCGCCGGAGCTCCCCGTGGAGTATGATGTGTGTGGTGCATTAAAAGAGGTGCGGGAATGGCGGGGTCTGCCGTGAGGAGGCAACCGTGACATCACTCCCCGAAAGGGTCCCATCCAATTCACTTTTTGTGCTATATGGAAGATAGGGCCTTTGCAAATGAATGGGAAATGTTGGCCATTAACTCATTTGCTCCCAAAAACATATAAATACGTTCTATTTTTAATTGTTTCAGTGTCCCAAAGACGTATTTATACGTCTTTTACATTTTTTTCACAAGAGACATCTCTGGGTTCTGATTCAATTTAGCTCCGAAGCACAAAGCTGAAAATCCATTTTAAAGCAATAAAACTGGCCACTGGAGGGCAGTAACGCATTTGGTAAGACCAGCAACCCGACTCAACGGGACCCGGTGCTGGCGGAAGACGACCGAATGGACGTCCAGGAAGCCAGGCGGCAGACGACCGAGCAGGACAACCGGGAGGATGCTCGGCATGCCAGGCGCTGAACGACCGAGCAGAACAACCGTGACCACCAGTGCAGCGGACGATGCCGTCGAGTCCGTGCTGCTCGCCGAGCAGAGCCCGTGCCGCCGTACTCGGCCGCTCGCGTCCCCCGCACCTTCCAGTGTCCCGCAGCGAAACGCGCATGGCCAAACCAGTTCCCCAGGCGAACTCTGCCACGAGGCAGTGGTCACCACAAAAGAAAGACTCCCAAAAAAAATCCATGTTTATGAGACAGGCGGCGATGAGGGAAAAGTTTACCCCGGCTGTCGCGGCCGCAACAGCGTCATCTCTCAGTTGGTTACTATATGTGTAAATAAATTGTTACTTTGCTATTAAAAGCTCTATTTGTCTTTTTGTTTATGTTATTTTGTAAAAGGAAAACATTATTCAGATGTTTGGGATGTTAAAGTCAAAGTTATGTTTGAAATGTATCCTTTTAACAAAAAGCTCAATTTCTGTGTTTTTTCATCAGAAAATGGAAAATTGCTCAAACTAAGCTATTTTCTAATGCTGATTTCTAAAGAATGGAAAAAGATATGAACCGACATTTTTTTCCTGCTGAAAGAAGAGAGTCTAATCTTTCTTTTGGTGGGTTCCATGTTTATATAGCAATAGAACAGAATTTTCTGTGGGCCTTGCAAAATCAGTCAAAATCCAGTAAAACGGCCGGGAGCGAAGGGGGTTGCACCAGTAAAAATGGCTGGGAGTGAATGAGTTAAAAAGGAATGGGTATGTTTTTAGCAAATTTTGGCTGAACTGTACATTTTTAGCAATGGCTGAATAGAGCTTTTGTGCCTCTTAGTGTCCTAAATTTTTGATAAATGAAGTGATTTAGACAAAAATAGTATCACAAGTAGCGTTTTGAATTTTCACCTTTTTTTTTTTTTTTTTTTTTTACAAAAAAACTGCGTTTTTCGGTGAAGGATTATTTTTGGGGTGCCAAACGACAGAGAGCCTGCACCACATGAGAATTCCGGTCGTTTTGGTGCATGAACGTTGCCGGTGGGTCAAACAATTTTGGCTGGGTGCCCTTATGGAAAAGAAGAATTTACATAAATTCCAATAATAAATTTTTACGAGTCTCATACTATGATTTACTCTTGAAAGTGGTCCCTTTCGCATTCTTTTCATGCAAATACTTAAAGGATTTGAGAATGAAACAAGTAAAAAAATATGTATAATATGTATGTGCAATAAAAGGAAAGTAATGGCAAATTATATTTTCCATAGATGCTTTATATTGCCTAAGTTTTGAAGTTTTTTCTTTTACTATAGGTCATTTTTAAGGACATACGAATTTCATATATGAATATTTACCATTATATAAACACCGTATTTTCCGTACTATATAAGGTGCAACTAAAAGCCTTCAATTTTCTCAAAGCAGACAGTACGCCTCAAAATCCGAAGCTCGATATACAGTATACAGTGTATTGGTTAATAATGGCATGACATTCCCTTTAGTGCAGCGCCATCTGGTGGCATAACGCAACCCCAACCACCACTACTACTACTACTGCGCCTTTTAATGCGGTGCGCCTTATAGTGTGGAAAATACGGTAATTGAATGTCTTTCGTTGTCAATAGCAGGCAATTAGTTAATTTTTTCTCACTTCATTGTTAATTTTAGGGTACCTTTTAGGGTACCTATAGCTAATCACTAATGATTTGGGGTCACATTCCGTACATTTTGGGGCATTCCGCAGTCACTTTTGTACATTTTTAATCAATTGCTGTTGAATTTATGGCATTTACTGGTCACTCCCTGTTCATCGGTCAGTTTTGGCTTATTATGGGCCATTTCGGCATTAGTTCCTGTTGATTTTGACACACTTATAGGTCGCTTTTTGCCAATTTTGATTCTCTTTCTAAAGATTGTGGGGCATTCCCAGGTCACTTCCTATACATTTTGGGTCACTTCCTATTAATTTTGGGGCAACTCAAGGAAATCATTTTTTGGGGTCAGAAATCATGACCACCAATGAACCGCCTAGTCCAAAGGAATTAGATGACTATTGCCGTCAAAGTCAATGAAAGATTGGCATTCATAGCCAGGCTTCCAAGTTTCAATAATTTTGGGTCATTTCCTTGTATATTGTAGGGTACTATAATGCCACATTCTGTTGATTTTGAGTTTTTTTTTTTTTAACTTCCTGTACATTATGGGGTATTCCGTGGGCACTTCTGGTACATTTTGAATCATTTCCTGTTGATTTTAGGCCATTGACATGTCACTTTCCATCCATTGGTCGCTTACTGTTGATTTTGGGGCATTTTTGTGTCACTCTTTTGATTTCGAGTCACTTTTTGTTGTTTTTTTTTTTTATCAGACTTACAGGTCAATTTTTGTCAATTTTGGATCTCTTTGTAATATTTTGGGGGCAATTTTAGGATATTTTTTAGTGGGTGGGGGTACAAAAAATAATAACCACCAAGTATTACAGATTATTATTATGATTATTACTATTATTTATTTATTTATTTTTTTGCAAATCCGATTTGAAAAAATCAATAGGAGTGAAAGGAAACATTTTTTGTCAGAGTTTTAATTGTATGGGTAAGTTTTTGTCAAATTTTGGCAGAATTGTACATTTTCACCAAAAACTGGCTTAAATTATGTGCACCTTGATTTCACTTCCTGTACGTTTTGGTTTTGGAGCACTTCTTGTTAATTTTGTGGCAGTTTGCAGTTTTTTTTTTTCCTGGTCAAAAAAACGTTTTTGCAGATCCGAGTTGAGAAGCTATAGGAGTGAATGGACATGTTTTTTTTTTTGGGGGGGGGGGGGGGGGAGATGAATGTGCCATTAGAAATGAAGGGGGCCAGTGAAAAACTACGGGGAGGTTTTTATCACGTTTTGGCATAATTATACGCTTTTGCCAAAAACTGACTCAAGTTTTGCGCGCATTGATTTTATGACTTTCTGAATGGGGCAAAAACTGTAGGACGTAGCATTTTAAAAATTTGAAATTGATACTTTTTGCCATTGGAAATGAATGGGGATTTTTCATCAAAAAGAAAAAAGGATGTTTTCGGTGCATCCTCACAATAAAACAAACCCATTTGCATCTCCTCTCAGCAACCAGGTTGCCCCCCCCCCCCCCGAGGCTACTCCAGCCAGCCCATCCACTCGGGGGGCCGCAGTGGTGATAAATTGGCATGGATTAAATGTCAACCCTTGGAGCGCATCCACCCTCTGCTGAGCCACAGTGAATCTCTTCGTCGGACAAATTAGAGTTGAGTCGACGTCCTACGCTGTCATCTGGCCAATTTAAGAGGCTGTTTGACCCAGAAAAACATACAGATACAAGGTGAGATTGGTCTCTCTTGATGTTGCCACTTTTAACTCATAGGCTGCCATCAGTGTTGTGCATGAACGTGCTCAATGAACAATCGTTCGTTAATACGTTCATTTTTGGACAAACGTGAACTCAACTCTTTTTGTTTCATGAATGTTACTGCGAACGTCCTCATTCTGGTGGTTGTGAGCGGCGGTTACAACCTCGTTCACTGTCAAGTACTGGTGTTGTGCAGCGATAAACAGACGAGACTAATGCGGGATATGTGATGTGACTCTTTTTAAAAAAAAAATATATATATATGGCACCGTAATTGTAGCGCACATCTCACTAGATATCATATAACAGAATAGTATTTTCCCCCATTAGATCCCCCAGGCTGTGTGAACCCAGGATGATCATGGGACACTTAGTCCATATACATAGGCTAAAAATACTACAAAAAACCTTAATAGCAGAAAACTATCCAACCTGGCAACTCAAACTGCCTAAGGCTGTCATGGCTGTGTTGTTTTAGCAAATACAGCAACTTTTGCTCCCGAAGCTTTTATAGTTGCGAATAAGCGTTATTTTACATTTGCTTGGACTCCAAATATTATCAAAATATGCTAACTAAACAAGTTACTTCATAATCATACTTCTGCAACCCACCAATTGTGCAAGTTCTCCTACTTGAAAAGATTAGAGAGGCCTGTAATTGTCAACATGGGTAAACCTCAACCATGAGAGACAGAATGTGGAAAAAAACAGAAGATCACATTGTTTGATTTTTAAAGAATTTATTTCCAAATTAGAGTGGAAAATAAGTATTTGGTCACCTACAAACAAGCAAGATTTCTAGCTGTCAAAGAGGTCTAACTTCTTCTAACGAGGTCTAACGAGGCTCCACTTGTTACCTGTATAAATGGCACCTATTTTAACTCATTTTCGGTATAAAAGACACCTGTCCAGAACCTCAGTCAGTCACACTTCAAACTCCACTATGGCCAAGACCAAAGAGCTGTCGAAGGACACCAGAGACAAAATTGTAGCCCTCCACCAGGCTGGGAAGACTGAATTTGCAATACTTAAAACGCTTGGTGTAAAGAAATCAACTGTGGGAGCCATTATTAGAAAATGGAAGACATACAAAACTACTGATAATCTCCCTCAATCTGGGGCTCAATGCAAGATCTCATCCCGTGGCGTCAAAATAATAACAAGAACGGTGAACAAAAATCCCAGAACCACACAGGGGGACCAAGTGAACGACCTACAGAGAGCTGGGACCACAGTAACAAAGGCTACTATCAGTAACACAATGCGCCGCCAGGGACTCAAATCCTGCACTGCCAGACGTGTCCCCCTGCTGAAGAAAGTACATGTCCAGGCCCGTCTGCGGTTCGCTAGAGAGCATTTGGATGATCCAGAAGAGGACTGGGAGAATGTGATATGGTCAGATGAAACCAAAATAGAACTTTTTGGTAAAAACACAGGTTCTCGTGTTTGGAGGAGAAAGAATACTGAATTGCATCCGAAGAACACCATACCCACTGTGAAGCATGGGGGTGGAAACATCATGCTTTGGGGCTGTTTTTCTGCAAAGGGACTGGGACGACTGATCTGTGTATAGAAAAGAATTAATGGGGCCATGTATCGAGAGATTTTGAGTGAAAATCTCCTTCCATCAGCAAGGGCATTGAAGATGAGAGGTGGCTGGGTCTTTCAGCATGACAATGATCCCAAACACACAGCCAGGGCAACAAAGGAGTGGCTTCATAAGAAGCATTTCAAGGTCCAGGAGTGGCTTAGCCAGTCTCCAGATCTCAACCCCATAAAAAATCTGTGGAGGGAGTTGAAAGTCCGTGTTGCCCAACGACAGCCCCAAAACATCACTGCTCTAGAGGAGATCTGCATGAAGCAATGGGTCAAAATACCATCAAAGTGTGTGAAAAGCTTGTGAAGAGTTACAGAAAACGTTTGACCTCCGTTATTGCCAACAAAGGGTACATAACAAAGTATTGAGATGAACTTTTGGTATTGACCAAATACTTATTTTCCACCATGATTTGCAAATAAATTCTTTAAAAATCAAACAGTGTGATTTTCTGGGTATTTTTCCAAATTCTGCCTCTCATGGTTGAGGTCTACCCATGTTGACAATTCCAGGCCTCTCTAATATTTTCAAGTGGGAGAACTTGCACAATTTGTGGTTGACTAAATACAGTACTTATTTGCCCCACTGTAGTTCAAAAGTACAACTCTAGCATTCAGAATCACTAAAAGAAATGAATAAAAAAATATTGTGGTGGTCGGTAAATGTTACTTTTATAAAGCAAGTGCAGGGAAATACGAACAAGGGGAGGAGGGGTATTCAAAAAGTAATGCACCCAACTTTATTATGTACAAACAAATTATAATAGCAACAAATATTATACATCAAACGAAAGGTACAAGTGTGAGGATTACATTTTTACTTCTCCACATAGTCTCCACCTCTCTGAAGAGCTACAGTCCACCTCTGAACGAGGGCATGTATACCAGTGTTGTACTGTAGAACTCAGCCGGTTAATCTCTATTGAGGGCTATACAAATAAAATTGAATTGAATTGAATTAAGCCAATTTTTGACAGCAGTTTTCACTTCATCGTCATTGCCATATCGGTTGCTCCGGAGTCCTTCTTTCATTGGACCAAAGAGGTGGTTGTCTGACAATGCCAAATCAGGAGAATATGGCGGATGTGGTATCACTGTCGATCCAAATGAAGTGATGACCTCCATGGTCCTGATGCATGTGTGAGGACGTGCATTTTCATGCTGGAAGAGCACATTTGGCATGTCCAAGTTGGGCCGAACACATCAAATTCTTGCTTTGAGCTTCCTAAAAGTCTCAATGTATACCTCAGAGTTAATGTTTTCCCCCTTTGGCAAAAAATCCACAAGTATTACACCTTGAGAATCCCAAAAAATGGTGGCCATAATTTTGCCATAATTTTGACGAGCTTCAAGAGGGGCAGCCATTTTGGAGGCTAGTTTAAGCTTAAAAAATATGAAAATCAGAAAAACACATATAACAATCGAACCCTGTACAAGCAATGCACTTGAGTGCATTACTTTTTGAATATCCCTTGTAAATATAGAATCACTCCACTCTGAGGAAAAATATATGGAATTATGAGAAACAAACATAGAAATAACAATCAAAACACATCTCTAGTATTTAGTTGCACCTCCTCTGGCTTTTGTGACAGCTTGCAGTCTCCGGGGCATGGACTTGATGAGTGACAAACAGTATTCTTCATCAATTTGGTGCCAACTCTCTTTTTTGCAGTCATCCATGCAGGTCGGAGCCTTGCTGTGGACCAATGTTTTCAATTTCCATCACAGGTTTTCAATATGGTTGAGACCTGGGCTATTTGCAGGCCATGACATTAACCGGATGAGTCTTTCTCCAAGTTTAGCTCTGTGGCATGATGCATTATCATCTTGGAAAATGACAATCATATTTCCAATTGAAGGGATAAGAAAGCTGTCTAAAATTTCAATGTAAACTTGCATTTATTGAAGCTTTAACCACAGTGCCTTTGCTTAACATGCAGCCCCATATCATCAAGGACTGAGGGACTTTTGAGGTTTTCTTCAGGCAGTCATCTTTATAAATTTCACTGGAACAGCACCAAACCAAAGTTCCAGCATCATCACCTTGTCCAATGCAGATTCTTGACTCATCACTGAAAATAACCTTTATCCAATCATTCACGGTCCACGATTGCCTCTCCTTAGCCCATTGCGGTCTTGTTCTTTTCTGTTTAAGTGTCAATGATGGTTTCCTTTTAGCTTTCCTGTATGAAAATCCCAATTCCTTAGGCGATTTTGCACAGTTCTGTCACATACCTTGACTCCAGCTTCCTCCCATTTCTTCTTCATTTGTCTTGTTGTACATCTTTTTTCCACATCCTCGGTCTACCACTACGCTTAACTTGAACAACCTTGCCATTTTGTTTGTACTGGTCCAGATTTTTGATACAGCTGACTGTGAACAGCCCACATCTGTGGTGTGATACCTGCACTGTTTTTAACTGCTTAATAACGAGCAGATCTAATGTGAGGCAGGGGCCCAATTAAGGAAAGGAAATTGACTGGGTATGTCTGTATTTTCTACTCAAAATTTTGAGTAATTCCATATTTTTTTCCTCAGAAAGGAGTGATTCTATATTTATTTCCCTGCACTTGCTCTGTAAAAGTAACATTTAATGACCACCACAATGTTTTTTTCATTTCTTTTAGTGTTTCTGAATGCCAAGGAGTTGCACTTTTGAACTAATTCATTATTTTTTCAAGCTTTTTATCTGATTTTGTTCTACATAATAAAATGTCTGAGTGAGTGCTCGTCCGAGACTGGTGATTCCATACTTTTTGCAAGGGGTTGTATAAAACTGTTAATTCAATATTTTGGGTTGAATGTTCATCCTAACATGTTGAATAAATATTATAAAGGTTCAAAATGGTTCGGTGAGCATGTTTGGCTGTCAATAGGAAATCAATATTACAAATTTTGACAAAACAACTTTGGAATTTTTTGTCTTGGTCCCAAAATGTTGATTTATAATTGGTCAGTGAAGAAAACAACAGTTTAGACATGAAGTTTAAAATGTCATGGAAAAAGGAACGAATTTTGAACAATTCTTTTTTTGAAAAATAAAGGCAACATCAAAGGCATGAAAAATCTCACATACCAGTCCCGAACCTTAAAGGGTTAAGTTTAAATTTCAAATTTAATTGAAATTGATTGACTTGAAATTTCAAGTTCTGCCAACTTTTACATTATGTTTATTGCCATTGCGACATGTCGTTTATGCTGTCACTAGTGGCCAGGCATGCTCACAGCAGTTTTTGTAGGATTGTGGTTTCAAAGTTTTAACTAGCAATAATCGCGCCTCGGTTTTTTAAATTCATTCATTCATTCATTCATTTTCCATGCCGCTTTTCCTCACGAGGGTCACGGAGGTGCTGGAGCCTATCCCAGCTAACTATGGGGACACCCTGAACTGGTTGCCAGCCAATCGCAGGGCACAAGGAGACATACAACCATTCACACACACACTCATACCTAGGGACAATTTAGAGTGTTCAATCAGCCTACCATGCATGTATATGGGATGTGGGAGGAAACCGGAGTTCCCGGAGGAAACCCACGAAGGCACGGGGAGAACATGCAAACTCCACACAGGAAGGCCGAAGCCCGGGATTGAACCCTTGATCTCAGATCTGTGAGGCAGACGTGCTAACCACTCAGCCACCGTGTCGGTTTTTTATATTGAAAATTGAAAATTAATTGAAACTTAATTTTTAAAATAGCTTGGTTATTGAGAAACTGTATTTTAAAATGTTTATTTATTTATTTTTTATTTAACATAATAATAAAGAAAATAGGCTACTTGCTCATACTATGTAGAACAGAACCATTTAACTCATACACAGCCAGACATGGCTTACTGCCAAGTTTAGATGGAAGTAGTCTGAAGCAAAAATGCATAAGTGGTGTTTTGTCACTACTTTTTTGTTTGAGGATATCTGCGTACATATGGAGACTCAAAAATCTGTGAAACTTTCAATTTGACGATGTAGTATGTATGTCCAGTGTGTAGGTGGTAGCACCTTCTGCTACTGTTCAGAAGTATAGGGGACAGACGGTGTTGCCAGACTGAGCAGTTTCTGCCCAATTGGTCCAATTTCAATGCTTGCAGCGGGGAAGAAATGCAATAGGTGGGCTGAGTTGGGATACTTTTGAAAAATTCTTATCTTGGATGGGAAGTTTGGGCTGGTTTCTATTAGATTTCGGACGAAAAATAGTTTGTTGAAATGTTGCGATACAAAACGTCACTGAAAAAGTCGTATCTTGGATGGGAGGTTTGGGCTGGTTTTTATTAGTTTTGGGACAAATTATCGTTTGCCAACATTTTACAATACAGAGTGTTACGATACGCATTGATTTTGGAAAAAAATTGCGAATAAGATTGCGAAATAAACAACAATGCATGCACTGCCACATAATTTGAGCAATATCAGAGTCAGAATGCCAGCATTCATATTAAAGTGCCTGTGCCAGCATACAAAAATCTTAAATACCATTATAATGTGAATTACAATCATATTTTTAGATGATTTGACGAGATACAAAAATTTGGCAAAGCGCAGATGACGAGAAATTAGTCTTTTACTCTGCCGTTTAGCCCCGCCTGTCATTAACGTCAGCAGATTTCAGCTGATTTAGAATCTGGCCCATTGAGGGGGAATTATTCAGAACGAGGAAAATGCGACAGAAAGCATTAAAATGTTGTGATTGTTTCAATCTCTCTACTCTAATATTTTTACAGGATATTCTTTTTATCTATGTATTTTCCCCAATTGCTAAATAAATGGTATGGCCATGACAAATAGCAGTCTTGTGCTAAGTGGAATACGAAACATTAAAAATGCATTCATTCACTACAACACGGCAAAATTACTGCATAATTGTCAAAACTGGCAACTTCTTCCTCTCCCGAATGGTATTTTACGCCACCGGAATGAGTCCGACTTTTGTCATTTCCCTGCCCCGGCTTAGGAGACGGAGGAAAGAGCCAGTGGTGTTACCAGGATTCCAGATGTGGGTGGGCATTAGTCTTACCTGGGGGGATAAAAAAAAAAAAAAAAAAAAAGCTACAATGCTCGAGCAGGTCGAAATCCAGCATAGGACTACTGCACCTTAAAACATGTTTTGTTTTCTCCTTGAGATAACTGTTGTTGTGATTTGGTCTAGACAAAAGTTGATTTGATTTTATTTGACTTAGCACACATCCATGACTGAATAGTATGGACATGCAGGTGACAATGTTTTTTTTTAGGTAACCTATTGTGGTTCCTTGGTTTTATTATTATTATTATAGTTATTCTTTCTTCCGCAGCCCCTTTGAGCTCAATTTGACCCCCTTAGAATGTTTCAAAGTTCACCAAAATTGGCAGGCAGATCAAGACACTGGCAATCTTTGGTACCGTGTAAAGACAAATTCCAAATACACTATGTAGCGCCCCCTAGCGGTCATTCTTTGTCCCGCCGATGCTTTGAGTCCTACTTTGACCCCCTCAGTATGCTTCAAAACTAACCAAACTCAACAGCCAGTTGAACACTGGTGAAAACTTTGATAAAATGTTTAAAAAAAAAAAGAAAAAAAAATCTAAATATGCATAAATGTGTGTACAACTCAGAGGAACAAAACCAACATTTCATTTCAATTTTTTTTTAAGGTGAAAGAGGAGGTAACGAAGCAAAGGTTAAAACACATCAGTACTATATGAATGGGATTCCATACGCTGTGCCCAGACTGCCGTTAGTACTACATCCAGTTTTCTTTGGGTGGGCAGAGCGTGTCCTTGGGTGGGCACTGTCCACCCCTGCCCCCCCGGTAACGCCCATGGAAAGAGCATTGTTCTGCTGCGGCCACGGCAGTGCTTGTCGCAGGGAATGAATGCCTAAAATAGCCCATTCTCGGTGGACAAACCGGCTGACGTCGGAGCGGGGTACTGCTCGTGGCCAACCCGAGGAAAGCGCATTCTCGGCGAGCACACGAAGAGGACTGAGCGAGCTGGATCGTCCAGCCCCCGGGGCGAGCAAGTTATAGCTCATCGTTCTACTGCGACCACGGCGGGGTGCCAGTGCCCGTGGCCAAGCCGAGGAAAGCGTATTTTCAGTGGGCACGCGAAGAGGACCGAGGGGGGTTTGCGACAAGACGCTGGTCGTCAGACTCAGTGGACAAGGAGCATTATCACCCACAAAATGCAAGCCACCTCCTTACTAAAACGATTGCCATGATCCCAGTATTTGACATAATACAAAACACGTAGTTTACTCACTTCCTTGTAAGTCCAATTGTCCCACATTGTCGGATTTGTTTTGACAAATCTACGAAGTGAACGGGAACTTATTGAATCTCAAAAAGGCTCACATGTCTCTCCCTGGTGCAGCAACAACAACCTGCAGCACATTTGGCTGGCGTGATGTGAAGAATAAACAAATTAATCCCCAGATCAGCTGAATCCCCAGTGAATCTGCATGCTATAAAGCAATGCTGTATTGTTAGATGCTGACCCGGGAGATGTCACATTCGCATTCCTCCTTAATCCAGGAAGTCACTCATTTTAATGGCGCAGGATTAAAAAAATTGAATATATAAATCAATTGCTTCCACACATATTCAAGCGGTCCATTTCATTCAGGAGCATAAAATACCACGTGGAATATGAAATAAACATGCTTTTTGCTGTCATAGGCACTTTAAATATGCTCACAGCAACACCCTGTGGCTCATCTGATCTCCTCGGTAGATTACTGTAGAGCAGGGATCCCTAACCACCGATCCAGGGACCGGGCCGTGGCATATTCGCTACCTGGCCGCAGAGAAATAAGAAATAATTTGTTAACGACCACAACCTGGCCTGTGCCTCTTGACATATGACTAGTCTGAGAAGAGATTTGTGTACGTCGCCGCCATTACAGTAAAGAGTAAGATTAGCTGCTGTTGGCTAAGTGCTGCGGGTGGCACACCTCAGCAGGCAGACGTTGCCGTTTTGCTCGGATTAGTCAATTGATAAAATAATAACACTGAAAAGGAAGTCGTCACTGAAATCCATTGGAGCTAACATCTGGCATCTATTTTTTAATGTTTATGTGCGCCTGTCTTCAATAATGACTCAGGCGCATCAGATTTGTTTCTGGAAATAACCATAGCAAAGCAAAATTGAAGATGAGCTCTTGTTCATGTCTGATTTACATCTCTGAGAAGTGAATCAACAACAATTGAGACCAGAATAGTTTTCTCAGTTTTCTCAAATGTGTCTAGTGAGAAGTCTCACAGTGAGCATTACACGAGAAGGTCTTGAGAAATAGTTCAACTGGCACGAATTCTCAATAATGTCTCAAAGCTGTCTCCTTTCAAGATCTCACCAATAGACAACTATGAGATCTTTGTTGATTTCAAATGTGTCTCAAGTTGATCTCCTTACTTGGACTCATAATCTCAGTCATGTGTCTGTGAAAGAGGTGGATGAGCAAAGTATATTATTTCTTAAACTTTCGTCAAAGCTGCTTCCTTTTCTGATCTTGCCAGGCAATCATATATTGTGCCAGTTACACATATCCCCTTCCAGTGTGTAATTGCTCATTTTGGGTTCTCAAGATTCTTTCATTGTAAGAAAAGAGTAGTGTCTGCTCTGCAATGTTCAATCACATCATACTTCATCAAAATTCGAGAACATCATATACTTGGGCAAAATAGCTGAAATTACCTAAAAATCCATTATCGGTTTCTGGTTTTGAAGACCGAAAGTTTACCATCGAACACTGTGAAAAAACCTTAGTCCTCTTGTGATTACGTAATCAAAACACGGTGAGAAGCAACAGGCTGGCTGACGCTGTCTCGCTAAAACTACTGGCTCACAGCCAACAATGTGGAAGGATTTTGAATTATCAAAATTTTTTTATAAATTATTAAGTGCTCTTTCTGAAGTTGCTTTCAATCGATGTCCCACGTCGAATTGAGTGCAGTGCATTGGAGCCTGTGCGTGGCACAGTGGTAGAGTAGTTGTTCTCCAATCCAGAGGTTGTGAGTTTGTTTCTCCGTACTGATGAACTTGTCTAAGTACTGTATCCGTAAACAAGACACCCCACGTTGCTCCTGGCGCTGCGTCACCAGTAGGTTGATGAGGACTCAATTTTCAACTAGAAACTGCAATTTCTGGAGAAATTACTCTAGGGCTTTGCTGTGTGGAGATACAGAGATACCCGCCCAGGTTGGTTTGGGGACATTTCGGGGACAATATCAGGTCACTTCCTGTTGATTAGGGAACATTTGAGGGACACGTCCTGGTCATATCAGGTCTTTTGGGGACATTTGGGGGGCGTGTCCTGGTCATATCAGGTCATTTGGGGACATTTGGAGGTCGTGTCCTGGTCATATCAGGTCATTTTGGGACATTTATGGGATGTGTCCTGTTCATATCAGGCCATTTGGGGGGCATGTCCTGGTCACATCAGGTCATTCGGGGGGCGTGTCCTGGTCATAACAGGTCATTTGGGGACATTTGGGATGCCTCCCCTAGTCATATCAGGTCATTAGGGAAGATTCGGGGGACACGTCCTATTGACATCTGGTCATTTCCTGTTGATTTGGGGACATCTGTTTTTTTTGCCATTGAAAATGAATGGGAAATTTGGACGTCCATGGCCGTCAGTGGCATCGACTTACATATGCCTCAATGGAATCCAAGTACATTGGCATCAATGGATTCGACATACACGGCCGTCAATGGCATCAATGCAATGTAAATTCCATTGGAAATTCCATTTGAAGTGAATTTGAATTTGGAGTGAAAATTTGAAAGTTGCATTCCATTAAAAATGTATGGGAAAATTTGAAAAATCCCTAGCATCGCGCGAAAATTCCGGTCGTTTCGATACATGAACGGTGCCAATATGTTAAATGGTTCGGGCTTTGCGGCGCGCCGAAAAAACGCTGAGAAGACGTTGAATAATAAACAAACACAATAAAGTTGCAGAAGAGCACTATCTTCCTTGTTTTCTCAGATCAGTCTCATTTGTCTCAATGATGTCTTTGCTCATTTTGACTCCTTGCTCCTAAAGGTACCCTTAGGAGCACAAACTGAGAAACAAATAAGCAGAGAATGAGATAAATTTCAGATGATCAAATTTGTCTCATGAGATGAGATTAAGCAACAGATGAACAGCAATTTTTTGATATCGGTAATAAGCCCACATGTTAGCGAAGATGACTGAAGAACAGACATCTTCGAACAGCTTTTGTACGCGGAAAAGGCCACCTACTGAGCCAGAAGTGGAGTCTACAACCAAGTCCATTCTGCATAATATGTGGCTAAAAGCGAGAAAACTATGCAACAAAATGCACTGAGAGCATTATACCTCGTGAAGGTTGATTCAGCATACGGTGAGTTACATTTTACCTGCGCTTAATGTTCACCCTGTCGTGTTGTTTTATATTTACACTAATTATTTTACCACACATTGTCGATCCATGAGAAACATGGGAAACAACACTTGTCATAAAGATGCAGTTTGCAGAATGAAAAGTGACGAAAGCGGAGATTTTATTCTGCCAATTTGTTGTCGAACACAATTTGCCTGCAACTATTGCTGATCACTTCTCAGAATTAGCAAAAGAAATGTTCCCTGACTCAAAGATTGCAAGTTAATTTTATCAATTGACCTTTTTAATGTATAATTGGACACACTAACAAACTACCTTAAAGTCAAACTGAATTGTGAGCAGAAGTGCCATGAAGTGCAGCCATCAAAAGACATAATAAAAATTGCCAAAAGTGCTACATACAATTATATCAAAAGTCACTGTTAAATTTTAGTAATCATGATGTAGCTGAAGATATTGTTCTTTGATTGCACCAGGTTATGTGTGACAATATTACCAATAAATTCATATTATTTTAAAAATTGAGTTTTATTTTTGTTTCATATTGCACGCTATATAAAATGTTGTAAGATTAGTCACCAATTTGTAGGGGCATACGCCACTATTTGTAAGATTGCCAATGGCCTCGGGTTGACAGGTATGGTAACCCTGCTTTGTGCTACTCCTTGTGCTCTTTAGCTGCTGTGGTTACCTCTTCAAGCATGACTGCTGATTTAACTGCTCATCTTGACATCAGTGCTCATGTTTATCAGGGCATATGTTATGTTTACGCTGAAGCACTTTCGTTGAATAAATGCACACAGAACTGCACCATTGTTTTTTTTAAAAATTTTAGTGGTTTTGTAACCGCCACGTTTTCATAGCATGGTAAACCGTGAAGGTAACCGGCAAATGCCTACACCCGAACCCCCCCACCCCCCTTAAAAGTTTTCTCCTCGGATCTACACGATTCACGTAGGTCATCCTTTTTGACTTCAAAACGGCGAATTTCGCCGAAAGGTGAGAGATTTTCATGCCTGAAGTCCGAATGCTCAAAGTGACATGTGCGAGTGCTGACGTCAGTGGAGCGATAGTGTTTCATTCAAATGGTTGCCAAGCAATCCCCGCAATCAAATCGTTCTGCTTTGGAGGGCGGAATCAAAAGTTTGTGTCTTTGCCTCGCGTTTTCGCCGTCACCGTGTAAAGAGGAGGCCATTTTGCAGCACAATCGTTACGTCTTGAGCGCCTTTGAGGATAATATCCCGCTAAATTCCCATGTAAGGTGATGCAGGTTTTACCCGTCTCATGGCTTTCAGACATGGAGAGATGTACCGGGAATTACCTGGGTTGGACACTTTTAGACTTGTGCCATTTGGCGACTCGGCACTCTTTGTACGGGAATGGCAGGGGACGTGATTTTATAACCCGAACATTGTGTCATTTTTGGTCGGCATCAGCAACAAAGTAAACCACACCTTACCAAAGATGGATGATGGACTGTCTCTTCCTGAGCTTTAAGATCCAGTAGCAATTTAATTTCGTTATGTTTCCAGTTTAATTTTATGATCTTTCCAGTTCGCCATGTTGATAATTGCGATGTTTGTTAACCACTTTTTGTCTTAATGCGAAGAAAGAGGCCCGCCATGATATTTACATCATCAGCCTTTGCGTTGTGACCCGGAAATTGAAACGGCTGCTTTCACACACCCAGCGTCCCGGGTAAGTCCTGGACATTATACAAGGACGCGACCCGGTTAATGTCTGTGTCATCTCCGTGTCAGTCAACCCAGGAAATTGCTTTCAGACATAAAGGCTACCTGTTTAAATCCCAGGATTTAACCGAAGTTCAGCGTATGTCTGAAAAATTCATCGTGTAGACGGCGCCTAAATCAATCCCTAGTAAGCACATATTTGCCACGGCGGGAGACATTGTGTCTGCTCAAAGTTCAGTGATTACGCCACAACATAGTGACATGTTAGTTTAGTTAGTAAGACTAAAACCAAAAGGTCTTCCAATAAAAACACTATTTTAAAGTCATGTCATTGTGGCTACACACAGACCCGGCTGCAGAAAGAAATTACAGGGGGGGCATTACATTTTTTGGGGGGGGCACACTTCTTCAATGTAAATTTAGCCGTAACAGTGGCGTTTTTACCCGTTATATTTTCTGATGATAGTGTCAGTCAGTGAAACTGCAGGAGGTGGCAGTGCTATCCCTTCATGTTGACTTTCGGCCGCGTCTTTGTCATGGCTTGAGTTCGTCTTTAGTTTCTTGAAAAAAACACGGATGTCCATTCCAATTTGAATTAGCAACGGAGGAGCCGCTCAATCGCCATTTCTGTAACCGGAGCAATCCCTATCCAATCGCAGTACACAATGGCCGGCTACTCAGCCCGCCCCCCTTATCTGTGATTGGCTAGAAATTGCCTACATTCGCTGCTCTGATTGGTTGAATTGAATGACAACAGATCAAGATAGGATGACTACAGCAGTGTTTTTCAACCTTTTCTGAGTCACCGGACGTTTTTACGTTGGAAAAAATCTCGCGGCACACCACACCAAAATGTTCCAAAATTACTTTCTGTATAGTATATTTAATTATAAAATAATTTCTCAGTATTTATACTTACTCAATGTGAAACGTTTATCAATTAGGCTTGAAAAACTATCAGACAGGGGACTTTAGCAATGCATTTAAGCACATCAGGGCTGGTCGTCTCGCTGACAATGGCTTTGCAGACAGGTAGTATTAACGTCTCTGCCATAGTTTGGGACTTTTGGGATTTAGCAACAAAGTAACTGGCTTTCAGGGCCTTCTTATTTACCTTTGTAGTTTTTCTCAAAAAAGTTGCCCATTTCTCTGTGTTTTCATGAAGGCGTACAAAATAATCCATCGACTTGTTCTGAAGCGACGGGCGTTCATTTGGAGATGACGTTTAAACTTGTATGGCGCCATGGCGCTAGATAGCCGCTGATGTCATGTTCAAGAACTGCTCAGATTTCTAGGCATCTCCCACCTAGCTGTCCTCGATGATGTGTTGGAATAAAAAAAAAAGAGGGAGGATTAACGGTCGTCACATATGGATAAAATGGAAAGGATACTTTTGTATATATCGACACTTGACGAGTCAAATAATGAACAGTAGAAGTGCTGGGGTCCACATTGTTACGGAGAGCAAGGTGGCTGATGCCTAGAAATCCGAGCAGTTCATGAACACAACATGACTCATCTGCACACAACCGAGAACTTTTTCCCCATTCCTTCCTTCCTACTGCAACTTTGCCCGACGATGTTAAAAAAAAGTGACATTGGATAATTTCTCGCGGCACACCTGACGATCTCTCACGGCGGCGGCACAATCGGTTGAAAAACACTGGAATATAGGGTTCATTCTCCCCGTGTGTGTGTGTTTTTGTGGAAGATTAAAAAAAAAAAAAATTACACAGTACAGTTTAATCGAGCTAGGGCGGGCACAGCCGTCCCTCAGGGCGGGCACGGCCCCCTAATGCCCGCCCATGCCGCCGGGTCTGGCTACACACAATGCATATAGCATTTCTAAAATTCACAATTTATCGATTAAGTGAATACAGAGGTCTTGCAAAGTGGTATGCTTAAGAATAGCACAACTGTGACTGTTCAGGCAGTTTACAAAATGCAAAGAGAGTTCACTTTTAAGTAACCCACGCAAAGGAAAACGAATCATTTAGCATCTCATGCCTTTAAGTTTGATCTCTTTCACTCCAGAATATTGTCAACTTGTAGTTCTCCCAGAGCAAAGGTCAACTAAAATACATGCTTTCTATTTGGTTGTGTGCCTTCAAGTTTTGTACGTTTTGTAACAAGTCATTTCCATTTCTTTCAATGCAAAAGAAAGTGACATTTGCAGATAAATGACTTTCATTTGACAGGTGTGATATATAATACTGGATTTTTGAAGGCTAGTTATTCTTCCGCAGGTGCTGCTATTACAATTTTATGTCTCATAAAAAATTACTCAGCCGGAAAAAAATCCCCATCCTTTATAATGTGTCAGACCTCCCTGTCAGCTCTTATCCAATTTGAATGAATTTTGCACTTGATTGCAGCCACTCACTACTTGACTTTGCGGTTGGCAAATGTCTTATGGCCTTGGAAGAGGTCTTCTGCATTGTTTTGAAGATACACAGTAAACGAAAGACGATCATTTAGGTTTTTACTAGAGGTGGGTAGAGTAGCCAAATTCTTTACTCAAGTAAGAGTAGTGTTACTTCAAAATAATATTACTTGAGTAGAAATAAAAGTAATCTTCCAAAAAATGTACTCAAGTACAAGTAAAAAAGTATTTGGTAAAATTAATACTCAAGTAATGAGTAACAGGACATCATTACCCAGTGTTTGAAGGAGGCTTGCCTTATTTAAACTTCACATTTAGTTTTGTGTGCCCCTGACTGTTGAAGTGAGAGAAAACACCACGGTGAGATCAAAGGAGCTGTCTGAGGCTTTCAGAAAGAAGATTGTAGACGCTTATGAGTCTGGTAAGGCAGGGGTCCCGCATTTGGCACCAGGCCGCACAGAAATAATAAATAATTTATCACTGACTGCATTCTGGCCGATTGACTTTGGCCTGTGCCACTTAACACACCAATATCTCTGTCTACTCAAGATATACAACTACAGGATAGGAGGTCGTCATAGAAATACATTGATTGCACTGTTAGGAGTACATCTTGTTTTGTATATCTATGTGCGCTTGGCCCCGATGATAAAGTATGATGTAGGTCGTCACCCATCACATTTGTTCCCGGAAATAATTAGCCCCCACACTAGAATTGTTAGGGCCTCTGCCCCTCCTTCCTGAGCCCTGCCTCAGGTGAGGGGGGTTTGCTTGATTACAGGTCAATTGTCAGATGGGTGGAGCGGCCAGCTGTGACTCATCATCAGTGTTGTTAATCTTACTGAAAAAAAGTAATTAATTATAGTTACAAATTACTTCTCCCAAAAAGTAATTGCGTTAGTAACTCAATTACCTGAATGTAAGAGTAATTAGTTACTTGGCAAAGTAATTGGTGATAATTACTTTTTTTTTTTTCCCTCAAAAAAAAAAAACAACAAAAAAACAAACAAACAAAAAACATTGGCCACACTATGTGAAGTTTTTTGTGAAGGTTTTTGGTACAATTGGCCAGAGCCCAATTCTTTACCCTAATTTACTCTTTACCCTGGATCAACTGTTAAAAGTTGTTAGAATTGCTCCCATTATTGCATTAGTTCCCTTCTCTCTACTTTCGACAAATGAAAGTTTTAAAACTGTTTCATCATTTAAAGATAGATTCAAGTCAAGATTTTGCCGATTTAGAAGTATTTTATATAAAAAGTTACTTAGGTTCGCTAGGAAGGTTCTGTACAACAGAGCCGTCCTAAAAAGTCTACTGCTTCAAGATGGCGGCTGTCTACTAACGCATTTAGTGCCATGTCTGTCATTTTGCATCTAGTTATATCTATATACAGTACATGTGGTATCTACCATGTCTACCATATCTACCATAACATGCGGGCGTAGTTTGTAGGCTATCGGCTACAACATGTATTATTGGAGCTACCTAGCATCGCGTCTGCTCGGCGTCACAACTTTCTTGCCTCTCCCCACTCCTGCTCTGCTCTGTCGTCTCGGTGAGTCCGTCTCCCTCAGACTTTTCGACCAATATAGTAACGCATAGTAACGCATGCCTTTCCGTCCTCAGTAACGGTAACGGCGTTGCCAAGATGAGAAAAGTAATTAATTAGATTACCCACTACTGAAAAAAATAACGCCGTTAGTAACGCCGTTATATTGTAACGCCGTTATTAACAACACTGCTCATCATCAGCCAGCTTAAAAACTCAGCGGTCGCACCACCACGTCGCCCGATCAACTCGTCTGTTACGCACGTCAGTTGTATCTCGCATTCCTTACATGATATCTTTGCTCACTGGCTCACGACTACCTTGCTTTCGTCCCAGGTCCTGTTTTCTGCGCGCCCCTCATCGGATTCCACGCCTGCCTCCCTTCCGAGCTTCCTCGTCAGCTCAACTACCCCGAGCCAAGCAAACTTCCACCTGCCACGCTCTTCTCGCGACCGCTAATAAAATACTGCTCGCCTGAAGTTGTCTGCATTGGGATCCCTTCCTGCTCGCGCACATCCTAACAAGAATGACTGAAAAACAGACGTCTTTGGACAGATTTTTTACGGGGAAAAGGGACCTCATGAGCCAGAAGATGAGCCTAAAACCTCGAAGAAAACAAAATCTATGCTACTTCCCAGTATCTAAAGACCCACGAACTGCGAAGGAGTGGATTCGTGACCCGTATGTGAATAAACCGAGTGATTCGAGCATGTCTGTGCAACAGGAATATCAGCTTGTAGAGATCTTAAATCACGGCAACCTTAAACGTACATTTGAGACAACAACTCCACCGAAGTTCTGGATTAAAGTCATTTCGAAATATCCTGACATTGCTAGGAGACCCTGAAAACTGTACTACAATTTCCAACATCGTATCTTTGTGAAGCGCGCTTCTCTCACTCTTCCATCTCGGGACCATCTCGTCTCAACGAAACAACCTCAGGCCTCCCACTGATTCAGCGAGTGAGTTGTATTTTCCCTGCACTTAACACGACAGGGCTAAAAACAAATGTTATTTTACTGGACTGTCTCAGGAAATTAGAATACACAATATTCTAATTTTTTGAGACAGTCCTGTGTATATATACAGGACTGTCTCAGGAAATTAGAATACACAATATTCTAATTTTCTGAGACAGTCAGGAAATTAGAATATTGTGTATTCTAATTTCCTGAGACAGTCCTGTATATATACACAGGACTGTCTCAAAAAATTAGAATATTGTGTATTCTAATTTCCTGAGACAGTCCAGTATATGTGCTGTATTTTTTGCCAGTGTTCTGACAAATTTGGCATGCGCGTAACGTTAAAAATGACCGTGAATGCAGCGATTCCAAAGCAACGCTACAAACTTTCTTTAAAGAAAGGAATATTAACTTACGTTTGCCATGTTAGCTGCACACAATAACTGCACGCAGCTCTCTCACTTAATGACTTCGCCGTGTCCTTAAGCATTAATTTACACCATTTTCGTGTTGGAAATGTACTGTATGTTTACGATGTAAATAGTTTTTAGCACCATTGGATAACATTGGAGGAGTCCAACTGAATATAAAAGAGGGCTTTTTTCACCGCCACAAAAGCTTTGGGAGCAAAATTTTATAAGGGTGCAAAATTTGATAGAACACCGGCCCGTGAAAAAAAGACCCAAATCACACCGGTCCGTGGTGCAAAAAAGGTTGGGGACCCATGAGGTAAGGAATTTCAAAAGATCTTAAAAGAATATAAAATCAGCCATTACACTGTCCGGAAAATAGTCCAAGTGGAGGACATTCAAAACAACTGACAACATGCCCAGATCTAGTCGTCCAAGCAAGTTCACCCCGAGAGACCTACAGAAGACACTCGCTACTGTTGATGTGAAAGTGCATGCCTCTGCAATCAGAAAGAGACTTCACAAGTTTAACCTTCATGGGAAGTGTGCAAGGAAGGAACCATTGCTCTCCAAAAAGAACAATGAAGGCCAGACTGAAGTTTGCCAGAGTGACTGCAGACAAAGAACAGAGTTCTGGAATAATTTTCTTTGGACAGATGAATCTTTAAAATTATTTAAAGATTTAAAGACACCAGAACAGAGGACACGTTTGGCGTAAATACAGCATTCCGGTAAAAGAACCTTATACCAACTGTGAAGCATGGAGGTAGAAGTGTCATGGTTTGGGGTTGCTTTGCTGCAGCAGGACATGGCGAGCTCACCATCATAGAATCCTCCATGAATTCTATCGTGTATCAGAGGTTGCTTGAGAAACATGTGAGATCATCTGTGAAAAAATTAAAGCTGAAGCAAAACTGGACGCTGCAACATGACAATGACCCAAAACATATCAGTATATCCACCAAGGACAGGCTGAAAAGTACCAAATGGAGAGTCCTGGATGGGCTGATTCAAAGCCCAGCTCTTAATCCCATTGAGGTGCTGTGGGGTGACTTGAAATGGTCTGTAAATGCAAGAAACCCCTCAAACATCTCACAACTGAAAGTATTCTGCGTTGAGGAGTGGGACTTTCTTTAGACCGATGTCAAAGACTCCATGAAGTTATTTCAGCCAAAGAGGGTAACACTAGCTATTAGGTGGTAAGGTGTCCTAACTTTTTCGTCAGAATATGCATTTTGTTGATATATTTGGTATAATGAGTAAAACAATGTTAATTTTTGTTGTTTACCTGAAATCAAATCACTTTTTTTCCCAAAGATAAAGAAAAACAAGATCAGACATATGTGAGCATTTCTTAATAAAGAACTGAATATTTCATGGGGTGTCCTAATTTTTTCACACGATTTTGTTGTTATAATTATCATGCTATTTGGTTCAGCATTCACACTGCGCCAACCGAACTTTCCGAGTCGCATCACGTGGACGAAAGGCACACTCATTGATTGAATAAATAGAAGAGGATATACCTCCCTACTGGGAGGGTGGGAGTGTGCAGTGTCACAGTGTGGTGCTGTGACGCTGCACGTAATATAGCATAAATTAAGTCGCCGCTTGGCTAGCGGCAGGGTCGCTCCCTCCCAACTCTATGCCGAGAAAACTGGAGTATACAAAAAATGCAGAGGGGAAAATTAAACAACAAAATGGAATCGCGTGGTACCCCAAGTCACACAGGCAAGGCAAATTTATTTATATAGCACAATTCAACACAAGGCAATTCAAAGTGCTTTACATCACATGAAGATCATAAAAATCACATTTAAATCAATACAAGGTAAAAACCAAAACAAAAGATCGCACTTAATCACAAATAGAATAAAAATAAATAAATAAAAATAAAACAAAAATATAACAAAAACTACTACTACTAATAATAATTGAAATCAGCAATGGAGATAAGCACAAGAGGAATAGAAAGCAGGTAGATTGAAAAATATATAGCCAGTTATGGTGCTAAACAAAAGCGTTTTTAGCCCTGATTTAAAGGAGCTAACAGTTTGAGCATACTTCAGACGTTCAGGTAACTTGTTCCAGAGGTGAGGAGCATAATAACTAAATGCTGCCTCACCCTGCTTGGTTCTTGTTCTTGGAATATGCAGAAGACCGGTTCCAGACGACCTTAGGGGTCTAGATGTCTCATAGGAATCTAACAAGTCAAGCATGTATTTTGGTCCAAGGCCACTAAGTGTTTTGTAGACGAGCAGTAGTATTTTATAGTCTATCCTTTGACTCACTGGAAGCCAGTGTAGCGATTTCAAAACCGGTGTAATGTGGTCCAGCTTCCTTGTATTTGTGAGGACTCTGGCTGCAGCATTCTGTACTAGCTGCAGCTTCCTGACTGATTTTTGATCAAGACCCGTAAATATACCGTTGCAATAGTCCAAGCTGCTGAAAATGAATGCATGCATAAGTTTCTCCATGTCTTGTTGAGTCAGAAGCCCCTTAATTCTGGTTATATTTTTTAGGTGGTAATAAGCGGATTTAGTGACGGACTTTAGATGGCTATCAAATTTTAGGTCTGAGTCAATAATTACGCCAAGGTTTCTGACTTGATTTGTAGCTGTCAGTGACATTGTGCTAAGTTGCCTGCTTATCTTTGACCTTTCCTTTTTTGGCCCAAAAATGATCACCTCTGTCTTCTCCACATTTAACTGGAGAAAATTCTGGCACATCCATTCATTGATTTGATGAATGCATTTACTCAGGGAGACTAAGGGACTATAATCATGTGGGGACACAGAAATGTACAGTTGTGTGTCATCTGCATAGGCATGATAGGAGATGTCATACTGTTCCATTATCTGAGCTAACGGAAGCATATACTGGACTGTCTCAGGAAATTAGAATACACAATATTCTAATTTTTTGAGACAGTCCTGTGTATATATACAGGACTGTCTCAGGAAATTAGAATACACAATATTCTAATTTCCTGACTGTCTCAGAAAATCCTGAGACAGTCCTGTATATATACACAGGACTGTCTCAAAAAATTAGAATATTGTGTATTCTAATTTCCTGAGACAGTCCAGTAGATGTTAAATAAGAGTGGTCCAAGAATTGACCCTTGAGGGACTCCACACGTGAATTTGGTTCGTTCTGACTGATAGTTTCCGATTGACACAAAGAAATCCCTATCATGTAAATAGGATGTGAACCACTGAAGAATCGTGTCAGTAAGCCCTACCCACTGTTCCAATCTGCTGAGCAGTATGTTGTGATCAACCGTGTCGAATGCGGCGCTGAGATCCAATAGTAACAGAACAGATGATTTACCTGCATCGGTATTCCGACAAATATCATTTAGGACTTTGATAAGCACGGTCTCAGTGCTGTGTTGTGGCCGAAATCCAGACTGAAATGAGTTAAAAAGATTGTTTTGCATCATAAAAGTCCGGATCTGTTCGAACACCACCCTTTCGATAATTTCCCCCAGGAATGTCAGATTTGATATTGGCCTGTAATTGCTAATGGTTGAGGCATCCAGATTAGGTTTTTTTAGGAGAGGTTTTATTACTGCAGTTTTTAAAGTCTGTGGAAACTCTCCTGTTTGGAGAGAAGTATTTATAATCTGAAGTATGTCTGGGGCTATGCATTGAAAAACAGTTATGAAAAAGTTTGAGGGAAGGATGTCAAGGCAGCATGTTGTGGGCTTTAATTTTGACACAATTTCTGTTAAAGTGGCATAGTCCAAGAGGCTAAACTGTCTAAGATTGACGTGAGGGACATTTTGGGAGGCATTTGGTGTAACAATTTTTAATCTGGAGTTGCACACAGTCTGTCTAATCTTTAGTACTTTGTGTGTGAAGAATGCTGCGAAATCATTACAGGACACCTCAGATGCCAATTCCTGTGGTATTGATGCTTGTGGGTTTGTCAGTTTGTCAACAACAGAAAATAGTGTTCGAGTATTGTTGGTGTCTCTACTAATGATCTCTGAAAAATATGACTGTCTAGCATTTTTCAGTTCCTGGTTGTATTTGCGAAGACTCTCTTTGTAGATATCATAAAAAACTAGGAGTTCGTTTTTTCGCCATCTGCGTTCTGCTCGTCTACAATCTTGCGTTTGTTTTAAAGCTAGTATGGCATTTCTCCAGGGTGACCTCTTCTTTCTTGACAAAGTTTTTGTCTTAACCGGGGCAATAGTGTCAATTACAGTCATCACACTGGAACTGAAACTATTTACAAGTTCTTCCACTGGAGCTGTTGTAGGGGTTAATGGTGAGGCATAGGCCTGTGTGAATAACGCACAAGTGTTATCACTTATGTAACGCTTCCTAATCACCTCCGTTTCCCTTTTCAGAGGATGGACAGGGGTGGTCATTTTAAACATAATGCAGTAGTAATCAGACAGAGCAACATCATTCACTGTGACCTCAGAGATGTTAAGACCTTTGGATATTATTAAGTCCAGTATGTGCACTCTGTTATGTGTTGGAACTGTGACATGCTGAGATAAACCAAATGTATCCAAAATATTTAAAAGCTCTCTAGCACATCCTTCTTCAGGATTATCAACATGAATGTTAAAGTCACCCACTAAAACAACACAATCAAAGTCCATGCAGACAGAAGACAGTATTTTGGTAAACTCATCAAAAAACATTGTGTTATACTTTGGTGGTCTGTAAATTGTTACCAAGGCAGCTCTGCAAGGGCTTTTTAGCTGAATGACAATATAGTCAAAAGAATCAAACTGACCAAATGAAATATTCGTGCATTGAAAACTGTCCCTGATCAGCTGGCAACCCCACCTCCTTTCTTATGGGTTCTTGGCACACTAAAGAAATTGAAGTTTGTGGGAGTTGCCTCAATCAGAACTGTAGAGCTATTATCTTGATCTAACCAAGTTTCTGTTAGGAATATCATGTCAAGGTTCTGTTTGCTGATAAAATCATTAGCTAAGTAAGATTTGCCAGCTAAAGATCTGATATTTAGCAGAGCCAATTGCAGATTCCAGACTGGATTTACTGGTGAGTTTTGGGAATGACATACTATGCTTAACAGGTTGGCAGAGTTGATTGAACGTTTTTTATTTCTCGCCAATCTAGCCCTTTTTTTGTTGTTTATCACCACTGGGATTGTTGAGCATCCAAACTGTACTCCATAGGGCCCCGGCTTTTGTTGGGACAGAACAGTCTTTGTAATGTTGTCACAGCCTGGACCCGGTGCGTATCATATTGGTGTCGCCAACATGGCTTCCTCGATAGAAGGATAATACCGTGAAGTTCCAGAGTTGTAGTGCTTTGGCTTTGCCCCGAGAGAATTCCAGGGGAGACTGGTTGGTTTGTTGCCATCTTCCCTTGGCACCTGTCGGGTGAGACAGGTACAGGGTGGAAGCGAAGACATGAACTTGAGGAGATCAAGAGACTGGTTAACCTTGCTATTTAGATTCATGGAGTCCCGACCAGGTTGACTCTTTATTCCATCCAAACTAAGTCGTCGGCGGGGTGGCTTCCGGGACTGTGGGGATTTAGGCCTTGATGAGGCCTTAGCCTGACTGAGTCGGCAGAGTGGTGGCGTCTTGGAGTGTGAGGATTTGGTGCTGGATTGGGCCTTAGCCTGGAGTCGGCGGCGTGGTGGCGTCTTGGAGTGTGAGGATTTGGGGCTGGATGGGGCCTTAGCCTGGAGTCGGCGGCGTGGTGGCGTCTTGGAGTGTGAGGATTTGGGGCTGGATGGGGCCTCGTCAGCAGAGGTGGTTCTCCTCCTGTTGACCACAGGTGTGATCGCTTTCACTGTCGTGAATTTTTGGCCTGTCAAATTGTCGCCACTTCCAGGAGAGCAAGACTAACAAAATGGCTGCGTTGAGAGCCTCCGCCTGTCTCGGCCACTGTCACTTTCACAGGGCACGTTCAGGAACATCATGTAACACACAACCGCTACATTATAACCATAAGCAGATTTTAAAGGGGGGGGGGGTCCCCCTGGTGGCCGAAAAGTGTTATTGCATGAAATTGACTTTCCTATATATATATATATATATATATATACATATATATATATATATATATATATATATATAAGTTGTAAAGTAATAAAACTGCAAAAAAATGAACAAAAAAACATTTTTATAATGGGTCAAAATTATTTTTTCGAACAGATCATTTGACTAGCACCTTAGATGGTCATTTGCTTTGCATACAATTTTCAACAACAACAAAAAAAAAAAAATAGGGGTGGGCAATGAATTTTTTCTTTGATTGAAAATATTTTTTTTGATTGAAGCAACTTTTTTTTGGAATCAAAAACAAATGTCCTACCCATAATATGGCCCAAACACAAAAAGGATTGCTTCAATCAAACTTTTTCAATGGAAAATTAAGTGTTCAAATGCAAATTTTTCAATTTCAAATAATTTTTCGCATTCAAAAACATTTTTTATGATTTAATTTTTTCTTTTTTTTGATTGAAGTGATTCTTCTTTTTAAAAAAAAAAAATATTTTTTGAAGCAACTTATTTTTTCATTGAATAATAAAGACAAAAACGTCCTAGGCAAAATGTGGCCCAAACACATATCAACATTACTTCAATCAAAAAAGTTGCTTCAATAATAAAAAAAAAAAAAAAAAAAAAAAAAAAAAATCATTCAAAGAAAATTAGCTTTCACATGCATTTTTATGAGTTTCAAATTTTGTATTCAAACACATCTGTTTTAATTGAAGCGACTTTTTTTTTTTTTTTAAATATATATTTTGATCCTCCAAGCAGACATTGAAGCACGCCTGGCCGTCCTCCGCCGAGGAGAGAACTTACGGAAACGAATGAGAAAGAAGGAAACGACAAGAACACGCTTCTACAAAGATCCCTTCAAATTCCTAAAGTCTCTCTTTACCAAGGAGAAAAGTGGAGTTCTAAAAACAACAAGGAACGCTCTGGAGGAGCACCTGAGAGCAACCCATTCTGATCCAAGGCGCCATGAACACCAGGCCATTCCTCCAGACATTCCACCAATCGACCCACCAGAGCATCAATGTGAGACCGGCCCTCCAACATGGGAGGAGGTGGAGAAGTTTGTCCATCGAGTGAGATCAGTGTCTGCTCCTGGGCCAAACGGAGTCCCATACAAGGTGTACAAAAATGCACCAGATGTATGTAGGTTTCTCTGGAGCCTCATGAGGACGGTGTGCCAGAAGAGGTCAATTCCCAAAGCATGGTGCAGGGCAGGTGGGATCCTTATCCCAAAGGAGAAAGACGCAACGAACATCAGTCAGTTCCGCCCCATTGCTTTGCTTAACATGGAGGGTAAAATCTTCTTTGGAATCATCGCACAAAGGATGGCTGAGTACCTAAACAGAAATGGGTAAGTGGATACATGTGTCCAGAAGGCAGGAATACCGGGTTTCTCGGGGTGCTTAGAACACACTAGCATGATTTGGCACCAGATCCAAAGGGCTAAACTTGAGAAACGCGACCTCCATGCAATCTTTTTGTATCTTGCAAATGCCTTCGGCGCTGTGCCCCATGAACTCCTCTGGACAGCCTTCAAGTTCTTCAACATCCCAGACACCATCACTACCCTGGTCAAGGACAATTTTCAGGACATGCAGTTCTGCTTCTCCACGCCTGAATTCACCACCTCGTGGCAGCACTTGGAGTTAGGCACCATATCTCCCTTGGCATTCACCTTGGCAATGGAGGTCATTATCCGAGCCTCAAAGTGGGTTGTGGGAGGACAAAAACTTGGTTCTTGCCGCCGCCTTCCTCCCCCGAGAGCCTATATGGATGACATAACCACCCTGACTACCACAGTTCCATGCTCCAGGAGGTTGCTCAGAAAACTCGCGGAAAACATCAGTTGGGCCCGTATGAAAATTAATCCATCCAAGTCATGCAGCATCTCGGTGGTGAAGGGAGTGCTGACTGACCTGCAGTTCTTCATCGGAGACGACCCAATCCCCACTGTGTCTGAGCAGCCAGTCAAAAGCCTTGGAAGGTGCTATGATGCGAGCCTGAAAGACAAGGACCAGGTTGAGCAACTGGGCAGTGACATCAGTGCAGGCCTACTGTCTATTGACAATACCCAACTACCTTGGAAGCTTAAGTGCTGGTGTTTCCAGTTTGGGCTACTACCACGGGTGTTGTGGCCCTTGGCAATCTACGAGGTGCCTGTCTCAACAGTGGAGAAGATGGAAAGAAAAGTCACGGCTCACGTCAAGAAGTGGCTTGGAGTCCCGTGCTGCCTCACCACCATAGGCCTCTATGGAGACAGTGCCCTCAAGTTGCCTCTTACCAGCCTTACGGAGGAGTTCATCTGCATTTGACACTGAACAAATCCAAAGACCCAGTGGTTAGGGAAACTGCACCAACCTTGGCTACTGGCCGAAAGTGGACTCCAGCAAGGGCAGTGCAAGAAGCAACAGCAGCTCTCAGTCACACTGACATTGTGGGGAATGTTCAGCAAGGAAGAGGAGACCTTGGATTAACAGCTAGCCGTCCAGCCTGGAGAAGTGCCACTGCACCAGCATGAAGGAAGATGGTGGTGGATGAAGTGCGACGTCAAGAGGAGGCAGCAAGAGGGGCAAACAAGGCCTGTGGATACGGTGGGAGGGTGTTGAAAAGAGGAAGTTGAGTTGGAGGGATGTACTGGCCATGAACGCTACGAGCTTGCGCTTCGCCATCAGAGCAACATACGATGTCCTCCCAACGCCAACTAACCTCCACCAGTGGTTTGGCAAAGATCCTGCGTGTGTCCTGTGCACCAAGCCAGCCTCCCTCAGACACATACTTACAGGGTATAAAACCAGCCTCACCCAAAGACGGTACACTTGGCGCCACAACCAGGTCTTGAAGAGCATTGCTTCTACTCTGGAGGGAAAGGGAGTTAACATCAACGCCCTACCACAGATATCTAATATCTCCTGGGGACCTGCCTTTGTTCGTGAAGGGGCCACAGCTGCTATGAGGTCTACTACACCATCAGAGAGAAGCCAGTTGTTCCTAGCACGCGACTGGGTGATGCTGGCAGATGTTGGCAAACAGCTGGTGTTCCCCTCAGAGATCGCCACTACCACCTTAAGGCCTGACCTGGTGCTCTGGTCCCCCTCCTTAAAATAAGTCTTTATCATCCAACTCACTGTACCATGGGAGGACTCCATAGAGGAGGCATATGAGCGAAAACACCTGCGGTATTTTGAGCTAGCCGCTGAAGCTCAACAGCGTGGCTGGAATGCTGAAGTCCGCCCAGTGGAAGTCGGCAGAGGCTTTGTGGGAACAACTTACACAAAGCTCCTGAGGGACTTGGGAGTCAGGGGCCAGAGCCAGCGCACAGTCATCAAAGCTGCGGCAGAAGCAGCTGAAAGAAGCAGCCAGTGGCTATGGCTAAAGAGGAACGACCCAAGCTGGGCCCCTAGGTAGTGCGTCAGGAGGTATGCGGTCAGCCTTAGCCTGGCTCAGGGAACTGGACACCCCTACCATGCATAGTCCCCCTGAGGTTTTTTTCCACCTTGCACTAAGGCGACTGCCTCGGCTAATTGGGCTTGGGACGCAAGCTCAGGGCTGATCACCCTGCAGCTGGCCGCCCCTGGGGAGGGTGTATAGTGTCAAAGGCCGAAACACCCCATGACCCAGTGGAACACTACTGAGGATGCGTACCCACAAATTAATTCCCCCATCTTTACTACCAACATTCATCGAGAAGTCTTTTGCATGTGCCCACACAGGAATTTTAACATCCCATTCTGTGTTTTCTGGAAACTGATTAAAGCAACTTTTTTTTATTGAAGCAACTTTTATTTTGGATTGAATAATAAAGACCCAAATCTACCTCCGTATGGCTCCGCCCAGGGGATACAATTTTTGACTGAGGTAACTACATTGGCACGACACCGGCAGGCGTACCATATTTAATGGATGACTATCTTGGCGAAAAGTATTACCTAAGCAGCCTGATTTAGAATTCCCCTCAAGAATAATAGAAAACGAAAATGCTCGTTGTCAGTTTATTAATTTTATTGCTGACACTGCGTTTCGGGGTCATCAACATGTTGTGCCCCCCCTTCCCCAAAAGTCAAACTCTGCCTACGATTATAACCTGATTCTGTGTATCAAATGCACCTGCATAGCAAAGCACAATAATATTTTGCCGGTGTTAATCATCCGTCATCTTGCCATTGTTGATTTTGAATAGCAAACGCGCCGGACTTCCGCTTCTAAATTTGCCCTGCGTGTAGTCACAGCCTGGAGCATCACAGCTTCTGTGATGCTGCACATAAAATTTTTGAGCGGACCAGAGTTCGTTTGTTTGGTCCGACTTAGACCTCGGATGCGCGTTCACATTTACAAAATGAAGCGGACTATCTAAGAAAAAGAACTCTGGTCTGTTTAACCCTGTAAGGTCTGGGCCTATTTTGTCTGATTTTGCATGCCTTTGAAGTTGCCTTTATATTTCAAAGAAATAATTGTTTACGATGGCCTGGTTTGGTTATTGATGTCCAACTGACAACCAAACATGCGTAACGAACCGTTTTGAAACTTTGTAATATTTATTCAACATGTTAGGATGAACATTCAACCAAAAAATTTTAGAATAAATAGTCTTATATTTGACAATTCAACATAAACAACAGGTATAGCCATAGGCGTTTTTTGCCTTTATACATGCTCTAGTCAAAACAGGTTATATACAGCAGACCAAACAGTGAAGAACAGTGAAAAAATATATACCATCTAACACAAAAGTGTTTAGAGGCCATCTCTTTATGAGTTTAGGTATTGCGGCCCATCACCTGATGAAAACTATGTACACACAATCAAGCTTCTTGAACACACATTTATATACACAAATTGAGAAGACTGATTGTGGGGAAAAAAATATATATATAACATTGGAAAAAAAAGTATTTTAAAAAATATCTACAATAAACAAGTTACATTTTTTTCAGGCATGCCACTCCGAAAAGCAGTTTCGTCCTGGAATTAGACACAGGGCTATATCACACAGCCCACACTTCCATGGGGTGTCGGTCCTCTTTCCACCCTTCCACTTGCATTTCACTTTACTTTCATTGTCACTATAAATGTACATGAAAAAAAAGTCAGTATTTATGAAAATAATAAAGTATAAAATAAAAATATATACAGCAATAAATAATAATGGAAATCTATATGTATGTCAAAAGAAAGAATACCGTAGCTGAATAAGTGCTACATCCCTAATCTTCATATAGAAAGAAAAACACCACAAATTATAAATTCCTGCCTGGGATACACACAGTGCACGTACGACTTTGATCTGATATGCACATTTTATTATTATATACACAAACACACACTTATATTGCATCAAAATTAAGTTTGTCTTGCAATATCAAAAGAAACTTTCAAAAGAAACTTTTTCAGCATAAAAAAAAAAAAAGTGAGTTGGCTTACCTCTGCTCGTCGATGGTGTCACCCACGTGTTCAAATCCGTCACTATCTTCACTCGAGGACTCTTCCGAAGAAGACGATGATGATGAATTTGGACCATCCTCTTCCTCAAGTTGATCAAAAAGCACAATTGCTTGCACTAAATTTAGTTTTCCGTTCATTCTCGAAGTCACACAAAGTCGTTCGCTTGATCCAAACGGCCGTTGCTCGCCACCTCGCTGCTTCAGAACACTCCTCCCTCTCGTTCGGTGGAACCTCGCACGGCAGTTATATTTATTTAAAAAACGCATTTTGTGCTTCCACTGTGACTTCGAAAGGGTTCGTTTGATTTGTGTTTTTTTCATGGAGCTTCCGTTTTGAAAAAGGACAAGAAATGATGGAAATATAGACATAAACAAATGATCCATGCAGCGTTTTAATGTTTTTTTGAGAGGACAATAAAACTATAAAACTTAAATGACAATATCTCACGTTTTAGTTGGTCGATTGACTTCAAATAATAAAGAGAGTAAACCGCAACTTCTGCACTTTAAAAAGAGACCAACCAACGGCATGTGGGTGACGTAATTAAAACGTGAGGGCGCTTCAAAGACGACGTGCGCTGAGGACGCGCCGGCGCGTCCTTCGACTCTCAAGGGTTAAAAAAGACCAAACAGTGCTCGTGTGAAAGCGCCCTTAAAGGCGTAAATTTCAGGGTCGTTAAAGAGCATACGACACCAGAAAAAAAGTCTTAAATGGCATTATTATGTGAATTAGAATCATATTTTGAGACGATTCGACCATATACAACAATTTAGCAAAGCGCAGATGACGAGAAATTAGTCTTTTAATCTGCCGGTTAGCCACGCCTACAATTATAGGGCTTTAGCGTCCCCAACAGGTGGATGACGTCAGCGGTAGACTAGGCTCATCGGTTTTACTATTCAGCCCATTGAGGGGGAATTGTTCAGAACGAGGAAAACGAGACGAAGAGAGCTGCAAAATGTCATTGTTTCAGTCTCTCTACTCACAATATTTTTACAGGATATTCTTTTTATCCAAGTATTTTCCCCAATAGCTATATAAATGGCTTGAGAAGGACCAGTCAGCCCGTCGAGGGGGAACTATTCACAATGAGGAAAACGCGACGAAGAGAGCGGCAAAATGTCATTGTTTCTGTCTCTTTACTTCAATATTTTTTACAGGATATTCTTTTTACCAAAGTACTTTCCCCAATTGCTAAATAAATGGCATGGTCATGACAAATAACTTCTGCTAAATGGAATATAAAATAATAAAAATCCATTTATTCAAGACGACATGGCAAAATTACTCCATAATGGTCAAAACAGTCGACTTTACCTTTACTGTCACACCTGCCGAACGATATTTTATGACACCTAAATCGGACATATGTCATTTCCCTTCCCCGGCTTCGGAGAATGTAAACAGACCAGAAGGAGTGACAGCTAGCCGACATGCTAACCCGAACCGAGGGATGTTTCAAAGTCTTCGAAGTGGAAAATCACACATAACTAGCCTGGATTATTTGACATGACGACCCGGTTGTCGAGTTTCTTTGCGGATCGGCAAACCGCCCGGCGGAGAGCAATTTACAGTTCGTTCCCTGGAGGAGGGTGGCTGGAATTGTTGTGTAGCTAACGTGCTAACTGCTAATGAGCGTGAGGATAGCTTTTTACATGCCTATCAATGATCAAACGTTAAGTAGTCCTTTATTTAAAGGAATTTTATAGTGTTTACTTTGTAATCACTGTATTCGTATTTGACATAATACAAAACAAGATGTTTACTCACTTCCTTGTAAGTCCAATGGTCCCACAGTAAATATCCACGGTGAATGGGAACCTTTTGAAACTCCAAAAAGGCGCATACGCCTCTCCCGCATACAGAATGATTTTTCTGCAGCCGTTTGGCTGGCGTGATGCAAAAAATAAAAGTATTAATCCGCAAAATCAGCTGAATCCTTCGTCCTCATACACAACAGTACACTGTAGCGTGAAGAGGACGTCTTCTACCGTACACGTCACAGCGCCCTCCTCCTCAATGCGAGACCGAAGCCGGAAGTCACTCATTTTCCTGGCGCGGGATTCAAAAAACTAAATAAATATAGCGATCGCTTCCACACACATCCAAGCGGTCCATATCATTCAGGAGCATAAAATACCGCGTGTATTATGAAATAAACATGCTTTTTCGTGTCACAAGCACTTTAAGTAGGCTTTTCCTCCTCCTGGAAGAAAACAGCCAACGAGCTGCTCGGGGAACAATAAACATCCAAGTGCAGAGCCCTTCCATGGCAATGGATGAGAAAAAAACTTGGCTGTATGTGCACTCAATCTATAATTGAATGCAACTGCAAAATCTTTGAGAAAAGCAAGCATGTTTTCATACTTGTCATATACTGTACATTTTAGAAAGAACCGGTTATTCCCCCCCCCCCCTTTCATGTGACGCTCATACATAAATTCTTGGAACAAAACATGATTGGTGAAACAGGCTCTTTCCCTAACACTCACACTAATGATTGCACGCTTTGCACAGCTTGTTTTCGCTGCGCGTCGCTCCGAGCAATTTCAAATTGACATTTCTAAGAGCTTGTTTGTGATATCCGACAGATTTCTATGCTTGTGTAGTCTACTTTAAATTTTCTCTGCCGCTATTAATGGTGATGGACAAACCAGAGTTGCTTTAAGAAAAATATTTGTTTTTACATTGACCACTGGGAACCTCTGGATACCTCACGATACGATACGATTTGCGAAACAAGACTCACGGTAACAATGATCTCACGACATGGCGATACAACAATTATCGATACTTGGGTCAGAAAATCATGATAGGATATTCTACAAAACAACAAATAAACAGATATACAAGCGATTTTCATTCTTCTGCTGTGAATTGAAATTAGTTTCTCAGCCTCCCCCAAGGAAGGCAAGGCAAGGCAAGGCAAGACAAATTAATTTATATTTATATATACATTAAAATCAATACATCGTTAAAAACAAAGACAATCGAAATAGGAAATAAAACTATACATAAAAAACGCATTTAATCACAAATAGAATAAAAAATACATGAAGAATAAAACAAATACTACTACTGCTGCTAATAATTGAAATCAGCAATGATGAGCACAAGAGGAATAGAAAGCAAATAGATTGAAATATGTAGACAGTAATGGATATGCAGTGCTAAACAAAAGCGTTTTTAGCCCTGATTTAAAGGAGCTAACAGTTTGAGCATACTTCAGACCTTCAGGTAACTTGTTCCAGAGCTGAGGAGCATAATAACTAAATGCTGCCTCACCCTGCTTGGTTCTTGTTCTTGAAACATACAGGAGACCGGTTCCAGACGACCTTAAGGGTCTAGATGTTTCATAGGAATCTAACAAATCCAGCATGTATTTTGGTCCAAGGCCATTAAGTGTTTTGTAGACGAGCAGTAGTATTTTATAGTCTATCCACTGACTCAATGGAAACTAGTGTAGCGATTTCAAAACCGGTGTAATGTGGATTGCTAGGGGGTGCTTCATAGTGTATTTGGAATTTGTCTTTACACCAGGGGTGTCCAAACTTTTTGCAAAGGGGGCCAGATTTGGTGTGGTAAAAATGTGTGGGGCCGACCTTGGTTGACATCCTTTACGTAGAACAATATATTTAAGCAAATTTTAGCAAACCATTCTGTGTGTCACATTTGCTTTATTATTTTTTAAAATTAATAATATCAACAATCCCGCAACTAGCCTTTGTGGCGTTCTCTTTTGATTCTCGGATTCTTGCGAAATACTGCTGCTGTGAAATTAAACTAGCTTCATGTTGCTTAAATTTCTCACTACGTATCTTCCCTGGAATCTTGTCGTACATGTCAGCGTCTCTTGGTTGGTAATATCGCCTCACATTGAACTCTTTAAAAACAGCGACTGTCTCTTTGCAAATGAGGCAGACACAGTTGTTGCATATTTTAGTGAAGAAATAGTCCAATTTCCACCTATCGCGTCGGCCGTCGCAGTCAACTTTCTTTTTTGTGTTGATTGTCACCATTTTAGAAAACTGGGAGTTAAGGGTCACATGGGGTAATGTTGCTTAGAGTGCTGCTGCCTTTTATTGGGTAAATGAGGAGCAGCATTTAGTGTGTAAGCTACTTCATATGATGGCAGCAGTACTGCTGACCAATTTATTAAGTCTGTGTGCGGGGCAGACGTTATTGATTTTATGACAGAGGCTGGGGGCCGGATGAAATTTGACCAGGACTTTGGACATGTCTGCTTTACACGGTATCAAAGATTGCACCTGTCTTTACCTGGTGCATTTTGAAGCACTCTAAGGGGGTCAAATTGAGCTCAAAGGGGGCTGCGGAACAAAGAATAACTATAACAATAATAATAAAACCGAGGAATAGGTTACCTAAAAAAAACATTGTCACCTGCATGTCCATACTGCTCAGTTATGGATGTGTTCTAAGTCAAATAAAATTAAATCAACTTTTATTTGTTTTGACCAGATCACAACAACAGTTATCTCAAAGAGAAAACAAAACGTTTTAAGGTGCAGTAGCCCTACACTGGATTTCGACCTACTTGAGCATTGTAGCTTTTTTTTTTTTAAATTTTATTTATTTTTGCCCCCCCCCCAATGCCCTCCCACACCTGGCATCCTGGTAACACCACTGGTAAATAGTATCATCTGTCTATAAAATTATTATAAGTATACCTCTGCATATTACTGCATTTTCTGTCCTTTTTAATATTAAAGAACAAAGAAATATAGATCAACTTACAATAAAGCAGTGTTTTTCAACCTTTTCTGAGTCACGGCACGTTTTTACATTGGAAAAAATCTCGCGAGACACCACAAACCAAAAATATTCCAAAATTACTTTTTGTATAGAATATTTATAAAATAGTGAAACTTGAGCCTGATTAGATGAACCCAAAGCTGATATCATGGCAGGAATCTTCATCAACAGCTCTCAGTCTCCGTTTTTATATTTTTCAAGCAATTAGCCTGAAAAACTCCGAATTTTCAGACAGGGGGACTTTAGCAATGTCTTTAATCGCATCAGGCTCGAGCAGCTTGCTGACAATAGCTTTGCAGGCAGGTAGTATTAAGGTCTCTGCCACAGTGTGGGACTTTGGATTTAGCAACAAGTTCAGCAACAAGGTTACTGGCTTTGGGGGCTTTCTCATTTACCTTTGTAGCTTTTCTCAAAAAAGTCGCCTGTTTCTCTGTGTTTTCACAAAGGCGAACAAAATAGTCCATCGACTTTTTTTGAAGCGGCGGGTGTTTCGTTTGGGGATGACGTTTAGGATAGCTGCTCGTGTCGCGTTCAAGAACTGCTCACATATTTAGCCTTCAGCCACCTTGCTGCCCTTGACAATGTGTTGGAATAAGACACGGGGGGAGGATTGACTGTCGGGATGTCACATATGGATGAAATGGAAAGCACACTTTCTTGAATATTGAATCTTGACAAGGCTAATGAAATGATGAACAGTAGGTGCGCCAGGGTCCACATTGTCGCGGACAACAAGGTAGCTGATGGCTAGAAATCCGAGCAGTTATTGAACACGAGAAGAGCAATACCTCGGTCATCTGCACAAGACCACAACTTTCTACCTCCTCCTTCCTTCCTACCGCAACTCCGCCCGACGACGTAAAAAAATGAAATAAAAATGCGATATTGCACAACCTCTCGCGGCACACCTGACGATCTCTCATGGCACACTCGTGTGCCACGGCACACCGGTTGAAAAACACTGCAATAAAGTATAACTTTATTACCATTGTTTTGTTTGTAACAGAAAAGCACTCAGAGTTCTGCGTCAAGGGAACGCGTTGCTCTTTAATTCACTGCCATGCCGCTAGAAGGGTGTGGCTTTGTCTTTGGATGATTTTGAGGGAGTCTTTTCGACTTCCTTTTGTTTTCCTCCAGTCATTGACAGCAATGGCAACGAAGATGGAATGTCTTTATTTGCAGCTGCAGCTAATCAATATTCAACAAACAAATGTTGGTAGTGCAGTGGTACCTCTACATACGAAGTTCATTCGTTCCTGGAACTTCTTTGTAAGTCGAAATGGTCGTATGTCGAGCAAAAAAAAAAAAGGTTTTGATACAAATCTGGCCCAGATTGGGTAACATGTGTGCCACATCCAGGCCATACATTAATGTAGTATCTGCTACTGTGCACCATTTCTGGCCAAAAACTGGTTGAGGAAACGGCAAGTGACCCCCTACTGAGTTTGAGCCATTGTTCAAAAAGACCCTGGGGCGGATCAGTTTCACGAAGTTGGGCCCAAATTTGCAGTACATCTGGCCCATGTCTGCTCCAGTTAAATTTTGCTATCTGGGTAGCCACCTGTTCTCTTGTTGTACTTATATCTTCATTTTTTTTTTTTTTTTTTTTTTTAATACCGTTTAAGGCTAAACTCAGGTATTTTGATTATTTTCAAATGAAAGTTCAACAGATTAAATGTTTCTAATTCAATTACTCAATTATTCGAACTAACTAGTTGATAGATTAATCGACTACTAAAATAATCGATAGCCACAGCCCTACTTAGAGTGCATCACTTTGACTGAATTAAAAAAAAAAAAGTCACATCCAAACTGTAAAAATACTGTCATTTGTCTCCCAACCATGTGAGTGATTCGTTAATTTTTGTGTGTGTGTGTGTCTGTTGGGAAGGTATTATTTAGTAAAATATTGTCTGACCAAATCCTCGATGTACATAGATTATAACATAAGTATATATATTTTTTCTTCAACTTTCTTTTCATTGTTTTCCAATCACAGAAGTTAAATTTGGCAAACATCTTCAGCAATGGGATCGAAGTAATAACCTGACTGACCATAATGTATGGGGGGCATAACCCCCTGAATCAAAAAGAAAACACAAAACGGACCCATACATATAAAACAAAACGCACACATAGACATAAACAGTCCCTCACAGTTATAAATATATATGATATGATGACGTCTCCTGTAGGTCAGCAGTGCCAAGCAGCTCTCCAAAAATCAACGTACAACAAATTATACAAATAAACGTAAGAACTTTTGGGTCCAGTAAGAGGAGTGGCCACATCCAGTCACAGTCAAACGTCAATTATGAAGTAAAACCTACAATATATATTTTTTTAATGTAGTGTGACATTATCATAAAGTGGCAGGTTGTGCAATGTATTTTTTCAGAAAATCACATGTGCGTATGTAGCCGGTGTTGCATGGATCCGCTCCGTACGATGCAAATCGCCCCCATTGCCCAGGACAGGACTCGAACCCACCGCGCACGACACGTCCAGCACGGCAGGCAGATGCTCTAACCAACAAGCCAGAAGCCAACGGACCTGCGTGCACCCGTTACACGTAATCAGGGAGAGAACAGTAAACATGTTTGTATAACATGACAAAGGGTAGTAGTTATGCTTGTATAATTTGGACATTGATGTAGCTACAGGATGGTGGGGATTTTCATTCTGTTTTATTGAAAAATATTTTTTTTCCACAGAGAGGAAGTCTTCTTTCTTGCTGGCTCCATCCTCAACTACTGTACCCTTCTCTCAACACACTGAAACTTTTCACTCTCCAAACCACCTCCAAACTCTCACCATGATCGCAACTCTCCCTCAAACACCCACATTTTGAATGCAGCAAGAGGTGTTGATAGACTGTAGCGAGCTGTCAAATCGCGCAGCAGATCTGAAGCACTCCCTGAAGCAATCATGTGGTACAGCTGGGCAGCGAGACTTCGGACGTCATCATTTTCTGAACCCCCCTATATGAAGCGAGCCTCGGTACGCGCTTCGCGGAACAGTCCCTTCATTACTCGACACACGCTTCGAAGGCTCGGCTCACCTCGTGACATCACTAGGAAACCCTCTCTTTTGCGAATAAAGAAGCTGTTTGTGGGAAACCTTGGTGTCCCGAGCTCCTTCTTGGCCAGGCGTACCTTGTGTACTGTCAACAGTATGTTAATACAACTTATGTCCAAATACCGTATTTTTCGGACTATAAGTATATATAATTATATAGCAGTTTTTTCATAGTTTGGCTGACATATACTCTTGAGCGACTTATCGTGTACCACAAAAGTGAGTACACCCCTCGCATTTCTACAGATATTTACAGTAAGTATATCTTTTCATGGGACAACACTAACAAAATGACACTTTGACACAATGAAAAGTAGCCTGTGTGCAGCTTGTATAATAAAGTTAATTTATTTTCCCCGCAAAATAACTCTACATATAGCCATTAATATCTAAACCCCTGGAACAAAAGTGAGTACACCCCTTAGAAACTACTTACGTCCCTAAATGTCCAAATTGAGTATTGCTTGTCATTTTCCCTCCAAAATGTCATGTGACTCGTAACAGGAGTGCTGTCAGCATTGCTGCAGAGATTGAAGAGGTGGGGGGTTCAGCCTGTTAATGGTCAGACCATACACCGCACTCTTCATCAAATTGATGTGCATGGCTGTCACCCCAGGAGGAAGCCCCTTTTGAAGACGGCACACAAGAAAGCCCGCCCGTCTCATACCATAGGACATGGTTCCAGTAATCTACGTGCTTTGTTGACATGTCTTCAGCAGACTGTTTGCGGGCTTTGAGTTATTTTGAGGGTAAAAATAAATTAACTCTATTGTATAAGCTGCACAAAGACTACTTTTCATTGTGTCAAAGTGTCATTTTGTCAGTGTTGTCCCAATAAAAGATATACTTAAATATCTGCAGAAATGCGAGGAGGATACTTACTCACTTTGTGATACACTGTATCAGTGGTGTTACTAGGATGCCAGGTGTGGGTGGGAATTAGTCTTACCTGGGGGGGGGCAACAAAAAGAAAAAAAAGCTATAATGCTCAAGTAGGTCGAAATCCAGCGTAGGGCTACTGCACCTTAAAACATGTTTTGTTTTCTCCATGAAATAACTGTTGTTGTGATTTGGTCTAAACAAATAATTGATTTGATTTGATTTGACTTAGAACACATCCATAACTGAACAGTATGGGCATGCAGGTGACAATGTTTTTTTTTAGGTAACCTATTGTGGTTCCTTGGTTTTATTATTATTATTATAGTTATTCTTTATTCCGCAGCCCCTTTGAGCTCAATTTGACCCCCTTAGAATGCTTCAAAATGCACCAAAATCGTCAGGCAGGTCAAAACAGGTGCAATCTTTGATACCGTGTAAAGACAAATTCCAAATACACTATGTAGCACCCCTTAACAGTTATTCTTTGTCCCACCGACGCTTTGAGCCCTACTTTGACCCCCTCAGAATGCTTCAAAACTCACCAAACTCAAAAGCCAGGTGAATACTGGTGAAAACTTTGATAAAATGTACAACAACAAAAAAAAAATAAAAAAATAAATAAAAGAAAATCAAAATATGCCCCCTAGGAATACATCCAACATTTCATTTTATTCATTTATTTATTTTTTTTTAATGTGAAAGAGGAGGTAACAAAGCAAAGGTTAAAACTTAGAACACATCAATAACTGAACAGTATGGACCTGCATGTGACAAAGGTTAACCAACACAATAAGATGTGCAGGTAATAGGTTAGGTTAAAGGTACAGTGTCTAAACTACCGTCGGTGTCTGTGAGTTGCGCTTTGGCACATGCGCGATTAATTTGCAACCTGGACGCCGAGGGGTTAACATCTCTCTGCTGGGAGGGGCTGCTCTGTGGGGACTGAGCTGACAGTGTGTATTGTAGGATGCGAGAGAGTCGATGGCAGTGTCCACTGACATACACAGTACTTTATGAATGGGATACCATACACGGTGCCCAGACTGACGTTAGTACAACATCCAGTTTTCTTTGGGTGGGCAAAGCGTGTCCGTGGGTGGGCACTGCCCACACCTGCCACCCCCTGGTAACGCCCCTGCAATGTACAGTATGTGTGAAATTATTAACACATTATTGTATAATTTCACATGTTATTTTGGTGTTTTGGAGTGACACTGATGGTTTGGTGAACTTGTTAGCATGTTCTTTATTCTATAGTTATCTGAATAACTCTTAATAGCTATGTTACGTTAACATACTGGCATGCATCATGTAACATTATCGTACTGTACACTTATTCACCATGTTGTTCTCTATTGTATTTTTATTTTAAATTGCCTTTCAAGATGACATCTGTTCTATGAGTTGGATTTTACCAAGTAAATTTCCCCCAAATTGCGACTTATACTCCGCTGCGACTTATGTTTTTTTCCCCTCTTCATTGCGCATTTTTGGGGTGGTGCGACTTATACTCAGGTGCGACTTACAGTCCGAAAAATGCGGTATTGCAATTTAAATTTGCTAACGAAATCCGGTGTTCAGCAATTCCTTACTACACGTCGAAACGTCCTACACAATGCTCGGCGCGATTGCACAAACATCCGCACGCATGCGCACATCGGTTAGAAGCGGCGAGTACTCACTATTTTTGTTTTTATTTAATTCTTTAGTACCTTTTTATTGCCTCTACTATTTGCATGTATTACCCTCTCATACTCTTAACCATTGTTTTTTTTTTTGTGTTAGCTTTGTAACACTTCACCACATTAGTCATGTAGCGTATTTAAACATTCTTTATTTGATATAACTATATTTAAGTATTTTTAAGGCATTTTTTTTAGTACGTTCTGCCTGTATGCGGCTAAACAAAACAAGTTGAGAGCGCACAGTAATACATTGGATGTCAAATTGGACTCATATACAGTAGACGTTTCGCCGATGTAGCAGATTTTGGCAGAACACGGGCCATTTATTTTGGAAGTTTTCAAAATGCTTCTTAAGTAGTTTTTGAAGGTTTGAATCGCACGGTTTATCACCTGAACCGATACATATGAAAGTCAGTAAAAGGCAATACAGATTTATTATGCATTTATCATTAACCTATCCATTAATGGGGTTCATTTTCGTGAGAAATGTTGCACTAACCCCCGTTCACCCATGTTTGGTCTTATTAATGTCCCGTCCCTAGCAAAAAGTGTAAATAGAGGTAATGCGGCTACATTGTCCCTACAAATGTTGAGACCAAACCTACATCCTTGGTTTTCAGTAATTGTATGTATTTTTGGGTTTTGTCAATTTCATTTGTATTTCCACATTATATTTAGAGTATTCATTTGCGAATGTTATAGCTGAGGGGACTTTGAACGCATCTAAGTTGTGAATAAAAAAGGCATTTAAATTTAGCAGGACAGATGCTAATTTTATCATAGTATTTTTTTAAAATAAAAATACATTGCTGATAATTATTGTTTTTCCATGTGCTTAAATCACTCAAATATGTACCTGATTAATTCAGGTTGGAGTAACCCTATTTACATCACATTGAGAACAATGCTCGATTTTTGCATAAAACGGTCCCATTACTACTATGCTTATGAAATAAGTAGTGTATATCATGTCTCTTATTTTGTGTTCCCCATTCTTTACATCTGTTCAAAAAAAGGAACTTTTTCCACAAAAAAAGTGTTGTTGTACCTCAACCCCCCTTTCGCCGCTCTCTACACAGAAGGTAACTTTCACTTTTAGTACTTTTTAAATGAACTGCTCTTTACTTTGAGTAGATTTTTGCAGCGGTGCTTTCACTTTAGGAATACGTATATCATCAATGTGACAGTACTTTTACTTGAGTAGCTTATTGAGGTCATTTTTCCAATTACTGACAAGTAGGACATAAACGTTGCATGTGAAAACTGTATGGAAGTTGCTGTTTTTTTCCATTAGCTTTTCAAGTGTGGCTCACTAGGCTTGAAAAAAATGTTCTTATTAATTCATGACCTTGTTTCATCCATTCTAAACTCAGCTATGATTATGCCATTGCAAAGAAAATCATCACAAAATAATATTCGGAACTTACAAGAAAACCACCCCAAAAAAAAAAAAGAACAGTAAAATACAGTTTGAGCATATGTGAAATATAAAAGAGAAAGGGGCAAGCGATGCTGTAAAGCATTGCACCTGCTGTCGCAACAATAAGAGGATGGGACTAAGGGTTGAATTTGCATATGCAGGGCTCGAGATTAATTTATGGAATAATCAGGAGCAACGTTTGTGCACACGGGATGTTTCATTAATGGCAATATTTTTCATCTCTTCATCTTTTACGCTACAGTAAATCACATCGTTCAGTTAGGCCGCATGTTCTTCAAAGCCCCTGTGGGCTTTTCTAAACTACAGCATTAGCAACACTGGGGTCACCATGGCAACCACAGTCTGCTGGAAGGACGATGTATTACTACGGGAGCAGAAAATTTACGGAAATACAAATTTGTGGTAAACTAAGTATATGAATAAAGACAAAAGTAAAGTCACGATCATTTTTTAAAAAAATCATCTCAAAAGAAAATACAGTATATGATTCTCTGTTCACCAATGAACACAATGTATGGAATGCTGCGTTACTTCCTTTTATCCTTTAAAGAGAATGTGACTTTTATTTTTGCTCATTTAAAAAATACTTAACCCCACAAAGACCTGATATTCACATAAATGGACATCACATTTTAGGTCATTTAGGCCACAGTATTAACATTTGCCATAGACTTCATAATGATAATGACGGCGTGCGAGGCCGATTAATAGGGGGCCTATCTCCGTTAGCCTGGCTCTGCCAGACTATTCTCCCTGTATTTTTCAAACACTGAGAGAAATAGTCTGGAACCCCTCCCATTAACGGCCTTTTCGAGCAGATACAAAATCAATCGACAAATCAGATTCGTTTATTTGCGTCACGTGTTCTTCACAAGCAACGTCACTCTTGCGCATCGACAGTCGTCCCTTCAGCAACACAGACGGTGAACGGCAGAGCCGAGAATATGTTCCAATCCACGGTAAAATCAGTTTTAAATGACCAAAAACACATCGACACGAGTCACTGACAACAATCTGTCTCGCGCTAGCCATGTCGAATAAACTCCGCTCTCTTCGTATGTTTACTTCCGCGCGCAAGTCCGTCATCCTGAAGTCGCCATTTTTCTAACGTCACGTCTGCCCGTCGCTGATTGGTCCACTCCGCTGTCTGTATGCTGTGGCTTGCTCCGCCCTGGAAATTGTTTCCGTGGGAAGGGTGGCCAGACTCAATAGCTGGAACAGCGTTGAGTCTGGTGTACCAGGCTATATCTCCGTCAAAGCCGACTGAGGAGAAATACAAACAAAGAGTTGAAAATTCTTGTAAATAAATGCCTCAATCCCTGAATTCCTTATAGATATGGTGGTAAAATAGTCTCGATTCTTGGTTAAAAGCAAAAAAAAAAAAAAAAAGACAGCATTTATTTTACGTAAATATGTCGAATGTGCTGCTAGTCTTTAAGTGACTGTGGCGCCGCCTTATCACCACAAAGAACTTTTCCCGTTGGATAATTCATCGGAATAAATTCTTAAATCCCTAAATTCTTTATAGATATGGACGTAAAACAGTCTAGTATCTTGGTTAAAAACAAAAAACAAACAAAACGTGCAGTTAGCATTTATTTTACGTAAATGTTGCGAACTATGACGCCAGTGCCGTAGCAGATAATTTCTCGTATTGATTTTAAAAAAAATTTTTTTTACAACGTTTCAAAATGCATGCATGGCACGAAAAATATAATAATTACCTTGAATCCTCGAACAAATCACTCCTGAGATATCCTTCCTGTTTTTAAGTGGTACAGCTTTCGTACTTTTTCAACCTAAATCTGGAGTTAGATCGTGCGTGCGTGTGTTTGAGAATAACGCCTCTTGATGTGGGCAGGCCCCCTATTTGAAGGCGTGGCGCAGTGTATGACGGAGGTGACCATCAATATAATTTTGAAGTCTTTGCATTTGGTATATTATTAATCATTCTTTTTGTTAACGATGACGATAAAGAAAGTATTTCGTCGACGAGCAATTTTTTTCATTACACTGACAATACGAGAACGAGACGAAAATCCGTCATTTGTTCATTTCTCATTGTATATGTGAGTTGGCCTGCATTGTAAAAGTATGGGATTTTCACTCATGTGACATAGTGCCCCCCCCCCCTTAACACACCCATTTACCAATGTCCTATCCAGGCTCCACGCGGGTGTTAAGATTTGCTTTCTTATCTTGGCAAGAGAGAATATGCAATCTTGGTTAAGCCTTTGATGGTCTGGGCTGAGTAATTATCACACACTAACTGTAATTCCTAGTGTTAGCATAGTATTCGCTAGAGCATAAACATTAAGCACGACGACGCCGTCCTAAAGTCCCTGTGACAGCAAAAAAAAAATCTTAAATAGTATTATTATGTTAATTACAATCATATTTTGAGATGATGGGACTATATACAACAATTTGTCAAAGCGCAGAAGACGAGAAATAAGTCTTTTAATCTGCCGTTTAGACCTGCCGGTCATTATAGCGCTCTAGCGTCCCCAGCTGGATGATGACGTTGGCAGGGTAATGATTTCATCTGGTTTGGAATTCAGCCCATTGAGGAGGAAGATTCAGAACAAGGAAAATACGACAGAGAGGAGATACAGTGTGGAGAACAAGTATTTGATACACTGCCGATTTTGCTGGTTTCCCCACTTGCTCTGTAATTTGTATCATAAGTTCTCTTCAACTGTGAGGGACGGAATCTAATTCAAAAATCCAGAATATCACATTGTATAATTTTTAAATAATACATTTGTATTTAACTGCATGACATAAGTATTTGATACATTACCAACTAGTAAATATTTCGGCTCTGTTCTTCACTCATTACCGGAAGTAACTGCACCCGTTTGAACTTGTTACCTGTATAAAAGACACCTGTTCACATGCTCAAACAAACAAACTCCAACCTCTCCACAATGGCCAAGACCAAAGAGCTGTGTAAGGACATCAGGGATAAAATAATAGACCTGCACAAGGCTGGGATGGGCTACAGGAAAATAAGCAAGCAGCTTGGTGAGAAGGTAACAACTGTTGGAGCGATTATTAGAAAATGGAAGGAGTTCAAGTTGACGGTCAATCTGCCTCGTTCTGGGGCTCCATGCAAGATCTCACCTCGTGGGGCATCACTGATCATGAGGAAGGTGAGGGATCAGCCCAGAACTACACGGCAGGACCTGGTCAATGACCCGAAAAGAGCTGGAACCACAGTCTCGAAGAAAACCATCGGAAACACATTACGCCGTCATGGATTAAAATCCTACAGCACACGCAAGATCCCGCTGCTGAAGCCAGTGCATGTCCAGACACGTCTGAAGTTTGCCACTGACCATCTGGATGATCCAGAGGAGCAATGGGAGAAGGTCATGTGGCCGGATGAGACCAAAATTAAACTTTTTGGTCTAAACTCGGCTCGTCGTGTTTGGAGGAAAAAGAAGGATGAGTACAACCCCAAGAACACCATCCCAACCGTGAAACATGGAGGAGGAAACATCATTTTTTGGGGCTGCTTCTCTGCCAAGGGTACAGGACGAATGCACCGTAATGAGGGGAGGATGGAGGGGGCTATGTATCGCCAGATCTTGGCTGACAACCTCCTTCCTTCAGTGAGAGCCCTGAAGATGGGTCGTGACTGGGTCTTCCAGCATGACAACTACCCAAAGCACACAGCCGAGGCAACTAAAGAGTGGCTCCGTAGGAAGCATCTTAAGGTCCTGGAGTGGCCTAGCCAGTCACCAGATCTGAACCCCATAGAAAATCTATGGAGGGAGCTGAAAGTTCATGTTGGCCGGCAGCAGCCCCGAAACATGAAGGCTCTGGAGAAGATCTGCATGGAGGAGTGGGCCAAAATCCCTGCTGCAGTGTGTGCAAACCTTGTCAAGGACTACAGGAAATGTTTGGTATCTGTAATCGCAAACAAAGGTTTCTGTACCAAATATTAAGTTCGATTTTTGTGATGCATCAAATACTTATTTCATGCAATTAAATGCAAATTTATTATCTAAAAATCATACAACGTGATTTTCTGTTTTTTCGTATTAGATTTCGTCCCTCACAGTTGAAGAGAACTTATGATACAAATTACAGACCTCTACATGCTTTGCAAGTGGGAAAACCAGCAAAATCGGCAGTGTATCAAATACTTGCTCTCCCCACTGTAAATGTCATGATTGTTTCAATCTCTCTACTCCAATATTTTTACAGGATATTCTTTTTATAAGTATTTTCCCAATTGCTAAATAAGTATTGTGCTAAATGGAATATGAAATATTAAAAATGCATTTATTCAGTACGACAGGGCAAAATTACTGCACAAAGGTCAAAACTGCCGACTTCTTCCTCTCCTGAACGGCATTTTATGCCACCGGAGTTAGACTGAGGAAAGAGCGTAAACAAAACAGGAGGCGTGACAGCTACCCGACATGCTAATCCGAACCGAGCAGCTTTTCCAAGTCTTATTCTTGCCTTTCGAAAACAAAAAATCACACAAAACTACCTCTACTCATGTCACAGATGGTGGCGGGGTTGATAGTATTTACCGATCGGCCAGCCCCTGGCGGCAAGCAAGTTACGGCTCGCCGTTCCGCTGCGAACGTGGCGGGCTGGCAGTGTTCGTTGCCGGGAATGAACACCGAAAATAGCCCATTCTCGGCGGACAAACCGGCCGACGTTGGAGCTGGGGGCTGCTCCACAAAATGCAAGCCACCTCCTTATTAAACCCAAAAAGGATCACATGCCTCTCCCTGGTGCTGCAAAAAAAGCCCATTGGGCTGTCTTGATGCGAAAAATAAACTAAATAATTTGCAAAATCAGCGGAATCCACAGTTGTTCTGCATACTATAGTATTGGCTGTATACTAAAGATGATTAGGCCACTGACGTCACATTCACGTTCTTTGTCAATCCAGAAAGTGTATTTTGGTAGGTAAGGAGGTTCAATTTTGCCTAAGACAATCCCGATCATTTTCTCTCATACCCAATTTTCCGATATCAATTACGATTTTTGGGCAAAATAAAAATAATGACAAAGTAATTTGGAATGTATCGGAATTGCCGGTAGCCATGGTTGTTATTGTTTTTCTTGTTGTTTAAGAGGGCACACTCTCATTGGCGGAAGCGGAAATGCAGAGGAAATTACGGCGGCTTTGATAAACCAAATTTAAAAATTGAACGTAACGATTTTTAACATTTTTGACATTGTTTCAACCAGAAAAGTCGATTTCGGTTCAAAATGGATGAATCGATCACTTGTTAAAAGCAGCCTTGTTAATAACAGCGTAAGAGTATAAAGACGTGTCTAACGGTGTTATTTATTTCAGAAGTGAGTTTTCTAATTAATTACTTTTCCCATATTTGCAACCCTCTTACTGTTACTGAGGATGTGAAGGGGCGGGTTACTACATTTTGGTTGAATGAAACGTGAGTTGTCAGTAATTTGTAACTAATTTCGTAACACTGGTTTAAAGTATGGAAAACTATGGAAAAGTGTTGAAGTATCAAAATTAAAATGTATCTGGATAGAATACTTGATAACAAAAGTTCATCTTAAGCCCCTTTCACATACGCCTGAACACCGTTTATATCCCAGGATTTAAATGGGCAGCCCTTGTATGTGAAAGCAATTTCCCAGGTCAACTGACATTACGCGAACATTTAACAGGTCGCGTCTTAGTATAATGTCCGGGACTTTCCCTGGAAGCAGTGTACGTGAAAGCAAGCGTTAAATTTACGGGTCACAGCACAATGGCTAAAGACGTAAATATCATAGCCGATTGTCACTTCCTCTTTCTACGCAGTAAGACGAAAGCGCAAAACAAACATGGCAATTATTAACATAGCAAGCTGAAAATAGCTAAATAACCTGAAAACATAACGAAATGAAATTGCTACTGGAAACTAGAGCCAAGGAAGAGAGTCCATCGTCCCTCGAGTCTCGGGTTGAGGAAGAAGGCGAATGTTACGTCAGCGGTAGACATCATCTTCATGATACAGCCATTACTATATAGCATGTAGATGGACGGCTGATTCAGCTGATTTTGCGGATTAATTCGTTTATTTGTTGCGTCACGCCAGCCCAATGTGCTGCAGGCTTTTGTTGCTATTACAGAGAGAGTGGTGTGAGGCTTTTTGGACTTCCAAAAGATCCTTGTTGACCGCGATGACCAAAACAAGTCCGACAACTGAGGAGCCATTGTACGGATAAGGAAGTGAGTAAGCGACGGGTTTTACATTATGTCAAATATTGGGATCATGGCAAACAAGAAGGCCAAATGGCCGACGACTCGCGGCTTGTCGCATACCCGCCTTGGTCCTCTTCGCGTGCCCGCCCACATAGCACTTTCCTTGGCTTGGCCCCAAGCAGCCCCCCGCTCCGACGTTGGCCGGTTTGTCTACGGAGAATGCGCTATTTTTGGCGTTCATACCCCTCTCTCCCCTCTCTTCCTGCCCGCTGGGGCTGCAGGAGAATGACGAGCCGTAACTTGCTCGCTGCTGAGGGCTGGCCGATCGGTGAAGACCATCAACTTCGCTGCCATTTGTGACATAAGTCGGCATAGTTTTGTGTGATTTTTCGTTGTCTAAAGGCGAGAAAAAAAGAAAGCGTTTTTCGGAAAAAAACGCTGGGTTTGCTTTAGCATGTCGACTAGCTGTCACGCCTCCTGTTTTGTTTACATTTTCGGAGTTTCTCACTCTCTCCCCGGCGACGAGCACTTCCTGCCCGCCGGAGCCCAACAGAATAACTTGCTCGCCGCTGGGGGCTGGCCGATCGGTGAAGACAATCAACCCTGCCGCCGTGTGTGATATGAGTCGGGGTAGTTTTGTGTGATAGTCGAGAAAAACACTTGGAAAGGCGCTCGGTTCGGGTTAGCATATCGGCTAGCTGTGACGCCTCCTGTTTTGTTTACACTCTTTCCTCCATCTCCGAAGGCGGGGCAGGGAAATGACAAAAGCCGGACTAACTCCGGTGGCATAAAATACCGTTCGGGAGGTGCAAGAAGTGGGCAGTTTTGACCATTATGCAGTAATTTTGCCCTGTCGTACTGAAAAGATGCATTTTTAATATTTCATATTTCATTTAGCACAAGATTGTTATTTGTCATGACCATGCCATTTATTTAGCAATTGGCAAAAATACTTGGATAAAAAGGATATCCTGTAAAAATATTAGAATAAAGAGATGGAAAAAGTCATGACATTTTTGCTGCTCACTGTTGCATTTTCCTCGTTCTGAATTTCCCCCTCAATGGGCTGAATTCTAAATCAACTGAAATCGTTAGCCTGCCGACGTCATCATCAAACTGGGGAAAACTGGAGTGCAATAATAACAGGCGGTGCTAAACGGCAGATTAAATGACTAATCTCTCGTCATCTGTGCTTTGCCAAATTGTTGTATATAGTCGAATCGTCTCAAAATGTGATTTTAATTCACATAGTAATGGTATTTTAGACTTCTTTTATGGTGTCCTAGGCACTTTAACATCTCATTTCAGAGTTGTTTCAGCTTTTCAACTTATCATTTCTTTGTTGGGGCCGCAAAGACTTGGTGTCATCTCAAGACTTTATTTATCCTGTCACAGGCAGTTTAATGCATCCAGCCATAAGGGGTTAAAGACGCTTAACTCTACTTTCAGACTCGCCTTTAAACTGCAGAAAGCCCCTGAAGAAAACAATTGCTTAAAAATTTATTGCTACTACCTCTTACACTCATTAAGTACAGTCAAATGCAAGCAAGGGAGGTAAATATATGCTAATATGTGTCTGTCGAAAACAAGGTGCATGATGGACCTCTTTGCAAACCTGAACTGACAGCAACATTCGACATCTTGACAACAGTTAAAATATCCAACACAGTCTGTAAAGCCACTACGATGCACGCATCGTATGCAAATAGAGATGTTTACATATTCAATGCATACATCGCCACATGTACAAATGTTCCTCCCTAGTAGGGACTTTACTGCCATTACGCTTATTGTAGTAATTTGTCACCGCAAGGAAAGCTGGCGGTAGTAGTGATAGAAGTAAATAGAATATACTGTATGAATGAACGCCTTTGAAAACAAACAAGTATAGAATTAGTAGGTAGTAGCAGTGTTGCTTTTGTCAGCCCTTTTAATGTTTGTCTTAGTCTTTTGGACGAAAATACTTATTAGTCTTAGTCATATTTTAGTCATTTCATAATGTTTTCGTCTTTGTCTAGTATTGGTCAACGAAAACCAGACAAATTTGATATTGTTTTAGTCGACAATTACTCAAAATATTTTCGTCTGTAAACTTCAAAAGTGTTAGTCCATGAATAAATAAGTTTTCCAACAATTTTGAATGAACATTGATAAATGAGCATATAGTTGTAGAGTGTACAAAGACATCACCATCTTAGTGATGATAATACACACTCAGCCGGAAAACAAACTTTATTTTCACTACATTAAACTCACCTGGATACCATGAACTGTATGGGAAAATGTTTTCAAAAAGTTTGACAACGCTCATCACGCTAAATACTAATGCTAACGCAAATACTATCTTAACGCTACAAGTTACACTTAGTGTGTGATGATTACTCAGCACAGAAGCACAGACCTTTAAAGGCTAAAGCAACATGACATATCTGGCCAAGATAATAAAAATAATTTACCGAGCAGCTCCTGACATTGTTTCACAAAGGTTTGGAGCCTGGAGAGGACACGCGCTTGTTTGTGTGGGTGGCGCAGCACGTCTCATGAGTGACATGACCAAACACTGCTACGATGTGCGCTAACTACGCATACGATAAGAAAATGTTACACATTGTGAACTTATGACAGAAATTATGGCAAATTTCTATTTTGTTCTCATTTCGTCAGACAAAAACTAACATCTGTCTCTTTATGTTTTGGTCTCCAAAGACACGTTTTTAGTTCGTCATCGTAATGAAAAAAATTGTTCGTTGAAGAAATATTTTCGTTATCATCATCGTTGACGAAAAAAACATTGATAAGTATCGTAATTTTTGGACTATAATCCGCTAATTTCCCCCCTCATTTTAAATCCTGTGATTTATAATCCTCCATAATACACCGCAAGGTGTCAATGGCGAGTTTTAAATTAATTAGAGATTTAGCCAAGGCAAAGTCTTTGTATTTCGCATAGCAATTTTGATTGGGAATGCCAGTTCTCTTTGCATTGAGCGCTTTTCTTTTTGTGAACATTATTTTTTTGAGAGATAGGAATATTATTTTTGTTGTGCTTTCACTGAATGATACTGTAGAGCAGGGGTCCCCAAACTTTTTCCTGTGAGGGCCACATAACTTTTCCCTTCTCTGATGAGGGGCCGGGGTCAGTTTGTAACAGAAAAAGTGTGACGATTGCAGGAATGCCTAAATATGAACATTTATTGTTTTTCAGAAAGCCACAATCAAATAACCCTTTCTGGATTCTTCACTGAACAAAAGTAAATAATATAATGTAATGTATTGTAACGTAGCGTAACGTAACGTAACGTAACGTAACGTAATTTAATATAATATAATATAATATAATATAATATAATATAATATAATATAATATAATATAATATAATATAATATAATATAATATAATATAATATAATATAATAGATCGCTGAGTTCTTAGAAAATGGCCAGGAAATAAATAACACTAGTGAGAAAAAAAAAAAAAAAAATTAAAAACCGGCCCGCGGGCCGTAGTTTGGGGACCCCTGCTGTAGAGACTTAATTGTTCCGCCCAAATGCATGATGGGAAGTCGGGCAACCATGACTGTCAGTGGTGGTATATGTTCTGCATTGTATTCCATAACGCGTGTTAAGAAAAAGTTCATCTCCTGTCATTCTTCCCCACGCCGCGCGTCACAATAGTTATGTTAGTTGTGAAAGAGTTGCCAAAGCTTATGCCAATAAACACTGCGGTCCAGTGAACGCCTGTGTCCACTCGCATTTCTCTGCCTCTTAGCTCTCAATGGGCAAAAGACAGCGTCATTGTAATCTGTTTGTGGCAATGCATGAGCGGGTCATTCCACGCATGCGTTAAATGCATCAAATATTTTAACGTGATTAATTAAAAAAATTAATTACCGCCAGTTAACGCGATAAATTTGACAGCTCTATTTAAAAGATATAAAAAAATTACGTTATCCTGTACGAATGCCTTTTGCTGCGATGGACGTCATCACTGGAAATCAGGATCTCAAAATCTATAAAACAATAGCAGCACAAAAATAAACTTTAAATCACAAACAAGCACAAACTTAGCATAAACAAATAGCACCATTTCGGGTCCATTTTGCAATAAATGGGGGTCTGCGTGACATCATCACTCAAAATTAATATCTTAATATGTCAAAATGAAAGCGGCACAAACAATAATTTTTACAACAGAAATGTTGCACAAACGACTAACACTATTTTTAGCCATTTTTAATCACAACGGGGGGCTATGACCTCAGATACACCTATAAAAGCATATCTAAAAAAACGACAGCGGCACAAATATTTTTCAGCACAAACCTAGCACAAACGAATGACATAATTTTTCTATTAATTTGCGTCTGATGAGGGGCCAACTTCATAGAGGTGAACTCATTGGCTGCCATTGACGGCGATAGATGTCTGATCCATTTGGACGTCTATTAGTGACAAACTCATTTAAAATATCTCTCTTCTTGCCCCTTTTGAGCCGCTAAAACAGAGCTACCAGGTTGTCTTTCCAGCTCCGAAAACTGTTATTTTGCTCTTTCCCAATGGATTTGGATGCAAGGGCATAGGTTTGGTCACATTAGTAGTAGGAACTACACTGGTGGCCAAAAGTATTGGCACCCCTGCAATTCTGTCAGATAATGCTCAATTTCTCCCAGAAAATGATAGCGCAATGCTCAATGTGGCACACACAAGGACACAGGACAGAGGTTGAGTCATTTTTTATCCATTTTAACTGGCTGCACGTGTGATTTAGTTATTGCCCGTACCTGTTATGTGCCACAGGTATGTAGCAGCAGGTACTGTTAATTACACAAATTAGAGAAGCATCACATGATTTTTCAAAGGGTGCCAATACCTTTGTCCGGCCCAATTTTGAGTTTTGTGTAAAATGATAATGATTTAGTTTTTTTTTTTTTTTTTTTTAATTTTGTGTTTTTTTAATTGCAAGCAAAATAAATGAAGATATTACTACCAAAGCATTTGTAATTGCAATCATTTTCTGAGAGAAATTGAGCATTATCTGACAGAATTGCAGTGGTGCCAATAATTTTGGCCAGCAATGTATATATTATATAACCTGCATGTACACTTTTTGCTGGGGATGGGATTTTAAAAAGACCAAACAAGTTGGGTGAACGGGGTTTAGAGCTACATTTCTCACGAATATGAACCTAATTAATTGATAAGCTAAGTGATGAATGCCAAATAAATCTGTTTTGACTTATACTAACTGTCATATGTATTGGTTCAGGTGATACGCCGTTGGATTCAAACCTTTGTTTTCAAAACCTACTATAGAAACGTTTTGAGACTTTCAGAATAAATTTCTGGATTTTATTAGCAAATTTAAACTGCAATATTTGAACATAAATTTTATTAACATACACAAATAACACAAACTTGTTAATCACCTCTTAACTATCCAGGAATGCAAAAAAAATACGTTTTTTTAAAGACCACTCAACATTGACTCTCTAAATAAAGAAATTAAGTATGACTGAAAAAACTTCTTAGTAAGGGAATAACAGAAGTAAATAAAAAATGGAGCCTAGGTAAAACATTACTGCTTTTGTGCACAAGTGCCGCCAAACTCCACAAAAAATGAAAGCTCCTTTCGGCTGCATTAAGACCACATGAATAAAATAAAAATGAAAATTAGGGGGTAGGGGGTAAACCTCTGTTCGCTACATTTCTCAGTTTAATTACCGTTAATAGTAGAAAACACATACAGGACGACACTTCTCTCTAAGCAGCTTCCTATTCGAGTTTTGCAGGCTAGCAATTTCACACAGTTTAAAATTATGCCAACTCTGATGCAGGTCGGACTCTCCGTAGCAAAATTAGCGGTGTTTTCTGCACCTCCAGAACATTGATGTCTTTTTACATTACTTACAGTTGCTGCTGCTAGTGACCGAAAAAATATAAAATAAAATAAAATAATATTACTCCTCTTCGAAGGGGCCAGGTAGGTGGCATGTTATCGACATGTTGCATTTCTGTCGGCGCTGTGTTTGCATGTGTGTAGGGTGGGGGGTTATGCGTTCAAGTCATCAGTCAATCAAATGTGCGTTTCAGGGGAAAAAATATCAGCAAATGAAAAGGGGTAAATGTAAGTCTGTACATAATGAAAATAATTCATTTAATAGTATTTGGGTCAACTCTATCCTTACAACATATGGGAAGACAATCTAAATTACCTATATAACTGAAGTCATTATATAATGCAAATAAGGTTGCTGAAAATTTGGTCGGGACAATTGTAGCATCCCTATGCAAACCTACGCCCTTGATTGGACGTCTATTAGTGACAAACACATTTCAATACCCAGCCAAATAATAACTGGACGACAAACCACAATTGAAGGTCTTTCATTGTTAATGGCCCTGATTCAAGGTTGTGGATTGGAGAGGTTTGTTGGAAGAAGTTGCAAGGATGAAGAGCCGAAAAGCTCTCATGGCCGCATAGTGAAGAGCTCCCGTGAGTGTGCGCGTCTGTATAAATATTCATCCTGCTCATTTGTTTGTGCGCCAACAGTAGCAATGCTTTCATCTATCGAGTTTTTGCACTTTCAGAAAAAAAAAGATGGTCCCGGTGCTGTGTGCGGCATCACACTCAGTTTGTTAGCCGAGCCCACAAAAAAAGCTGTGCACTAAGTTGTTGTTTCCACTACATGATTCATAATGAATGAGCCCACCAAATTGATGCATGTTTTAAAGAGGTATGGGGTGGCGGGTGGGGGGTTGTAGCAAAAGCATCGCCTTTACAAATCCGTTCATGCTGTCTTTGATTGAAAATGTCCAGCCCGGTCAATGGCAGCCGATATATTAACTAGGAGAACTGGCAGTGAATACTCATGTTTCATGCAGACTTCCAATCCATCTTGAGTGAACGGACGTTGCGAGTGAACGAACATTCATTCCCACTCCCCCAGTCAAGATGGATTGGACATCTAACCAGGGGAGAAAGTGTTCCGGAACGGTTCGGTATGCTGTTCCTGTAAACGATTCGGGGAACGGTGCTTTTAACCCAAAAATATGACGGCAACAGTCCAACTGTCCTTTGGCAGCTACCAACTAACCGACCTGGAGTACGCTGACAACACCATCTTGCTCAGCACATCCCATAGTCTGCAGAGAGATGCTATGGGCATATACGATGAAACTTGGCCCTTAAATAAACGCAGGGTCCTCAGGACCATCGAAAAAATGAGGTGACCCCAGCAGATTTCCAACGAAGCCCTCAGAGCCCGCATCTGGTAGCCGAAAGCATCATGCCTGGATGCACAGTACCGCATCCGATGGTTTAGTCATGTCCTTCGCCTTCCTCCGATCATCCCACAAAGGCCATTCTGCAGTTCGACCCAAAGGTCGCTGGCCAGAAACGACCATGAGGCAAGCCTCGTGTTCGATGGCTCGATGTCATTCCGGATGACCTCCAACACCATGTTGTTACTCTGGAGGATGAGGAACTCCTGGCTCAAGATTGTCAGCAGTGGAAAAAACTGGTTCATCTGGTCGCTTCAACACACAGGGACAGAGTACCACCCCAACCGCAAGAGTGTATTGATTTATTGATTGATTTAACCGTCAAAACCCCATGCTGCCACACACACACATCTCCAAGAAGAAAACTAAAATCAGATTTGCATGCACAAGTGTATACAACATGCCTAATGAAGTGCTTGTGTAGTGTAATCTGTTTCCACCATTCTTGCTTTCATCGCCAATGACAATACAGAAAATTTTTCGTCGACAAACAATTTTTTCATGAGGATGACGTGGCGATGATGAGCTAAAAACGTGGCTCGGGAGACAAGAACCTAATGAGACGAATGCCAGTTTCCATCTGACAAAACATTACAAGACGGAAATGCGACACCGTTTCTGTCATATGTTCATTTGTGATATTTTCATATTGTATGTGGAGTACGTCAGCTTGAATCGTGGCTGTGTTTTGGTCGTGTCACTCATGTGAGATGTGCCTCTCTCTCCTCACTGGGGTTTAGGATATGTCTCAAGCTAGGCTGTTCTCCGTCTTGCTTGTTTGTAAACACGGTAAGATTTTGTTTTCCTATCTTGGCAAAAGTTAATGAGAACAGAATGCTGCTTTAGCCATTAAAGGTCTGTGCTGCGTGATAATCAGACGCTAAATGTAACCCTAGCGCTAGCATGGCATTCGCTTTAGCGTTAGCATTAGCTCCAGAATGGCGAGCGTCCTATTAAAACACTGGCCAGTTTAAAGCAAAGGGTCTGGTCAGGAAGTCTAGAGGATGTTAAACGCTCGGACAACTTTTTTTTTTTTTTTACATACAGTTCGTGGCTTATAGGTAAGTTTAATTAAATATATTGTATTGCTTTTCCTGCTGAGTATGTATTATCATCACAAAGTTGGCGTTGCCCTTGTAGACTATTGTTGCGAGCAGCCCAGGATTGCGCGGGACATCCTGGAATTGTGGAAGTTCTGATTGGTACAGCCGACAGACTTTTGGCAACTCGATTGTACACGCTACAATATGTGTTTGTCTATGTTCATTCAAAATTATTGGAAACCTTTATTTATTTTTGGACTCAAACTTTGAATTTGAGTTTTACAGATAAAAACATTTTGAGTAACTGTCGACTAAAACTACACAAAGACGAAAACATTTTGAAATGCCTAAAACCATTGCCTAAGACTGCCTAAGAATGCCTAATGCCTAACTCTAAAAAGTATTTCATCCAAAAGACTAAGAAAAAAAATTAAAAAGGCTGCCAAAAACAACACTGGCATCCACTGATGTTTATGACAGTATTTATTTATTCCACGGAGTTCTGCCCAGCGGCTCCGTTTCAGTGTATCTGTGTCTGACAAAGCAGCATCGGTTTGCGCTTGCAAACCATCCAGGACATAGTTTTCCTTTCAATTGGCTGACTGACTAACAATTGATCAACATGGATAGTTAGCTCTGATAGGTTTATATACACGTTTTCTGGAACAACAAAAAAAAGCACAAACTAGAGAGGTAACGAACAACTTGTTGAATGTAATTAACTCATTTGCTCCCAAAAACGTATAAATACGTTCTATTTTTAATTTTTTCAGTGTCTCAAAGACATATTTATACGTCTTTTACGTTTTTTTTTCATAAGAAACATCTCTGGGTTCTGATTCAACTGAGCTCCAAAGCACAAAGCTGAAAATCCATTTTAAAGCAATAAAACTGGCCACTGGAGGGCAGTCGCACATTTGGTAAGACCCGCAACCCAATTCAACGGCCAACGAACAGCCTGGCAGCACGGCCGGGGCACCAGCGGAAGGATGCCAGGCGGCGGCCGACCGAGGAGAACAATAGAGAGGACGCCCGGGATGCCAGGTGCTGTACGACCAAGCAGAATGACCGGGACCACCATTGCAGCGGACAATGTCGGTGAGTCCGTGCTGCTCGCCGAGCAGACCCCGCAGAGACTCAAAAAAATCCATCCATGACGCAACAACAACGTCATCTCTCAGTTAGTTATGTGTAAATAAATTGTTACTTTGCTATTAAAATCACTATTTGTCTTGTTGTTTATGTTATTTTGTAAAAGGAAACATTATTCAGATGTTTGGGAGGTAACTAAAGCAAAAAATAGCTGTGTTAAAGTCAAAGTTATGTTTGAAATGTATACTTTCACAGAAGCTCAATTTCTCAGTTTTTTTCATCAGAATTTTCTAATGCTGATTTCTAAAGACTGGAAAAAATATGAACTAAGAGTCTAATCTTTCTTTTGGTGGGTTCCATGTTTATATAGCAAAAGAACAGAATTTTCTGTGGGTCATGCAAAATCAGTCAAAATCCAGTAAAACGGACGGGAGCGAAGGGCCTTGCTCCGGTGAAAATTGCTGGGAGCGAATGAGTTAAAAAGGGCAATGCAACAGAAAATTGATCAGATCTTTCAGAGAAAGGAGCTTATTTTATTTTACTTTATTTTATCTGATGGGGACGTTCAGAACATCTTCAATGTTAATGTGCACATTTTGACTTATTTTTGTTCATTTCTGTGAGGCAGATTAAAAAAAAAAATCCTTCTGATTTAAATTTTATTTTCATGTATGTTACTTATAGACAAGTTTACTGAGCAAAATATGGCTCTGCCCCGAACATCCGGTTGAGAAAAAAACAATATGAATTGCGGTTGAAGTAAGCAGTGTGTTGACAAAGTTCAAACTGCAAAATCAAGCCAGAGGAACCCATGGAATCTCCAAAAATGGATTCAGCATGGCATAGATGAGACGTAGATGAGATTGTATGATTGTTGATCACTTCGTTGGTCATTCGTGGACAAAATTGATGATGAAGTGAGGTATAGATTGATACATCAGCCGCTTGAGTGACCAAAATGAGGTGAAATTACAAATCATATTACATTTGCCGAATGCAGAGGGGCTGACACGGATTTTGTTTCAAGGAAATACTACATGGTTATAAATATAAACAAAAATAGTATGTCATTCTTTTTTACTGCAGATATTGATCGCAATAAAACATTTGGACAACATGGTTCTATTTCTTTTTTTATTTAAAACCATCGGTGCATGTGCAAAACAGGTCAATAAATCACAATTTATAGAATTGATTTGAAAAATAGCATACGAGAATGTGTTATCAGACAGCAGAGCTCCAAAGCCTCACCAAACTTTCACCTGACATTACGGTCTTCAGACGGGGTTTCTCCCGCTGTCCTTGGTAATTCCAGCTCCAATAGCGTATCTGAAAGTTGCTGAGGTTAAAAAGCTCGTAGCTGGATCTCGGGATTGAGCTGACGTTCCGCCACGAGGCCGGCCACCGCCTCCAGCCCCAGCCTCTCGGCCGCCCCCGGGTAGAACGACGTTGTTGCTATACGTCCATCAACGTACAGTATGTCTTGCTGTGAGGCACGTCAACTTATCTTGCCTTGACTAACAGCATTTTCCACCTAAAAAAAAAAAACAAACAAAAAACTTGTAACACTTGCATTTATGTGTTGACATACTGTAATTGTGCCATCTACACGTACTGATTAGCAACAGCCTAGCTGTCACAGCAGTACAGTAGTTGTAATAAATAATATTAAAGATCATCATAATTACAATCATCATAATTACAATCATCATTGTAATAACAATATCAAAGGCAACAAGTCGTTTTTTTGAGCACCGGACACATGAAAAAGTAGAGATAGGAAGAACATACCATACACTTCATAATGATATTGACGGGACACTTTCCCCAGACACTGCGCCACGCCTTCATGTAGGGGGCCGTCCCACACTCCGCTTCAGTCGGTCGTAGTTATTCTCAAACACATTCAGTGATTCAACACCGGATTTAGGTTGAAAAAGTACGAAAGCTGTACCGAATACAAACAGGAAGGATTGTCTCAGGAGTGCTTTGTTCGAGGATTCAAGGTAATTGTTATATTTTTCGTACCATGCATGTATTTTGAAACGTTATTAAAAAAATCAAGGGAGAAATTAACTGCTACGGCATTGGCGTCATAATTCGCAATATTTACATAAAATAAATTCTACCCGCCTGGTTCTTTGTTCTTTTAACAAAGAATCAAGACTGTTTTACATATATATCTATAAAGAATTCAGGAATTTACGCATTTATTCACAAGAATTTTCAACGTAAAAAGCTCTTTGTGGTGATAAGTCGGCGCCACAGTGGCTTAAAGACTAGCAGCACATTCGACATATTTATGTAAAATAAATGCTGTCTTTTTTTTTGTTTTTTTTTGCTTTTAACCAAGAATCGAGACTATTTTACCACCATATCTATAAGGAATTCAGGGATTGAGGCATTTATTTACAAGAATTTTCAACTCTTTGTTTGTATTTCCCCTCAGTCGGCTTTGACGGAGATAGGCCCCCTATTAATGGGCCTCGCACGCCGTCATTATCATTATGAAGTCTATGGCAAATGTTAATACTGTGGCCTAAATGACCTAAAATGTGATGTCCATTTATGTGAATATCAGGTCTTTGTGGGGTTAAGTATTTTTTAAATGAGCAAAAATAAAAGTCACATTCTCTATAAAGGATAAACTGCCTGTTTTTATTTATTTATTTATTTATTTTTTACTTTTAACCAAGAACTGAGACTGTTTTACGTCAATATCTACAAAGAATTCATATTATGAAGTCTATGAACATACCTTCCACAACATAGCGGCAACATGGCTTCAAAAACACCCGGTCTTTGTGTTGGCATGAGCTTGGTTCCACATCTGCCTTCATGAACATGTTGTCCTCCCCTGTCATGATGATGGCAGATGGATGCGATATTTCCAAATTGTGTTTTCTAAGGGATTTTGATGAGTAATGTTACTCCAGCTCCACTGTTGTATTGAATGGAGAAATTCTAAAACGGAAGTTGCTAACAGACATGCGGAAGTACTTCATAAACTTGTCTATATCTTTATTATTAAAAGAATAAAAGTCAACATTTTCATTATCTTCAATTTTACTATATGTTGTTATTTTATGTTCTAAAGTACCGTATTTTCCGCACTATAATGCGCACCGGATTATAAGGCGCACCTTCAATGAATGACATATTTTAAAACTTTTTCCATATATAAGGCGCACCGCATTATAAGGCGCATAGAATAAACGCTACAGTAGAGGCTGGGGTTATTTTATGCATCCATTAGACGGTGCTGCGCTAAAGGGTACATCAACAAAACAGCAACACAACAGCAAGATAAAACATGTAGTGCAACATTTATATCACAGAGTAGAGGGGAACTTTTTTCTTTTCCAGTCACGCTTTTTGTGTTAAATGGGTTATAATTTTTCCACTGTTTTGCAATGTATGCACTGTATTTGACCAGAGCATGTAGAAAGGCCAAAAACCCCTATGACTATACCTGCTGTTTATGTTGAATTATCAAATATAAAATTATTTATACAATTTTAGGGTGATTTTTTTTTTTTTGTCTTTTTGGTCCTAAAATGTTGATTTATAATTGGTCAGTGAAGAAAACAACAGTTTGGACATAAAGTTCAAGGAGAGTGTTATTTGTGGTTTTCTTATTATAATGGTGCAATTTTGTAAGCCCGTTTTTGTTTGCAAATTGGTATAAATCTGTCAAAAACAAAACAAAACTGTTGTGGCTCAATATTGATTCATATTTAAGGGCGCACTGACGGCTTTTGAGAAAATTTAAGACTTTTAGGTGCGCCTTATAGTGCGGAAAATACGGTAGTTGAAACTGTATTTGCATTTACATGAGAGGAAATGAGGGAGAATAAAAATTAGGAGATGGAGGTTGGGGTTACTGTATGGTGTTTTTGTTCACTGTTATTTTGCATATAATTGAAAAAAGAACAATTTAAATAAAAACCAGTTTCTCATTTATGCCTTGTTACAGTAAGTGTAATGCAGTAGCCTAATGCATGTGTAAAACCTGCTGTGTTATATTTTGTGTTGTAGATATAACTGCCAAAAGCAGTTTTCTTTGCATTTGGTGGTTTTAGGAGGTTTAACAGCTCCGTGGCAACCATTATGTCAGGGAGTCCCGGCATTGTTCATGTGCCACAGTGCTGCTGTTTTGGTAAGCAAATGGCCACTTTCAATGAACTGAAAAGGTGGAATCTATTTTTTAGGTGAATGACACGGTTTCCAAAAGTTGCATGCGAAGGGACCTAACAACAGGACATCTACGCTCTGACATTTTTTTTTTTTTTTAATGGGAAAGCAAATTGGAGTGTTAGCTAAATTCTGCCGAGTGGGCCCCCTCGCTGAGCTGCGAATGACTCCCCTCCCCTTCTATTCCTTCTGCCACACAAGAGCCTGCGCTAGCGCGGCCGCAGCCATCCGTCAATTACCAGCCACAGTCGCCGGAGATTCTCCAGATTTATGACGTTAAATGAGCACCGCGCTTCACTCTGAATTCAAGTAGGCAAAGATTCTGCCACTAAGAGGCTGTTGACAGATGCTCAAATGGAGCCAGCAAACGGTCGCATTGTCCTTTTCCTGCCCTTGTTTTCGACATTTTCAGCAGCGCAAGCGGTTTGTGTTGGGTAATAACTGTGGTGCAGCATTGTGCTCCATTTGGTCCCAGAAGCAACTTAGTTCTGGGCAGTCGTCCATTAGAGATAAAGAGCGGCGGGACCACAGTTACTGCTTTGCCCTCATTTTTGGCACATGTCAAAGCAGCAGGATTGCTTGTTAGCTGCAATGTACAGTGAACTCCCGCCTAGTTGCCATTCTGAAGAGAAAAAAAGAGAACAACGTTTTCTTTTTCCAGGTTATTTGATTCTCTTAAATGAACAGGAGATGTCAATGCACAATTTAGAAGAAGAAAGAAACTGATAATCACCTAAAATAAATATATTCACCAATTAGTCATGAATGAACAATTAAAAGCACGGCGAGGTCCGGTTCGGACCTTCGGTCCCGACCTTCCTAATCCTACACTTTTATTATTACATCTGTGAAAAGGCAGACTGATGCCAGTCCACAAGTTAATCCTCCTTTTGGCTCACACCAAAGTAGAAATACCCCCCGACATCTGTGAGGCTCAACTGAAATACATCTTAATCGAAAAATAGTCATAGGTCATAAATGCCCAGCAAATGAGCTGAACACAGTAATACACCAGCAATGATTTAATATGTGGAATAATGTGCGAATAAATACATATATTCATATACGGTCTGGGCATCACGGTTCGGTGCACGCAGTCAGACGATGACTACATTTAGGTGTAAATAAATATACAGTGCTGGCCAAAAATATTGGCACTCTTGCAATTCTGTCAGATAATGCTCAATTTCTCCCAGAAAATAATTGCAATTACAAATGCTTTGGTAGTAATATCTTCATTTATTTTGCCAGCAATGAAAAAACACAAAAGAGAATGAACAATAAATTAAATCATTATCATTTTACACAATACTCCAAAAATGGGACGGACAAAAGTATTGGCACCCTCAGCCTAATACTTGGTAGCACAACCTTTAGACAAAATAACTGAGAACAACCGCTTCCGATATCCATCAATGAGTTTTTTTTTTACAATGCTCTGCTGAAATTTTAGACAAATCTTCTTTGGCCAACTACTCCAGGTCTCTGCGATTTGAAGGGTGCCTTCTCCAAACTGCCATTTTCAGATCTCTCCACAGATGTTCTATAGGATTCAGGTATGGACTCATTGCTGGCCACTTAAAGGCCAAATGTGAAGTAAGGTTGGCCAACCATGTTTTTGAATAATATCAACAGCTAAACAATTATAAGCATATTTTCGTTATTTTTTTTAACGCAACCCTTCCAGATTCTTTGCTTAACCCATAGCAACGCCCTTGACAACAAAAATGCTTTTCTTCGACAATCTTCGGAAATCTTCGGAATTGACGTCACACCGAGAACTGCGAGGGAAGTCTGCCATACACACAGTATTGTTGCATTGCTTCTCGGTAAGATGCCAAGGCGGTGTGTGGCGATGTATTGTTCTCAATCTAAAGAAAAGTTGTATGTGTGGCTGAAGGATAGTAGGGCACGTAAATGGACATCTTTGTTCGCACTAAGCGAATGAATTTCACGCCATCATCGAGTCGTGTTCTCTGCTACAAGGACTTCGAAGATGCCTGCTTCCTCAACCGGTCTGCTTATGATCAAGGATTTGCAAAAAAGTAGTGTGATTTTTGGATAGATGACTGATGACTTTGTCAAAGCAGAGCTGCCAACTGTTGTGGAACAGTGCTTAATTTGTAAATCATAAGGTGCCGGAACGCAAAGTACATATGACAGCGCAGGGATGAGGGCATGTGGACAGGTCCCGGAACATATTGTAATAGCCCGAATAGGGAAATAGAAAGGAGAGGAGTGAATGATGGCTTCACTTTATTGTGGCAACAGTTGAATAACAAAAATAACAGCGGACTGCTGCAACATGCGACAACCAATTTCGCTCTCACGCAGCACTCTTCTCCTCACTTCCCGCTACGTCACCACTCTGCTGTCCGATGGCCCCTTCACGGGCCCGCACACAGTCACGGACATTACATTATGCAGAAAATGGTGCTGAAAACAAAACAAAAATGCCCACTTGCCAGGCTGTTGAACTTTCCTTTTTTTTTTTTCTTTTCTATGTGCTTTTCTGACTCGTTTTGAAACATCTTCCTTCTTTTTGAAAAAGACAGTAAATGCAACAGTCTTTTTGGCATGTTGAAATACCGTTTGATCCTGGCTGCTTGCTCCCGAGATGCCGCAAAGTTTTTTTTTTTTTTTAATGTGAGGAGTGTGATTTGTTGGTCCAGCTTCTCAGTGCACCATTATTATTTCATTTTATACTGTAATGTCGTAACTGCGTGTAATATTCTGATATAATGTTTTTCGAGGTACCCTGAAGTGCACGCAACGTTACTCTTGTTTTGGTCACGAGACGCAGGAGTGTGATAGAGAGGCACAGGCTCTATCTATCGCTCCGCACAGCCTGCCGAAGGCCCCAAGCTGTGTTCGTACTGTTAGCTCCATGTGTTAATAAAGAAAAGTTGTAAACACGTCGTGTGTTTGATACCTTTGTCAACAAAAAGCTCATAACAAGACACGATGCACGATCCGTTTAAGAGATGTTGGGACTGGAGAGAATGTGAGTAGTAGGAGGCGAGGGGGAGATGAGCGAGAAGCAAAACTTTGCGGTTGAATGTGGGGGCAGTACGCTATTATTTTGTTTTCTTATTGTTGCCACAATAAAGTGGAGAAAGTCATCAACGTCTTATCTTCTTCTTTCCCCCCAACGTTTTTATATTATTATTTTATATGCGCGAGAGCTGCCGGATCTGCCAAAATGAACATAAAGTCTGATTTTTTTTTTTTTTAAACAATGTCATCAGATAGACAAAAACATAAAAATGCCTGCATCTTCAAATCATGAAAATAATAACAGCCTATATTTTACCAATCTTGTAATCTTGACGGGTCTTGTCTCCATTCCTTGTCAGGTAGTCCAGGCACATTGTTTGCATCCTGATTAGCGTCTGGCTAATACATGTTACTCTTCAAAAACTTGGATCTCCTCCCTTGCGCTTGATCTATCGCTTATATCGCTGTTTGAATCATTGTTTGAAGGGCTTTGTATGGCGGCCGTATGTATGGAGGTGCCATCGCGTTCCCGGTGTGACGTATCACTTCCGGGTTCGTCCCCTTTCAGGCTCGAACTTCGGAAACGCGATTATTTTGTCAAATATACAACATATAAATTATTTTTTCATGCTTTATTTGTTGGACAATGTTTAATTACTTTAATTGTGACCCTATTTGGCATGTTATGAAATTAGTTCAGATTTGGTCTTTAAGAAGTGTATAGTGCTTTCTCTCAAAACTATTTTCTAGTGCTTTTTGAAGTGTGGGTCATTGTCATCCTGGAAGACCCATGACCTCTAAGGGAGACCCAGATTTCTCACACTGGGCCCTACACTATGCTGCAAAATTTGTTGGTAGTTTTCAGACTTCATAATGCCAGGCACATGGTCAAGCAGTCCAGTGCCAGAGGTAGCCAAGCAACCCCAAAACATCAGGGAACGTCCGCCGTGTTTGACTGTGGAGACCGTGTTCTTTTCTTTGAAGGCCTCATTTTTTCCCTGTAAACTCTATGTTTATGCCTTTTCCCAAAAAGCTCTACTTTTGTCTCATCTGACCAGAGAACATTCTTCCAAATTGTTTTAAGGTTTTCTCAGGGAAGTTTTGGCAAATTCCAGCCTGGATTTGGGTCTCTGGGTCAGAAGTGTAGTCTTCCTGGGCTTTCTACAATAGAGTCCCTTTGCATTCAGACGCCGACGGTTAGTACGGGTTGACACTGTTGTACACTCGGACTGCAGGACAGCTTGAACTTGTTTGGATGCTAGTCGAGGTTCTTTTTCCACTATCCCCACAATCAATTTGCATGAAGAAAAAGCGTGAGAATGACAAATTTGGACTGAAACGGCTGTTTTCGGATGGGAAAAACAAAATAAGATCCTCAGCACACCCTAATCACCCTTGAAAAATAAATGCATTGATGCTTGGGACTATAGTAAATATGTTTGTCTACTTTTGCCTTGCAATTGGCTCGCAACCGATCAGGGTGTATCTTGCCTACTGCCCGGAATGGGCTCCAGCACCTCCGCGACCCCGATGAGGATAAGCGGCTCGGAAAATTAATGAACCTGATTGGACGTATAACATTACTAATTGAGGGACCCTTCCCCCACTTACAGCAGCTAATGAATCAAAAAGAACAACCACTTTGTCACTCCATCTTTTATTTTTTTTTTTTTAAGGTTTCTTTCAAAGTAATTTCACTATTAAGTGGTGGTTCCAGGAATTCCAGGAGTGTAATAGGGCTGCATTCATGAGTCAGGTTTTTTTGCCCAGTTTTCAGCTCAACATGAACATCACAGCAAACACACAAAGACACATTTGCAGCTTTTTGTGCTTTTTCACTTCCGCCAACATCCCTAATGAGTCCACTGGCTACAAGTCCCTACAGGACAAAGCGGGTAGTGGCAAAGCCTTGGCAGAACAGAAATCCTTTCATCCAATGCTCATCTCATGTTGGTCCACATGGTGCTCACTGCAGATTCCCCCCCACCCCAGGCTTTTAAAGGCCTATTCGAGAGACCCTATCTGCCATTCACCAAGGGTTTGGTCATGCGTTTTTGAAGTGCGATTTTTAACCAGAGCGGTGTGACGTTTGCTTTTGTTATGGAGCCAGACTTCTTTAGAAATTGTCAGCAGCGCAACATTTAATTAAATCACGTTTGCACCGCTTATTGTTCGGAAACCAGCGTGATCATTTGGATGGAAATTAGTGGTGGTATTAATTACTGTATTTGCTGTGAATTTCAATGCATTTATCACTAGTAGACTTCTATCGCTGTCAACGGTAGCCAATGAATTAAAAAGGCAAGGCCAATTTATTTGTATATCAAGATTTACTGCAAGGTAATTTAAAGTTCCTTACATCGTGTGAGTCAGTAAGACACAATTAAGAAATACAAATATAGATACAAATTTATGAACTTAATGACCCAAAATGTAATGTCCACGCATTGACGCCACCTCTCACTTATAATTGCTGTAACTTACAGTGTATCACAAAAGTGAGTACACCCCTCGCATTTCTGCAGATATTTACCTATATCTTATCATGGGACAACACTGACAACGGCTAGGTTCATACTACAGGTCTTAATGCACGAATCCGATTTTTTTGCGTTTTTCCGACTCGAGTCAGGCATTAACTTGATGGTCTGAACGTGACAAGTCGCATAGAAGTGGACCATTTGAAATCCGATCTGGGTCACTTTCGTATGTGGTTCAAATCCGATCTGGGCCACATTTTTTCAGAACGTGACTGGCGGTCTGAACTGTCAACACTCTCAAATCGGAATTTGTGCAGCAATTACGTCATCAAATAGCGAGAGCGACGCTACAGTAGCGGTGCAGCTGTGCGTTATTAGTGCCTAGCTTGCAGTGAACACGGCTTTTGGGGAAGGGCCGGCTTGACAACAGTCATAAAAAATAAAAATGAGTTGAGGATAAGCCTGAAAATGATCGGTTTTCTCTCTGCTCTATGTGAGAAACATTTCAACATTGCCTACATGGCTGAGAGTCGGGGCAAACCGCCCGTATGTGCGTGTAATATCATTTTCAGAGTATCGGAATCGGCAAAAACAATATCGGCCATGCCTTTTTTGAATATATATATTTTTTTAATTAAATCATTTTCTAATTGTATTTAACGTTACAGACATAATATGTTACACTCATCCAGAGTCTTTAGTTTAGGCTCAAGGTAGGGTTATCAAATTTATCCCAATAACGGCGGTAATTAATTTTTAAAAAAATGTATCACGTTAAAATATTTAACGCAATTAATGCATGCGCTGCACGACCTACTCACGCATTGTCGCGCTCAACCTGTAATGCCGCCGTTTTACCTATATAGGGAGATAAGAGGCAGCGTAAAATGAATAGAGTGAATTTTGGCAGCCTTTGGAGCCGTTTTTTAATTGGCTGAAGCCTTACAATCCCTCTCCCTTAGCAATTGATCTTTTTCTTAACACCTTATGTTATTTCCCAACGCAGAGAAGATATATCAATTGGTAGCACTACGCACAGTCATGGTTCCACTTCTCATCATGAATTTGGGCATGGCTGCAGTATTATTTACTAAAAGCTCAACAAATACACTAGATGGCAATATTTAGTCATAATATACAAAGTCACAAGTCTTTCTATCCGTGGATCCCTCTCACAGAAAGAATGTTAATAATGTAAATGCCATCTTGAGGATTTATTGTTATAATAAACAAATACAGTACTTATGTACTGTACATAATGTTGAATGTATATATTCGTCCGAGTTTTATTCATTTTTTTTCTTAATGCATTGCCAAAATGTATATGATCGGGAGTAATTATCGGGAATGGATGGAACTGAATCGGGAGCAAAAAAAAGCAATCGGATCGGAAAATATCGGGATCGGCAGATACTCAAACTAAAACGATCAGGATCGGATCGGGAGCAAAAAAACATGATCGGAACAACCCTAGTGTGTGACATGCACAGACAGTGCGTGCATGCTATCGATCCATATAAACTTTGAATATAAGCCTAAACGGGGATTATTTATGTCTGTTATTTTTTGAAAAGCAAAATATGATATCCCTGGAATGACGGATGACAGCCAGTATGTACGGCCATTTGTTTTGATGCTTCTGCGCATGCGGGACTTTTTGCTCAGCGCATGTCGGACTGTGAATTAGAGTGCATGCGTAATACTTGAATGGTCTCAATGGACAAAGGCAGTCTGAACGCGCATGCCAAAAAACGCATTAAGACCTGTAGTATGAACCAAGCCAAAATGACACTTTGACACATTGAAAATTAGTCTGTGTGCAGCTTATATAATAGTTAATTTATTCCCCCCCCAAATAATTCAAAATATAGCCATTAATATCTAAATCCCTGGCAACAAAAGTGAATATACCCCTTAGTGAAAGTTGTCAATATTTACATACATACAACATGTCAACTGTACAAGTGATGCTTGAATAAAGCAAAACAACATGTTGAAATGGTAAGAACTGCTATGGTACATGAGCTGCAGACTTTACTTCGTCCTTTTATCTCTCTTTATTTGCAATGAGCTCGCGTCGACATATGATGACGTCAGCAGAAAGTGCTTTTTAAACTTTATAAAACTAATTACACCTTAGCGCCAGCAGGGGGCGACAAAACACCAGAAACAGGCAGGCAATAAGTGGACATGACAGCACTGCCATATACATATTTGCCTAAAACCGATGTAAATATCATGGGTGCCGCCAGACATATTTCACTGTTACACGTATTGATCTGCAGTCCCTCAGTATAACTTTCACCGGTTAAAAAAAAAAAAAATACAGTATATATGTATGTTACTTTGGAGTTTTAAGTCTACATAGCATAATCAACAGAATGTGCCAATTCATTTATTCATTCATTCATTTATTCATTCATTTTCCGAACTGTTTAACATTATGGTCATATTACAGTATTCACTCCATGTACACAATCTGCACATGGCTCCTTAAAATGGTAATTTATACACCTAACTTTGGCTGAGATTGGCATATGAGTTGACACTTCCGCGAAGCACCTTCGGGAGATATGCTGCATTCATGTGTATCGGGAGATCTGAGTCCCAAGTTGAAAAATTGTTCTGATGTGTTGTCAAGTCGTAAGGTTGGATAAAAACATGGTTGCTACAAAGACGAGTAGCCTATTTTAATGCTCCAACGACACATCACAAGTTGAGTGACTGTTTGGCACTTTTTCAAGACACCATGTAATGGAGAATAATTTTTTTATATTACTGTAACAACACGTGAATGCAGCATCAGTATTACGGTATGTGTGCCAAACCCTTAATCTTTCAGTCGACGGTGCAAACTAAATCTTCCCAACTGCTTTACAGGTTAGTGCCAGATAAACTGCCCATCCTTGTTGTTCGTTTTTACCTCTGTGTTGATGTTTGTGCGGTTGCCATGAGTTGTGAGTTAAAATGGTTTAAACTTTACTCTTTATGTATCAGGCAGTTAATGGCGGAAAACTACTCGGGTCGCAAATTGAAGTATCAGATTAGCTGCCGTCTTTTAGCTAACTGGTAAAGAATATTATGACAATTCAACACGATTTGAGTGAGGGGCTCTCACCCGAGAGCTTTGTCTATTATTGTGTTAATATGATATGTGGTATTTGAACTGTATCAATACGGAAACTATTTATTGCTATTTGTTTATGTGACTACAGTGAATAGAATCAATCTGTACGAATTAATTTGGGATATAACTTCCAACAATTTTATATGTGTGCTCATGATCATTTCCAGCTGCTTTACAAGCATTTGATTTGTTACTGGAGTCCTTGTAGTGTCATCTGTAACAAGATGTATTATTTTTTTATTTCTCTTTGACGAATGCAGCATCACTCTTGCAAATGGAAATTAGAAAATAATTTGCTCGCAGCAAAGATAAATCAGCCAGGAGGAATAAGAGAGGTAAGCTAGGTAACCCACTTACGGAACATAAATCACTTTTAGGTCACAACCTACCAGTTAGTTACAGTGATACACTCCTGGCCAAAAGTATTGGCACCCTTGCAGTTCTGTCAGATAATGCTCAATTTCTCCCAGAAAATGATTACAATTACAAATGCTTTGGTAGTAATATCGTCATTTATTTTGCTTACGATGAAAGAACGCAAAAGAGAATGAAAAAAAAAAAAGTCATTGTCATTTTACACGAAACTCCAAAAATGGGCCGAACAAAGGTATTGGCACCCTCAGCCTGATACTTGATAGCACAACCTTTAGATGAAATAACTGCGAACAACTGCTTCCGGTATCCATCAACGAGTTTCTTACAATGCTCTGCTGGAATTTTAGACCATTCTTTTTTGGCCAACTGCTCCAGGTCTCTGAGATCTGAAGGGTGCCTTCTCCAAACTGTCATTTTCAGGTCTCTCCACAGGTGTTTTATGGGATTCAGGTCTGGACTCATTGCTGGCCACTTTAGAAGTCTCCAGTGCTTTCCCTCCAACCATTTTCTTTTGGTTTTTGAAGTGTGTTTTAGCTCAATTTCCTGCCCAGCTTTCATTATGCTGCAAAATTTGTTGGTAGTCTTAAGATTTCATAATGCCATGCACACGGTCACGCAGTCCAATGCCAGAGGCAGCCAAGCAACCCCAAAACAGCAGGCAACCTTCGTCATGTTTGACTGTGGGGACCGTGTTCTTTTCTTTAAAGGCCTCATTTTTTTCCCTGTAAACTCAATGTTGATGCCTTTTTCCAAAAAGCTCTACTTTTGTCTCATCTGGCCAGAGAACATTCTTCCAAAACATTTTTGGCTTTCTCAGGTAAGTTTTGGCAAACTCCAGCCTGGATTTTTTATGTCTCTGGGTCAGAAGTGGGGTCTTCCTGGGTATCCTACCATAGAGTCCCTTTTCACCCAGATGCAGACGGATAGTACGGGTTGACACTGTTGTACTCTGGACTGCAGGACAGCTTAAACTTGTTTGGATGTTAGTCGAGGTTCTTTATCCACTATCCGCACAATCTTTCGTTGAAATCTCTCTTCAATTTTCCTTGTCTGTCCACATCTAGGGAGGTTAGCCACAGTGCCATAGGCTTTACACTTATTGATGACACTGCGCATGGTAGACACAGGAACATTCAGGTCTTTTGAGATGGACTTGTAGCCTTGAGATTGCCCATGCTTCCTCACAATTTTGCTTCTCAAGTCCCCATATACTGTATGTTCTTTGGTCTTCTTTCTTTTATCCATGCTCAATTTGGTACACACAAGGGCACAGGACAGAGGTTGAGTCAACTTTAATCCATTTTAACTTGCTGCAAGTGTGATTTAGTTATTGCAATTACCTGTTATGTGCCAAAGGTAAGTAACCGGTAATGCTGTAAATTACACAAATTACAGAAGCATCACGATTTTTCAAAGGGTGCCAATACTTTTGTCCAGCCCATTTTTGGAGTTTTGTGTAAAATGATAATGAGTTATTTTATTTTTTTCCATTCTCTTTTGTGTTTTTTTATTGCAAGCAAAATAAATGACGATATTTCTACCAAAGCTTTTGTAATTGTAATAATTTTCTGGGACAAATTGAGCATTATCTGGTAGAATTGCAGGGGTGCCAATACTTTTGGCCAGCAGTGTATATCCCTATTTCTGTCCAGACAAAGTATAGCAGCAGAGAGCAGGAAGAGGTGAAGGAGAGATGGAAGTTGATGAGCAGAGTTGAATTAACTATCAACAAGCGATGTCCCAATTTTGATTTTGAATACTGATACTCATCACTATTTTACAGAAACATACATTTTGGTTTGATTATATGTAGTTTAGTATTTTGGTTTGAATACATATAGTATAAACCGCTATTTCTGCCTTTTTATGATATATACTGTAAGTGCTAAAAAAAAAGAAAAAAAATGCTCGATTGCCAGTGCCCCGTTGTGCCCCAGTATTGTATTAGGTCTAGTGACACCCTTGGGGAGGGTTGGCAGCGCATGAACGAATGCGGATTGTGAATCACTTCTGGTTTGCCACCGCAGCCGTGTTCACTCGTGCTTTTGCACCAAAATGTACACATACGTGTATTGAATGTCTAGATCATGACAAGTAAAATACAACATAATTTAAGTGGCAAATGGTGGCTAGTTTCTTGTGAATAATGCTGTATTTTGATATTAAAAGTTATATTTGGAAATAATTTACATTCTCATTCATCGTCGTTATTGGCAGCGCAAAATATGGGTCAAAAAATAAAGTCCCTTTTGCAAGATAAAAGCCAGATAGTTAGTAATATGTATGTATGAATTTCTGTGTATTCCTCATTCCTGGGCAGCGTAGTCCATTAGAGTGGAGAAAATCCAATTATTTATATTTATTTAAAAGCGGCGAGAGCTCTTTGTTCTGCGTGGCTGCAAACGGCGCACTGCATATTTATTCATGTTCTCATTCCAAGACTTATTTCATGGACAGTCTTCTTTTATATGTTTCTTTTATGACTCCCCCTTTAATCTACATCTCTATAATTTGCATGTGTGTGGGTTGGCCACCGGGGCACCCTTTTGCTTCATATAAAACTGGATGCATAGGTGGTCCTTAGGCCACCGATTCTTAAATCCTCGCATCAGTCGTAAAGAATGTATTCCTATATTACATTGATATTTGCTCTCTTTGTGTTGCTGACATTTGTTTACTCTCGGCGGGGCTCCGGGGAATCTGTACGACGGTCTACTTTTTTCTTGTTAAATGGGGCGAAGGTTTAATTGCATCAACACGCAGCTTCAAAGTGTATACTGCATGTTCTTGCAGTTATTCAGGGCAATTACCATGCACCTGACTGCGTAGCCAGGGTAGAAGTAAAAAGTAAGTAAGGTAAATAGAAGTATAGTAGGGGTGTGACAATAAATTGAAAAGGTGATACAGTACAGTATATCGCGACACTTTGTATCTCGAAAAGTTATCGATATATTGTTTTAAAAAGGTGTCCGTTTTTAAAAAAGAAAAAAGGCAACAAACGGCTTGCAGCCAAATCTTCCATGAGAATACTGTATATGTTAGCTTACTGGCATTGATGGAAGCTAGACATCCAATTCATTTAGACTGGATTGGATTGGATGTCTAACGCCACCGATGGCACTGAAACCAGAGCATTCATCGCCAAGGTGGTCACTAAACCTGATACAATACTTGGGCACAGCAGGGCGTTGGTGAGCGAGCAATTTTTTTTTTTTTTTTAGCACTTATCTACCTTAAAAGGTCAGAAATAGCGCTTTAAACTATATGTAATCAAACTAAAATAGTTTCTGTAAAAAATTTCTGTAAAACAAGTAAAAATTTTTTTTGCTGTCAAATTTATCGCGTTAACGGGCAGTAATTAATTTTTAAAAATAATCAAGTTAAAATATTTGACACATTTAATGCATGCGCGGAATGACCCGCTCATGCATTGCCTCAAACAGATTACAATGACGCACTTGAGAGCTAGGAGACAGAGAAAGGAGTCTTGTTTTGTGCTTTTTCTTAACAAAGGTATACCACATGCGACGTGCTGGCACTTTGTTTCTTTATTAGCACATTCAGCTTCAATATTTGCACAGCTTACGGCTCTCGGCAGGCCTAAACTCTGACTCACTACTGCATCATGTGAGTAAACAACATTGGCGCGACGTGCACTTCAGTGTGCCTCGGATAATTCTATATCAGAATACTACAAAAGGCGAGTGGACACGGGCGTTCATTGGACCGGGCTGTTTGTTGGCATAAGCTTCGGCAACTCCTTCACAACAAACATAAGTATCATTTAGTGAAAGCACAACACAAATATCTCTAAAACAAAATAATGTTCACAAAAAGAAAAGTGCTTCAATCTGTATTAATGAGGCCCTATTCTCACACAGTTAAACAACAGTGCAAAGAGAACTGGCATTCCCAATCAAAATAGCTGTGCAAAATACACATAAAACTTACTCAGACTTTGGTCAAACTCTACTCAAACATTTTGTTTAGTTCAACAAACACACTGGATGGCAATATTTAATCACAATATTCAAACTATCAGAGGTCCCGTACGCTGTGAACCCAGCACTCAAATGACGTGAATTACAATGGATGGACCATATATGGCACTGGGATGGACCAGTAAACAAGGAAATACGGCGTCAGTCGAGGGACAAAACACACTATTTGGCTTGATTTCAAAGTTAATTTAAAACTCGCCATTGACACCTTGTGGTGTATTTCAATCACTACCTTATGTAGTTAATGACACTGTGGAAGAACGGCAGGGAGCGGCTCGATTTATTTTTTTGATTGAAAATTTTATAAATTTTATTCAAACGAAAACATTAAGAGGGGTTTTAGTATAAAAGTAGTATAACTTGTACTAACATTTATCTCTTAAGAACTACAAATCCTTCTATCCATGGATCCCTTTAACAGAAAGATTGTTAATAATGTTATAATGTAATGTTGTAATGTTGTAATAAACAAATACAGTACTTATTTACAGTATGTTGAGTGTATCTATCCTTCTTGTGTCTTATTTTTCCATTCCAACAATAATTTACAGAAAAATATGGCATATTTTAGAGATGGTTTGAATTGTGATCAATTACGATTAATTAAATTTTTAAGCTGTGATTAATCTCGATTAAAAAATTTAATCGTTTGACAGCCCTAGTTTTTTTTGTTTTGTTTTTTGTTTTCCACATATCAGTATTCAAAATCAAAATTGGGACATCCCTTTTTGACAGTTAATTCACCTCTGCTCATGCTCATCAAGTTCCATCTCTCCTATCTATCTATGTCTTCCTACACTCTACTGTGTCTGGGAATGGGAATACCTGTATATCACCGTAATCAGTGTTTCTCAACCTGTATGTTGTGACATAAAAGTAGTTTATGTTGCCTAGGTGGGTTACTTAGCTTACCTCTCTCATTCCTCCTTACTGATTTATTCTTGCCATAAGCAAATAACTTTCTAACATGCATTTGCAAGAGTAATGCTGCTTGAATCAAATAAAAATAAGACATCTTGTTACAGATTACACAGACTGCAGTAACAAATAAAATGTTTGTAAAACAGCTGGAAATGATGATGAGCACACATACAAAACTGTTAGAAGTTTGTTCGGCGCCATCCAGTCCCTGTACCACAGGAGTTTGAGTCTGGTCCGTGTGGCTGGCAATAAGTTGGACCTGTTCCCGGTGAGGGTTGGACTCCGCCAGGGCAGCCCTTTGTCACTGATTCTTTTCGTGACTTTCATGGACAGAATTTCTAGGCACAGCCGGGTGGTGAAGGGGGTCGGGTTTGGTTGTGGGAGGATCTCATCTCTGCTCTTGCGTATGTTGTGGTCTTTCTGGCTCCATCACTCTCACTGGGACAGTTCGTAGCCGAGTGTGAAGCAGCTGTGATGAGAATAAGCACCTCCAAGTCTGAGACCATGGTTCTCTTCCAGAAAAGGATGGATTGCTCGCTCCTGGTCAGGGGTGAGTGCCTGCCCCAGGTGGAGGACTTCAAGTATCTCTGGATTTTGTTCATGAGTGAGGGTAGGTCGGAGCGTGAGATCGACAGCGGATTGGGGCGGCGTCCGTAGTGTTGCGGGCGCTTAACCAGTCTGTCGTGGTGAAGAGGGAGCTGAGCCGGAAGGCGAAGCTCTTGATTTACCGGTCAATCTACGTTCCAACCTCACCTATGGCCATGAACTTTGGGTAATGACCGAAAGAACAAGTCGCGGATACAAGGGGCTGAAATGAGTTTCTTTCGCAGAGTGGCCGGGCTCAGCCTTAGAGATAAGGTGAGGAGCTCGGTCATCCAGGCGGGACTCGGAGTAGAGCCGCTACTCCTCAGTGTCGAGAGGAGCCAGTTGAGGTGGTTTGGACATCTGTTTAGGATGCCCCCTGGACGCCTCCCTCAGGAGGTGTTGCAGGCATGTCCAACTGGGAGGAGACCCCGAGGCCGACCCAGGAGAGGCTGGAGCGATTATATCTCTCGGCTGGGCTTGGAACGCTTTGGGATACTCCAAGACGAGTTGGTTGAAGTGGCTGATGAGAGGGATGTCTGGGCTTCTTTGCTGAAGCTGCTGCCCCTGCAACCTGGATTCGGATAAGCGTCAGACAACGACAACAGTTCAGACCACCGCCACATTCTGGATAAATGTGGCCCGGATCGGATTTAAACCACATACAGTGTATCACAAAAGTGAGTACACCCCTTGCATTTCTGCAGATATTTAAGTATATCTTTTCATGGGACAACACTGAAAAAATGACACTTTGACAAAATGAAAAGTAGTCTCTGTGCAGCTTATATGATAGAGCTACAGTAATTTATTTTCCCGCAAAGAAAGCCCACAAACAGTTCGCTGAAGACATGTCAACAAAACACATGGATTACTGGAACGATGTCCTATGGTCTGATGAGATGGGCGGGCTTTCTTGTGTACCGTCTTCAGAAGAGGCTTCCTCCTGGGGTGACAGCCATGCACACCAATTTGATGTAGAGTGCAGTGTATGATCTGAGCACTGACAGGCTGACCCCCCACCTCTTCAATCTCTGCAGCAATCAATCAATCAATCAATCAATCAATCAATCAATCAATCAATCAATCAATCAATCAATCAATCAATCAATCAATCAATCAACTTTATTTGTATAGCACATTCAAAAATCCGCCAAGGAGACCAAAGTGCTTTACATAGCATAACACAGAAAAATAAGTTAACTTTGAAAGATAAAACAAACACATAAAATAAAATAAATAAAAGACGAGGTCATAAACTGTCATTGCACATTACACATTGCAATGCTGACAGCACCCCTGTAATGAGTCACATGACATTTTGGAGGGAAAATGACAAGCAGTACTCAATTTGGACATTTAGGGATGTAGATAGTTTCTAAGGAGTGTACTCACTTTTGTTGCCAGGGGTCTGGATATAAATGGCTTTATTTTGAGTTATTTTTGAGGGGGAAATAAGTTAACTCTGCTATAAGCTATAATATAAGCTGCAATATAAGATGCACACAGACTACTTTTTATTTTGTCAAAATGTCATTTTGTCAGTGTTGTAGTAGAATATTTAAACCCCCCCTTATTGAAATAAACAAAAATAAACGAGAAAATTTAGTCTTTTTATCTTTCGTTTTTTAACATTTAAAAATTGAAACAACAGAATGTTTACAGCCCCCCCCCCCTCCCTTTTTTTGTTAATTAAAATGAAAAATAAATGAATAAACACCTAGTTATATAAAAAGAGAATACAGGTAGTCTCCGGGTTACGAACGAGTTTGGTTCCTACGCTGGCAACGTAATCTGAATTTCAGTTTAAATCGGATTTAAACGTTTAAAAACCCTTAAATCTCAAAGTAATGATCCAAAAAGACCAAAAATAATGTATTTTGTTTAATGATGGAGGATACACCACCCTCTGGTGGCAGCATTGGATCGGGTCTCTTTGACTGAGGAGCAGACACAGACGTCATGGATAAAGGATAGCAGCTGCATTCTGGTTTGGCCCATATCAGGCTGTAAGTTGTTTCAGCTAATTAATGTTTGTGTATGCATTTGTAATTAAGTTTAGAGCTACAGTTTGTGGAGTTGTGTGTGAGCGATTTGCTGTGAGAATTGTAAATACGTTTGCATTCGTAGCATTTAAGCTAGCGGACTTTTGTTAGGCAAATTGGCTAATTTAATCTACTAAATTTACATACTGATCAGACAAGATGGATATTTGAGCACCAGTCGTTTTGTGTCAAGTGTTTATAGTTAAAATAAGTGTCTTTTTTTAACATAAGTGTACATATGTACGTATGTTACAGAAATGTCAACAACCCTTTCATGTACGCATTATGATTTTTTTTTACCGTGATAAGGCACTTGTTGTACAAATAACAGACTTTAATAATCCCCGTTTAGTTTTATATTCAAAATTTATTTGGTTTGATAGAATGCATGCACGCACTGCTTGCATAAGCCTTATGTGTGTGCGTCAGTTTGCCGACTCGGCCTTGTAAACTATACTAAAATATTGCTTATTTGGCACACAGAAAGAAAACTGAGCATTATCAGGCTTATTTTGTACTGTGGTCAAGCCTGCCTGTTGCGTAAAAGCCGAGAAAATGTGGTTCGGATCGGATTTAAACCACATACGAAAGTGACCCAAATTGGATTTGAAATGGTCCACTTCTATGTGACTTGTCCCATTTAGACCATCAACTTAACGCCTCACTTGAGTCGGAAAAACACGAAATATTCGGATTAAGACCTGCGGTCTGAACCTAGCCCTAGTTTAAATATTCACACCTCACAGTCAAAATGGTTTGGATGTCTAGTGCCATCAATGACACTGAAATATGGTCAATCATATCTATTAAAGTTTCAGAATTCCCATGGGAGTAAATATCACTATTTAAGCACAACTCAAGTTTAGTAACTATGACAACAAAGTCAAGGTGAGGAGAAAGGAAATATGATTCATTATCAATCCTTTTTCTTTCTGTTATTTTTGACAAGTCCTTCTCTGTTGCTTTGCTGTGCAGGAGTGGTGCCATTTTTCTGTGTTGCAGAGGAGTTTTGTATTCTGCCTCTGTGCTTATGTGGATTATGATGGATATTGAAAATTGCCATCTGACTGTCCAAGGTTTGATGTAACCTACAGAGCTTTTTGTTTGCGCTGAAGCAACTTTCGGTTTCGCTACTATCATTTCAGTGATAAAAAGACTTTTGGATTGAAATGGAACCTAGATTTTAGGCGTAAGGCGTACAATATGGCGATACAACAATTATCGATATACAAGTCAGGAAATGAATTGACGATACACGCATTCTACAAATTTTAACCCTTGAGAGTCGAAGGACGCGCCGGCGCGTCCTCAGCGCACGTCGTCTTTGAAGCGCCCTCACGTTTTAAATACGTCACCCACATGCCGTTGGTTGGTCTCGTTTTAAAGTGCGGAAGTTGCGGTTTACTCTCGTTATTATTTGAAGTCTATCGACCAATTAAAACGTGAGATATTGTCATTTAAGTTTTATAGTTTTATTGTCCTCTCAAAAAAACATTAAAACGCTGCATGGATCATTTGTTTGTGTCTGTATTTCCATCATTTCTTGTCCTTTTTCAAAACGGAAGCTCCATGAAAAAAACACAAATCAAACGAACCCTTTCGAAGTCACAGTGGAAGCACAAAATGCGTTTTTTAAATAAATATAACTGCCATGCGAGGTTCCACCGAACGAGAAGGAGGAGTGTTCTGAAGCAGCGAGGTGGCGAGCCGACGGCCGTTTGGATCGAGCAGCGACTTTGTGTGACTTTGAGAATGAACGGAAAACTAAATTTAGCGCAAGCAATTGTGCTATTTGATTAACTTGAGGAAGAGGATGGTCCAAATTCGTCATCATCGTCTTCTTCGGAAGAGTCCTCGAGTGAAGATAGTGACGTATTTGAACACGTGGGTGACGCCATCGACGAGCAGAGGTAAGCAAACTCACTTTTTTTTTTTTAGGCTGGAAAAAGTTTCTTTTGAAAGTTTCTTTTGATATTGCATGACAAAGTTAATGTTGATGCAATATAAGTGTGTGTTTGTGTATATAATAATAAAATGTGCATATCAGATCAAAGTCGTACGTGAACTGTGTGTATCCAAGGCAGGAATTTATAATTGTGGTGATCTTCTTTCTATATGAAGATTAGGGATGTAGCACATATTCAGCTATGGTATTCTTTCTATTGTCATACATATAGATTTCCATTATTATTTATTGCTGTATATATTTTTATTTTATACTTTATTATTTTCATAAATACTGACTTTTTTCATGAACATTTATAGTGACAATGAAAGTAAAGTGAAATGAAAATGGAAGGGTGGAAAGAGGACCAACACCCCATGGAAGTGTGGGCTGTGTGATGTCGCCCTGTTTTGAATTCCAGGACGAAACTGCTTTTCGGAGTGGCATGCCTGAAAAAAATTTAACTTGTTTATTGTAAATATTTTTGAAAATACTTTTCCCCCCCCAATGTTATATATATATACATTTTTTCCCACAATCAGTCTTCTCAATTTGTGTATATAAATGTGTGTTCAAGAAGCTTGATTGTGTGTACATAGTTTTCATCAGGTGATGGGCCGCAATACCTAAACTCATAAAGAGATGGCCTTTAAACACTTTTTGTGTTAGATGGTATATATTTTTTCACTGTTCGGTCTGCTGTATATAACCTGTTTTGACTAGAGCATGTATAAAGGCAAAAAACGCCTATGCTATACCTGTTGTTTATGTTGAATTGTCAAATATAAGACTATTTATTCTAAATTTTTTTGGTTGAATGTTCATCCTAACATGTTGAATAAATATTACAAAGTTTCAAAACGGTTCGTTACGCATGTTTGGTTGTCAATTGGACATCAAAATTAAAAATTTTGACAAAACGATTGTGGAATTTTTGGTCTTTTTGGGCCCAAAATGATGATTTATAATTGGTCAGTGACGGAAACAACAGTTTGGACATGAAGTTCAAGGTGTCACAAAAAAAGGGACCAAACCAGGCCATCGTAAACAATTCTTTCTTTGAAATATAAAGGCAACTTCAAAGGCATGCAAAATCAGACAAAATAGGCCCAGACCTTAAAGGGTTAAGGAGAAAAACGAGCTATTTCTAAATGGAAAAATAGTTTTTATGGAATAATTTTTTGTAATGTAGCGGTCAATCTCTCAAATTTTTTTCTTCCTCACACACTATTTTAGTGCAACGTTTCTGTAAATAAATACAGCAACATTTTTTTGTCAACAAATGAGAATCTTTCTTCACTCCTTGTCTTACATTTACAATGATAAACATTCAATTTAAGTTAACACGGACACTTTTCTAATAGAAAATTTTGGTCTAGAGGAATATTAGCAAATAACCTAGTGGGATACATCATCATTATTATGATTATTATTATTATTTTAACCTGTCCTGTTCAATTGCTTTGACACGGAGAATGGGAATCTGAGTGTTGTTATGGTCTGAAGAGTTTTGATGTAGGACATGGGAGTATCGTTTAAATAGAAAACAGTGACCAGGCAGCGGTTAAAGGGGTACAGAAAGGAAAATAGAACAGGAGAGACAGAGACAGAAGAGGAGAAGAACAAACAGCAACAAGAAATACATTGAACGCCTACACTACCTGTAAATATAGTGGTGCTATTGTTAGCTAATTGTATTTCCTGTGGAAACCATGTGGGGGGCCAAGGAGAAAGAGGAGGGGAGCTGAGCCAAAAAGAGATGTGATTAGGCGGAGTGGAGCGTACACAAATCAGCAATGTAAGGTGTAGAACCCAGTAATATGTGAATCACTTGTACGTGTGGATATGTTGACATCCTATTCTATGCTGCCTCATCACTAATCCTGGCACCAACATTCTCTCTACTTAAGTGTGTCTTGCACCCAGTCATGCGTGAATCCTGAAAGGGATAGATACGCGATATATCACCATATTTTCACACTACTCTTGATAGTACAGTGGTATCTCCATATATGAATTTAATTCGTTCCAGGACCTAGTAAGTAAGTCGAAATGGTCGTATGTCGAGCAGGATTTTCCCATAAGAATACATAAAATTTGCTTAATTCCACAGCCTACGCTGAATCCTTAATAGGGGTTCGGTGAAGGTTAAGACACACAGGACCCAATTTTCATTTTAACCAAAGACAAAGTGTCATTTTAGACTACCCGTAATTTTCGCACTTTAAAGCACACCTGACTATAAGCCGCCACCAACCAAATTTGGCACGAAAATGGCATTTGTTCATAGATTAGACGCACTGGATTGGAAGTTGCAGCTGTCCTCTCTGTATTATGGGATATTTACACCAAAAAATATTAACCGGTAACACTTTATTTGACAGCGGCATCTTACGACTGTCATAAAACCAAATGAACCACCCTGAAGATTTAAACCAACTGGCTGCAAAGCTTCATTGCTTCAAGAAGCTCCATTTGGTCATCACTGCTCTATGGGGCCCGATTAGTCTCATAAGGAACACACACACATGCGCGATACACACACTCATTTAACATGAAACAAACACATATTGTGGGATTTGTAAACACATAGGACACGAAACACACAGGTTTTGTGGGATTCGTAAACACATAGCACGCGAAACACACACATATTGTGGGATTCGTAAACACATAGCATGCGAAACACACACACATTCGTCAAAAGTGTGTGTGAATTGTTTTACATGCATTTATAACATGTTTCTAATTTCAAATTCCCACTTACGAGTGTGTTGATCATTTTGACACTCCGATCCCGCAGCCGGGAAGAACACATGCATTTTTTCTAAACGGAGCCTGTCTGCAGCCAATCAGACGTCTCCTTCTAAAACAGCCAATCACACGGGCTGGGCTGTTTCGTTACATCACTGCTGTGCGCCTTCAGGCTCAGAACGAGACACGAGTGATGGCGTCTGGCAACTACGGTGAAGGGAGCCGCGGTCGATATACAGTACGTGGTCAAGCTAGCCGCACTTTCTTTTCAGTTGCGTGTCCGTTTCAGCTTTTATTGCACAGAAACTGACAACGCATGTGTATTGCGTCGAGTTTATAAAAGAACATCATGACAGGGACATCGTGTTGATATGTAGTCCAGTTGCCTCAGAAGTGTATAGAATTAACTCGACAAGGATGGATTGCAATTTTCAGATGGACGTCCTACAACGAAAGAATTGAAAACGGTGAGTTTATCTCAAAGTTAAGGCTATTACCCTGTTATTTAAACAAACGATTTTGTACTTGTTAAGAAGGCAAACGAAGTAAGATAAACCCAATTAAATGTTTTGATGTTCCAACAAGTGAATATTCTATACTTACCTGAGTTAGGCTACTGGCCTGTTGTTTTAAATAGTACAATGATCAATAGTTTTTGTAATCAGTCCTTTTTAGATGTAGTTTAGTCCAGAGGTGATGTGTAAGTATTTAATTGTTACAAACGTTTTTTGTTTGGAAATGTATAATTTTAACGTGTTGTTGTTGTTTATCTCTTCGAGATGGATTCAATATTCAAAAGGAGACCCGATGGGTGCATGATTTTGAATGACTCCCAAGAGAGACCTAGGGTAGACCTAGGGCCCTTCCTATCATAATACCAAATACCTAACCAAAATCTTTGCACATTCTGTTCATTAGTTACAACAAGCGGAAAAAGAACCAGGATGTACTTGTGCTGTAACAAGGTATCATCCACCCTGATGCACCAGACTGGTCCTTTACACCTTCTAGTCTTTTCACGCCTCACTGCCACAGCAGTGTCAACTATGGTGTAATATTATGTAGATTAGGGCTGTCCCAAACGACAATTTTTTTTCCGCGTAGTCGGCGGACTATTTTTACATTTAGTTGACTAATACAGAACACAGAAATACATTTTGGAACACTTAAATTTTTTTTAACCCGTCATTACCCGTCAACGTATTAACGTTATTGATGATGTCGACATTGTCGACTAGTCAGGACAGCTCTAATGTAAATGTTTCCAAATCTGTTTGAAATGAACATGTCATTTCTTCATTATGTATTGCAGCCTTGGATTTGCTTAAAATGTATTAAGGGCGTAGATGTTGGCTGTGCTTGTGGACAAAAGAAGTAGTGTTTTACCTGAAGGAAGGCTCCGTTTTTATTTTTGTTAACCCCCAGACTAAGTAGTGTTACGGCTCCCTCATCTTTACCTGCATATCCTCCTGCACACCTGTCACCAATCTCCACACCTGCCCCCACTCTGCAATGGATTGTCTGCCACTATAAAAGACCGGTCTGCACATCATTCGATGCCAGAACTTCACCTAATCACGTATGGTAACTTACAGCCCACTGTACTGACAAACTTTGTGACTTATTTATTCTACTTTCTCCACAGCAACACCAAAGCTATTCGGCCTTCCAGCACAGTCAGGAAATCTGCAGGGCCAGCACCGCTTCTCACTGGTTTTGCCTTTGTTGAATAAATACACCCTCGGGCTGCTTCTGAATACTGACTTCTCATTGCTGTGCATTTGGGTATAGGGTTTCACTTCACTTGTTAAGGTGGCTATCTTAACAAGACGTTATTTTCAGTTATATTTATTTCGACAAATGTTGAGTGGTCTTAAGACAAATGTTTATTTTTTTGCATCCCTGGATAGTTAAGAGATTATAAACACGTTTATATTTATTGTGCGTATTGTGTAAGTTTATGTTCAAATATTACAATTTAAATTCGGTAAAAAGACATCCATATATTCTGGAAGTTCTCAAAATGTTTAGTTTTTGAATACAAAGGTTTGAATGGAATGGTGTATCACATGAACCAATACACATGAAAGTTAGTATACGTCAATACAGATTTATTCTGCATTGATCATTTAGCCTTTCAATTAATTAGGTTCATATTTGTGAGAAATGTAGCACTGATCCCCTTTCAACTAATCTGTTTGGTCTTATTAATGTCCCGTCCCCAGCAAAAAAAGTTTCATGCAGGTTATGCTCTCCCTACAAATGTTGAGACCAAACCTACGCCCTTGTAATATACACATTTTGATTAAAATGTTTTCTTGTTTACTTCATTGTCATCTAGTTGTTGTTTTGCACATTTTTACAAAATATATGGGTGTCAGGAAATGTGTGGGCAGGCAGGTTGTGTGGACCCAAATGCAGGGAATCAATAATGCAAGGCAGGTGGCAGAGAACTCAAAAAGGTTTTAAATGTAACTAACAAAAAGCACAAAGTACAACCAAAAGGACTGGGGATCAAAAAGGCAAGGTTCAAACAAAAAGCACAAAGTACAAAACAAAGGCTGTGGTGATCCAAAAACTGTTAACAAACAAAAGTCAGGCTAACTAATAAACTTACTTTCCAAGCAGGATGAGGAACATGAGGAACTGGGGAAAAATGCTGACATGAACGTGGCGACTGACCTTGACATAGACGCTGACATCGACAATGACGCAACAAGGAGTGACAAGAAACTGGGTGCTTATATACACACACACAGACAAGGGGTAACGAGACAACGAAGAACAGCTGGGTAACACAGTAGGATGCAGATTGCAGGATACACTAGGAGAAGGTACAACAGGTGAAATCAATGGGCAATCACAGAGACAAGTCACACTAGGAGAAAACCAACACAAAACCTAACAATGGGCCGTAGTGTTTTGAAAATGAAAAAAAAAAAAAACTTCAGGGAAGGAAAATACTTAATTTAAAACAGAAATAACAAAATACATGATACAATGAAATAAACACTACATATAAATAATGCATGGAAACAGTCAATGTGAGTTTAAAGCTAGCTTATTAGGTGATAAAACACAGTTTTGTCTTTATTTATATCTCATTATGTAATTTTCCAGTAGTTACAGTTGCTTAATTACATAGATCAACACGACCGGTGTTCTGACGAAGGGAAACAGCGCCTGCAAGCGAGTAATAGTCAAGGTTCATTCTCTGGAATGCCAGCGTTGTTGCCAACGAGACGCGTGCTACGCCTGGAGGTGCACAGCAGTGACATAATGAAACAGCCCAGCCCGTGTGATTGACTGTTTTAGAAGGAGACGTCTGATTGGCTGCAGACAGGCTCCGTTTAGAAAAAATGCATGTGTTCTTCCCGGCTGCGGGAACGGACTGTCAAAACGATCAACACACTCGTAAGTGGGAATTTGAAATTGGAAGCATGTTATAAATGTGTGTGAAACAATTCACACACACTTTTGACGAATGTGTGTGTGTTTTGCGTGTAATGTGTTTATGAATCCCACAATGTGTGTTTCGTGTCCTATGTGTTTACAAATCCCACAATACATGTTTGTTTCATGTTAAATGAGTGTGTGCATCGCGCATGTGTGTGTGTTCCTTATGAGACTAATCTGGCCCCATACTGCTCCCCTGGGGGTGACAGTCAAACACTGCTGCCACCTGCTGTCAACACTGTTGTTGTCCAACATGCTTCCTAGCGTGCATTGCAGCGCTACAGATGTAAATAAAAATCAGAATTCAAATTCTGTGCTAAATATTTCTTCAGTTACTGTTCCGGTTGTTTCATTAATTGCTAGTCATGGTATTTGGTAACACTTTATTTGACAGTGGCGCCATAAGACTGTCATTAGACATTCATAATTATGACATGACACTGTCATGAACATTATTAATGAATGCTTGTAACACATGTCATTTAATGTTAACCGGCAAATAATCTGACTTTTGAATGGATGTAAAAGATCAAAGCTGGACATAAATGGAGTGAGTAACATCTGTCATAAGCATTCAGTAATGCCCATGATAGTGTCATGTCATAGTTATGACTGCTTTAAGACAGTCTTATGATGCCGCTGTCCAAAAAAGTGTTACATATTAACCCAAATAAATCAACAAATAAGCCGCAAGATTCAAAATGAAGGAAAAAGGTACGAAAATGATGGTAGGTTTTTTCCGCTATCTAATAGGAAGAGAAACTGGTTTGCTCAGTGGAAGTTTGACTATCAGGAAGCATAGACTGCACGGATAATAGAAAAAAAACAACAACTTAATATTCCATCCATCCATCCATTTTTTTCCTGATTATCCGAGTTCGGGTCGCTGATGCAGCAGCTTCACTGACTTCCCTCTTCCAGGCCACTTCATCCAGCTCTTCTTGGAGGATCCCAAGGTGTTCCCAGGCCAGCCAGGGGACATAGTCTCCCCAGTGTGTCCTGGGTCAGGCCTGCTGTCTCCTCCCAGTGGGACATGCTTGTAACATCTCACCAATGAGGGATCCAGGAGGCATCCTAACATGATGCCCGAGCCACCTCATCTGGCTCCTCTCGATGCTGTACTCCGAGGCACTCCCGGATGACTGTGCTTCTCACCTTATCTGTCAGGGACACGGGGCAGGCAGGTGGTGTGGACCCAAATGCAGGGAAACAAAAAAACGCAGCAAGGCAGATGGCAGTGAACTCAAAAAACGTTTTAATAATAACTAACAAAATCATAAAGTACAACCAAAAGGACAAGGGATCAAAAAGGCAATGTTAAAACAAAACTTACTTAATATGGGGGACGGGTACACGAGGGCTTGGACAGGACTTGACTTCAACATTGACAACGACGCAACAAGGAGTGAAAAGAAACCAGGAGCTTATATACACACACAGACAAGAGGTAACGACACAACGAGGAACAGGTGAGCACAGGAGGATGCAAGTTGAGGATACACCAGGAGCAGGCTCAACAGGTGAAATCAATGGGCTATCACAGGGACAAGTCACACTAGGAGAAAACAAACACAAAACCTAACATTATCTCTAAGGGACAGCCCAGACACCATACAGAGAAAACGCAGTTCGGTCGCTTACTTCCGAGATCTTGTTTTTTCGGTGACGACCAACAGCTCGTGACCATAGGTGAGGGGAGGAATGTAGATCGACCGGTAAATTTTTATGCCATGAAAACAGTATGTGATGCGAGGATGCGACAATAAAATACAGGTAGTCCCCGGGTTACGACGGAGCCGATTTACGCGATTTCGACTTTATGACCCCTGCGTCTTGTTGTTTATTTTTTAATGTTGACTTTTATTTTGTGATGCATGCTTTTATTTTGGCGCAGGAAGCATAGAAGAGGAAGCCAGCGCATATACAGACGTGCCCGCCCACCCCACACACGCACACAGAGAGGAGCCGAGTGACAGCGGAGACAGCCTCATCGCACATTTGTTGCTTGTGAAGCATCCAGCGAGGACGGCTGTATATACTGTAACCCCTTTTGTATTGTTTATTGTGCGTTTTCAATTGTGGTCGAATACTTGGGGCGAGTTTATTTGATTGTTTTTTATGATGACGGACGCTTACAGATACATGCTAGTTGGTTGTTATTGCTGTATCAGCAGCTACTTGTAATCGTAAATTTCACTTGCTGTTACTGAAGATGAGGCTTAGATTTAATTTTATTATAGTTTCATTCTGAAAGTGTTGCTGTCATGAGGAGCTGAATAAAGTCAGCAAACCACAAGGACGTTTTACATTAACATTTCGGAGCTTATCTCACTGTCTAGCGTGGACTTAGCTCCAACGTCTTGGCGAGGGCAGTACAATGACGTATAATACATGTTTTTTTTTGTTTTTTTTTTAACCTGTCCTGTTCAGCTGTTTGACACAGAGAATGGAAGTCTAAGTGCCCGGGTTGTCTGAACAGTTTTAATGTTTCACATTGAGAGTCTGATATACTCCCATTGTGATCATTCAAAATACCTTTTTATTATGACAAAGCAGCGAACAGGAAGGGATTATGGGGGACAGAAGAAAAGCAACACAAGAGAAGAAAGAAAAGAAACACGTACACAAACAACAACAAGAAATACATAGAACATCTAGACTAATTATTAATATGCTAGTGCCATCGTCAGCGAGATGTATTTCCGGTTTACACCATGTGGGGGCCTATTGGCCAGTGAAAGAGGGGGACGGGGGTGGGGGTGTCTATAAGCTAAGTGATTGAAAGAGAGTGTACACAAATCAGTTCTGTGATCTAGAACCCAGTAATCATGTGAATCTCTTATGAATGTAAACCCGTTGGCGACCAACCCTACGCCGCCCCATCGCCAATCCCGGCACCAGGACCCCCAACCCAAGCATGCCCTACCGCATCCAGCACCAGCCCAGGGCCACGGCCCCCACCCAGCCAGCCCCGGGAGGGAGGGCGGGCGGGGGGTCTTTGGGGGTGAAGCGCAGCCCATCCCTCCTTCCGCCGCCCAGCAAAGGAGGCATCCACCCACGCACCAATCAACCGGCCTTCAGGGATGGCAGGAGGGGACGCACCACCAACCCCACGTCTACCCCCCAGGGGCCACGAGCCACAGCCACAGCCCCCCAACCGGCATGGCACGCCACGGGATCCCCAGCGGCCCACCAAGCCCAAGGCAGGGCAGGGCCCCCCGCCGGTGCAGGCAACACCCCGCTGATATACTGGCGCCCAGCCAGCGACCCGCGACGGAGTGCAGGGCGGATGTCCAGTCAGAGCAGGGGAAGGCGGAGGCAGGACAACGCCGAGGAACTGCCACGGGGCGATGCAAGGTCGGAGCCCCGACCGCCCACCCCACTCCCGCGGCCAGCAGCCCAGGCGGAGGGGAGGCCACACCCCAGGAGCCACGCCATAAGGAAAAGTGTGGGACCCACCTACCACCCTATTACTGTGGCTGCCAGGTTCCCGGCTGGCAGCCATCACCCAGCACCGTGATGGGATTGTGAGGGGAGTATGTATGCATTAAAATAGGAGAACTTGGCTTGGGGCAGTGGGACCGCAGCATGCAATTTCTAGAATACATGTTTTTGGATATATATATATTTTTTTATCTGGAGGGTTTTTTGTGGTACTTAAAGTGCCAGTGACACCAAAAAACATGTTTATTTCATAAACTGTATCTCTTGGTATTTTATGCTTCTGAATGAAATGGACTGCTTTGATGTGTGTGGAATCGATCGATATATTTATTGTTTTTTTTAATCCAGTGCTACAAAAATGAGGGCTTTCCAGTGACAGTCTCAGAATAAAGAAGGAGGCGAATGTGACGTCAGCGTCTAACTAACCATCTCACAATACAGCCACTACTAACGTATGCAGAAGGATTGCGGATTCAGCTAATTTTGCGGATTCCATCCATACATCCATCCATTATCTTCCGCTTGTTCCGGGGTCGGGTCGCGGGGGCAACAGCTTTAACAGGGAAGCCCAGACTTCCCTCTCCCCAGCCACTTCAACCAGCTCCTCCGGCGGGATCCCAAGGCGTTCCCAGGCCAGCCGAGAGACATAGTCTCTCCAGCGTGTCCTGGGTCGTCCCCGGGGCCTCCCGCCGGTGGGACATGCCCAGAACACCTCTCCAGGGAGGCGTCCGGGAGGCATCCGAACCAGATGCCCAAGCCACCTCAGCTGGCTCCTCTCTACGCGGAGGAGTAGCGGCTCGACCCCGAGTCCCTCCCGGATGACCGAGCTTCTCACCCTATCTCTAAGGGAGAGCCCGGACACCCTGCGGAGGAAACTTATTTCGGCCGCTTGTATCCGGGATCTTGTTCTTTCGGTCACGACCCAAAGTTTGTGACCATAGGTGAGGGTAGGAACGTAGATCGACTGGTAAATCGAGAGCTTTGCCTTTTGGCTCAGCTCCTTCTTCACCACTACGGACCGGTGCAGAGTCCGCATTACTGCAGACGCCGCACCGATTCGCCTGTCGCTCTCCCGCTCCCTCCTACCGTCACTCGTGAACAAGACCCCAAGATTCTTGAACTCCTCCACTTGGGGCAGGATTTCATCCCCGACCCGGAGAGGGCACTCCACCCTTTTCCGACTGAGGACCATGGTCTCGGATTTGGAGGTGCTGATCTTCATCCCAACCGCTTCACACTCAGCTGCGAACCACTCCAGTGAGAGTTGGAGGTCACGGCTTGATGAAGCCAACAGCACTAAATCATCTGCAAAAAGCAGCGATTCAATGCTGAGGTCACCAAGCCGGACCCCCTCAACGCTTCGGCTGCGCCTAGAAATTCTGTCCATAAAAATTATGAACAAAATCGGTGCCAAAGGGCAGCCTTGGCGGAGTCCAACTGTCACTGGGAACGAATTCGACTTACTGCCGGCAATGTGGACCAAACTCTGACACCGGTTGTACAGGGACCGAACAGCCCTTACCAAGGGGCTCGGTACCCCGTACCCCCGGAGCACCCCCCACAGGACTCCCCGAGGCACACGGTCGAACGCCTTCTCCAGATCCACAATACACATGTAGACTGATCGGGCGAACTCCCATGCACCCTCGAGGACCCTGCCGAGGGTGTAGAGCTGGTCCACTGTTCCACGGCCGGGACGAAAACCACACTGCTCCTCCTGAATCCGAGATTCGACTTCTCGGCGGACTCTCCTCTCCAGCACCCCTGAATAGACTTTACCAGGGAGGCTGAGGAGTGTGATCCCTCTATAATTGGAACACACCCTCCGGTCCCCCTTCTTAAAAAGGGGGACCACCACCCCGGTCTGCCAATCCAGAGGCACTGTCCCCGATGTCCACGCGATGTTGTAGAGACGTGTCAGCCACGACACCCCTACAACATCCAGAGCCTTCAGGAACTCCGGGCGGATCTCATCTACCCCAGGGGCCTTGCCACCGAGGAGCTTTCCAACCGCCTCAGTGACTTCAACCCCAGAGATCGAAGAGCCCACCACGGAGTCCCCAGACTCTGCTTCCTCAAAGGAAGGCGTGTCGGTGGAATTGAGGAGGGCCTCCAAGTATTCTCCCCACCGGCTCACGACGTCCCGAGTCGAGGTCAGCAGTACACCATCTTCACTATACACAGTGTTAATGGTGCACTGCTTTCCCCTCCTCAGGCGCCGGATGGTGGACCAGAATTTCCTCGAAGCCGTCCGGAAGTCGTTTTCCATGGCCTCGCCGAACTCCTCCCATGTCCGGGATTTTGCCTCGGCGACCGCCGAAGCCGCAGTCCGCTTGGCCAGCCGGTACCTGTCAGCTGCCTCCGGAGTCCCACAGGCCAAAAAGGCCTGATAGGCCTCCTTCTTCAGCTTGACGGCATCCCTTACCGCTGGTGTCCGCCAGCAGGTTCGGGGATTGCCGCCACGACAGGCACCAACCACCTTACGGCCACAGCTCTGATCGGCCGCCTCAACAATGGAGGTGCGGAACATGGCCCACTCGGACTCAATGTCCCCCACCTCCCCCGGGACAAGGGAGAAGTTCTGCCAGAGGTGGATGTTGAAACTCTTTCTGACAGGGGATTCTGCCAGACGTTCCCAGCAGACCCTCACAATACGTTTGGGCCTGCCAGGTCTGGCCAGCATCTTCCCCCGCCATCGGAGCCAACACCCCACCAGGTGGTGATCAGTTGACAGCTCCGCCCCTCTCTTCACCCGAGTGTCCAAAACATGCGGCCGCAAGTCCGATGACATGATTACGAAGTCGATCATCGAACTGCGGCCTAGGGTGTCCTGGTGCCAAGTGCACATATGGACACCCCTATGTTTGAACATGGTGTTCGTTATAGACAAACCGTGACGAGCACAGAAGTCCAATAACAGAACACCACTCGGGTTCTGATCGGGGGGGCCGTTCCTCCCAATCACGCCCCTCCAGGTCTCACTGTCATTGCCCACGTGAGCGTAGAAGTCCCCCAGTAGAACGAGGGAGTCCCCAGATTTTGCGGATTTATTTGTTTATTTTTTGCATCATGCCAGCCCAATGTTTTGCTTTTGTTGCTACACCAGGGAGAGTGGTGTGAGGCTTTTTGGATTTCCAAAAGATCCTTGTTCACCGCAATTGGATCACGGCACACGTTTTAATGAGGAGGTGCCTTGCATTTTGTGGGTGACAATGCTCCCTGTCCACCGAGAAGCCCACTCTCCATGGTCGCCGGCCGTTGAGCGTCCGTGCTCGGGCAGCCACACGCTCTTGTCCACGGTTCTCGTTGTAGAAACTTCCACCCCTTTCTACCCTCTTCGTGTGCCCACTGAGAGAGCACTATCCTCGGCTTGGGCTCGGGTAGCCCCCCACTCTCGTTTCCGGTTCTCGATTGTGTCCAGAGATCTCTGACGTGTACACCACCCTCATATTTTTCAATCATCGCTTTTTTAATTTCAACTGTAACTGTCTCCTTTTTCCCCCATGTTGATCTTTTTTCCTCAAAAGAAAGTCCGCCGTGCTGCCATTTTGTGGGAAAACAATGAACTTGCGACGCTGCCATAAATCGTTGTATGTCAAGCATGTCGTCATAGGTCGAGACAAATGAAGAGTCAAATTTCATGTCTGATGTCGAAAGCATCGTATGTCGATGCGATCGTATGTCGAGGTACCAATATATTTGTAATGAAATTTTTTTTCCATTTTCTTTGTCAATGAACAATGAACATTGACCACCATTGATGGCCCTAGACGTCCAATCCAAATGAAGTAAGAGTGAATGTCTACTAGTGTTAAACTCGGAAAACACTCAGGTGACTTGTAGTTCGGCTCTGAGACATTCAATTTGGCCAGATTTCAAAATTGTGCTATATACATGTGTTATACGCATACCTGTCAACCTGAGGCCATTGGCAACCTTACAAATAGTGCTGTATGCCCTTACAAATTGGTGACTAATCTTACAACGTTTTATATAGCGTGCAATATGAAACAAAAATATAACTCAATTTTTCAAATAATATGAATTTATTGGTAATATTGTCACGTATAACCTGGTGCGATCAAAGAGCAATCAATATCTTCAGCTACATCATGATGACTAAAATTTAACAGTGACTTTCGTTATAATTGTATGTAGCACTTTTGGCAATTTCTATCCTGTCTTTTGATGGCTGCACTTCAGCTCGCAATTAAGTTTGACATGAAGGTAATTTGTTCCTGTGTTCAATAATAAATTAAAAAGGTCAATTGATAAATTTACTTACCAATGCAATCTTTGTGTCAGGGAACATTTCTTTTTCTAATTCTGAAAAGTGATCAGTAATAGTTGCAGGCAAATTGTGTTCGGCAACAAATTGGCAAAATAAAATGTCGCTTATCATTTTATATTATTAAATATCGCTTTCGTCACTTTTCATTCTGCAGACTTCATCTTTATGACCAGTGTTGTTAATCTTTAAAAAATTAATTACAGGTAATTACTTTTCCCAATATGTAATTGAGTTAGTAACTCAGTTACCTGTATGTAAGAGTAATTAGTTACTTGGCAAAGTAATTGGTGTTACCTTTCATGTTTTTTTTTCCTCCATTTTTTCAACAACAAAAAAAAACATAGTAACCTTTGCTATGTTTGGAAGTCACTTAATGTTGTGAATCAACTGTTATAGTTATTAAAATTGCTCCCGTTTTTGCATTAGTTCCCTTCTGTCTACTTTCGATATGTGAAAGTTTTAAAACTGTTTCATCATTTAAAGATAGATTCAAGTCAAGATTTGGCCAATTTAGGAGAATTTTAGATAAAAGGTTACTTAGGTTCGCTAGGAAGGTTCACTACAACAGAGGCTCTCTGAGAAGTCTACTGCTCTAAGATGGCAGCTGTTTACCAACGCCGGCAAGTGTATCATTTCGCATGTAGTTCATATAAATGTGATATCTAGGCGTAGATTGTAGGCTGTCTGCTACAGTCAGGAAATATTGGAGCCACCTAGCCTAGCATCGCGTTTGCTACCGCGTCACAACAAACACTCTTCCCTCCTTCCCACTCCCGCTCTTCTTGCTCCGTGTCTCTGACTTTTCTCGCATCATTCAACCAACGTAATAATGCATAGTAATGAACATTGTCTCGCTGCTGAAACGGTGACAAAATCCGAACGGAGAAAAAAAAAATGTAATGCTCGAAAAACGTACAGATTTTGAACGTATGGCATACACATTTAAAAATCAGTGCTCACTTGTACAAATTACGCCGAAACCGTACAAGTCGACAGGTATGGATACATGATTGGAAAGCTTGAAACAGCAAAACTCTAACTGGAGATGAGAACACGCGAGAGCAGAATTAAAGACGCCACAATTTTAACGAGATATTATCGCGTACTTACCTCGTTTCGATCCAAAAACTCCATGTAGCATGTCTCACCGTGTGTCAAGACACAGATGTGAATGGCCACAGCCGGATTTTTGGGGGATTTTATGGGTGAAACATAATAATATAACAAGGGTCGCGATGCAGAAATCGCAGACATCAAGTAGTGGTCAAGATGTTCTTTTTCATATACAGTATTTACCCTTTTGTACATTTTTTTTCAATTTTTCTTTGTTTGGATCGATTATTTATCATCTAAAATATTGGGGAAAATGAGACAGTAACGAAAAAAAAAAATACAATTAAGCGATAGTTATGAGGTAGATAGCCGTGACTTTTTTACGGACGCCAATTTTTTCATTGTGATGTAATTTGTTTAAAAGTTTAAAATATGCGGGTGAATAATATTTTAAAGTATTTTATTTTAAAACTATGTATTAGACATCAATTGATGATTCTAAGCTAAAAATGACTGGGATTTCGAATAATAAATACGATTACTTACCTTCTTTTTATGGCTAGGTTGAAACAATAGCGGTTGCGCGATATCTGTAAACAGGGGTTTCCGGGGTAAAACGGACAAATTAAAAATAGTTCGGGGACTTAATGTGCCATGAATCTGCTATGGCAGCATTTAGGCATATTGTTCTATCAAACGCAACAGTTCTTTTGGCTTAAAATACAGCAGTTTATTTTGAGGAGGGGTGCAAGAGCAGAAACTGTTTTTTCAGCCTTGTCTGTGTTTTCCGCCTCATTTAAATTCACAGCGGAATGATAGTGGGAATGGTAGTCTAATCACTATACACAATTCCTCTGATGGAATTACGATAATAAGCACGCAACGTTGCGAAAGCCTCCATTGTACACGAATGACATGCGTGACGTCGACATGACAGCGGGGAGGTTAATTACACGACAAGGAGCAGATTGCACTTGCACATCAACATCTGCTCCCTCGCTTCCGCTTCCATATGCGCGTGCTTCCTGGCATGCCGGCGTCCGTGTATAAAGCGGGAAAAGAAAAGTGGGACAAGGCCGACTCGTAGTCAAGTCTATAATTAGCGAGCTACTCCATGGTTTGGACTGGATGGAGTGGTGAGGATGGAGTAGGATCGTAGTTTCCATGAATCAAACCACATTAAAAACTGGAATGGGGACTAAACCTCAGCTCAATCTGATTAAGATGGAGTCACAAAAATCACAATAACAAGGGAATAAAATAATAATATAACAAGGGAATAATATAATAATTCATATAATATAATATATATATATATAAAATTTATATATAATACTTTAAGTAAATAGCAACCTATTCCAAACAAAGAAAAATAAAAGTACTGTACAGTATATATATATATATATATATATACTGGACTGTCTCAGAAAATTAGAATACACAATATTCTAATTTTTTGAGACAGTCCTGTGTATATATACAGGACTGTCTCAGGAAATTAGAATACACAATATTCTAATTTCCTGAGACAGTCAGGAAATTAGAATATCGTGTATTCTAATTACTTAAATTACTTAGGTTTTTAATTAGGTTTTTGCCCCCTTTGAGTAGCTAACACGGGGCTACCAGGTTGCCTTTCCAGCTTGGGAAACGTTTATTTTGCTCTATTCAAATGAATTGGACGTTTACCAGTAATAGAATTTCACTTCACAGCAGAAGGATGAAAGCAGCAAGATGATTGGACGTCAGTCAGCTCGCGAACCACTGCTGGTACTCAAACCTGACAACAACTGATGCTTACTGATGATCACAATGCACGATGAGAGTACCATGCTGAATCCCTACTGAAAAAATACTTGTGGAGTGTGGGGGAAAGTTTAAACACTACACAAAAACTTTTTTGCTCACACACCAGGGAATTATAAATTATACATGCGGCGCTTGCAAGAGAAACTAAATAAGTGAAGACAGGGGGAAAGGTACTTTGTTGTACCGCTACTGTGATTAAAAGGCACCGTCCCTGTGATATAAAGTTCAGTTTATGAACTTTATTCTCTTTGTCAAGGCAGAATATTTGATTGGGCTCTTGAATCGGATCTCATTAGATGGTGACGGCGTTCCTAATGACGTGGCCGGTGAGAATACGGATGAAAACGAACGGGCCGCTGGATCGGCATCGCTAAACGAGGTGGCTTTTATCAACAAGCACATCAAATGAGCGCAATCAGCCTTGGACAATGATGCCGTTAATGCTCTCTGAGTCGTTTGACGTCGCGCGCACGCAAGCAGACTAATTATGCGCTTGGCCAATCAATAGTCGGAGGGGTTCTTTATCAGGTCGGCGCCGCTTCAAGGGGTCCTGTACGGTACGGGCATTTGCGAGGCAGGCCCGCTAAATCCACAGGGCGGCGGTGGCGGCGCCGGCGATGGAAGCGGAACTAAGCAACGGCGTGTTCATCAAGGCTATGAAAAGAGATGAAGGGCCTCTGATGAAATGATGAGAGAGTTTAGAGGCAAATCAAAGCGAACCCACGCCGAGCGTACGTCTTTAAATTCAAACTCCTGCATAAAAGGAGGCCGCAATCTGCTTTCTCTTTCTTCGTATGGTGAGAAAGTCAATGCCAGGCAACAATTTCACTTCAGATGCAGATGCTGGCAAACGCTCGGAATTCTGCATTGACGAGGGAGGTGGAATCTCCTGGGACTTATTTGCGACTTTAAACAGGAACGGTGCAGTCATGTGGAAACAAACATGCTGCTGTGAAGGCCTCATTTAATCTTGCTCTAAATATACACTCAGTTAACACTTGATTAGGTATACCAGAGCTATTTAATTAGATCCAAAGCAGAATTCTGCTTTGAACAATGCTTTTAAATGTACAGTGGGGCAAATAAGCATTTAGTCAACCACTAATTGTGCAAGTTCTCCCTCTTGAAAATATTAGAGAGGCCTGTAATTGCCAATATGGGTAAACCTCAACCATGAGAGACAGAATGTGGAGAAAAAAAAACAGAAAATCACATTGTTTGATTTTTTAAAGAATTTATTTGCAAATCATGGTTGAAAATAAGTATTTCGTCAATACCAAAAGTTCATCTCAATACTTTGTTATGTACCCTTTGTTGGCAATAACGGAGGCCAAACATTTCCTGTAAATCTTCACAAGCTTTTCACACACTGTTGCTGGTATTTTGTCCCATTCCTCCATGCAGATTTCTTCTAGAGCAGTGATGTTTTGGGGCAGTCGTTGGGCAACACGGACTTTCAACTCCCTCCACAGATTTTCTATGGGGTTGAGATATGGAGACTGGCTAGGCCACTCCAGGACCTTGAAATGCTTCTTACGAAGCCACTCCTTTGTTGCACTGGCTGTGTGTTTGGGATCATTTTCATGCTGAAAGACCCAGTCACGTCTCATCTTCAATGCCCTTGCTGATGGAAGGAGATTTTCACTCAAAATCTTCCGATACATGGCCCCATTCATTCTTTCATTTACACAGATAAGTCATCCTGGTCCCTTCGCAGAAAAACATCCCCGAAGCATGATATTTCCACCCCCATGCTTCACAGTGTGTATGGTGTTCTTCAGATACAATTCAGTATTTTTTCTCCTCCAAACACGAAAACCTGTGTTTCTACCGAAAAGTTCTATTTTGGTTTCATCTGACCGTAACACATTTTCCTAGTCCTCTTCTGGATCATCCAAATGCTCTCTAGCGAACTGCATACGGGCCTGGACGTGTACTGGCTTCAGCAGTGGGACACGTCTGGCAGTGCAGGATTTGAGTCCCTGGTGGCGCATTGTGTTACTGATAGTAGCCTTTGTTACTGTGGTCCCAGCTCTCTGTAGGTCATTCACTAGGTCCCCCTTGTGGTTCTGGGATTTTTTTTCTTGTAATCATTTTGACGCCACGGGCTGAGATCTTGCATGGAGCCCCAGATCGAGGGAGATTATCAGTGGTCTTGGATGTCTTCTATTTTCTAATAATTGCTCCCACAGTTGATTTCTTTATACCAAGCGTTTTACCTATTGCAGATTCAGTCTTCCCAATCTGGTGCAGGTGTCCAATTTTGTCTCTGGTGTCCTTCGACAACTTTTTGGTCTTGGCCATAGTGGAGTTTGGAGTGTGACAGACAGACAGAGGTTGTGGACAGGTGTCTTTTATATCAATAATGAGTTAAAACAGGTTCCATTAATAGAGGTAACGAGTGGAGCCTCGATAGACCTCGTTAGAACAAGTAAGACCTCTTTGACAGCCAGAAATCTTGCTTGTTTGTAGGTGACCAAATACTTATTTTCCACTGTAATTTGGAAATAAATTGTTTAAAAATCAAACAATGTGATTTTCTGTTTTTTTCCCCCACATTCTGTCTCTCATGGTTGAGGTTTACCCATGTTGACAATTACAGGCCTCTCTAATCTTTTCAAGTAGGAGAACTTGCTCAATTGGTGGTTGACTAAATAATGATTTGCCCCACTGTATATAGCTTTAACTCTTTCCGTGCCATTCAGGGTGATACACATCCAATCATGACATTGTTCTTCTGCTATGAATTTAATGACTTTATCACTGTAGACAGGGCAGGAGTATGACTTATTGTCAGCCCTGGAGTTTCATGCCAAAGACCGGCCCACTTTATGTCATGACCTACTGTATTAAAATAATGTTAATATAATTGTGCTGTCAATCAATCGCGATTAATTGCATGCACTCTAAAGTTATGTTATATATATATATATATATATATATATATATATATATATTTGTATATATAGAATAGCTCTATAAATAGTGGAGGATAAGTGAACGCTAAGGTAAATAGACCACACTGTAAACTGCCTTCTTTAGTTATACTATTAACGTTCTGCTTTTTGATGGGCAGCACATTTTGTCGAGTGACGTCTGATTGAAGCTACTCGTGAAGTCGGTGTGCTTTTTTTTCTGACTTTGTGACTACTCCAATAGCAGGCGACTGCGTGCTGGATCCAGCCTCAGCTCGCCAGATCTTACGCACTGTTCCGGGGCGGACCTTGCACACCGGACATGCTCAAACTCTAGCTTGACGTCAGTGCGCCAGTTGCGGCCCGGATCAGCACTATGACAGTTTTACCTTAATTGTCGCCTTGATTGCACAGATGGCTGAGCCTGGGACCAGGTACTGCTGGTCATCGTCAGCAGCTTACTTAAACCGGTCCTTGTCTTCACATCATTGCCAGATCAGCAAGTCACCTACAGGTATGTGACTTTCAGCTCGCAAAGAATCTTGTAATCCTGATACTGAGCTCATTTTTGTGTTTTTCTCCACTAGATCTTGTACTGCTTGTCTGGCAAAATGCCTGCCTGCCCGTTCACCTGTTCTACCACCAAAATGCCCTACGGATTCTTTAGACAAGATCTACTACTCCCTCTCATCGTCAGTGAATTAGGTCCTCTGTTACCCCGCACCTTAAAAAACACAATATGTTGTTTACAGTCTAAAAATGGGTTGTTTTTAATGTGGGTTGCTTGTTCCAATTAAAATATTTTGTGACAAAATGTTATGTTGTTGTTTTTGTATGTTGCATTAATATGTTAGCTTTAATAAATGGCATGAAAAATAAGAAAATTTAATTTGGATTATAAACACATTATGGTATGATACATTGAACAAAATGGACTCCAAATTTAAAACTGAAAACGGTTTTAATACAAATCTGGCCCAGATTGGGTAACATGTGTGCCATATCTGGGCTAGCATTAATGTCGTGTCTGCTACGTTGGACCAATTCTATCCCAAAACTGGTTGCTGATCCAGCAAGTGACTTCTTACTGAGTTTGGGCCATTGTTCAAAAAGAGACACTGGGACGGATCTGTTTTACGAAGTTGGGCCGAAATTTGCAGTACATCTGGCCCATGTCCGCGCCAGTTGTATTTTGCTATCTAGGTAGGGTCTCCCAGTTCGAGTGGCGTTCGTTCCAATGATATTTTTCCTGGTCGGAGGTAGGAAAATTCCTATTTCCCACCTTCCTCGATTACAGCATCAGTCTATGGAGTCTTGACTGAAGAACAGCAACATAGTGAAACATGCATTTAGAGGCTGTGGAAACAGGAGAAATAGGCAAATCAGAGTTTCCACAAATTCCCTATGAAGAATGAGGAACCATACAAACTGTGGATAATTACTGCTGGCAACGACAGTATCACTCCGCTCTGCAGCCTGTTACCTACAGAGCTGCTTAATTACAAATGTTGCTGTTAACACTACAGTTATTGACATGAAATTGTAAGTTTTAATAACTTCATCCTGAAATGCCCTTATTTGTTCCAAGCCCCCCCAAATTCAGACATAAATCTTTTGTAAAGCATAAAAATGCATTAGAACATGTAACAATATTTTCCCCTTCAGGCGTGTCGTAACCAGAAAATTCCGTATGTAGAGACATCCGCTAATAGAGGTACCACTGTAGTTCAATTGTCTTAATATATGATTTCAATACCGATAATATTGGTATTTAAGATTTAATTTTAGGTGCCGTATACACTTTAAAGTTGTAGCCTGCCAAAAGTAACTGACACCCGTCGGCAGAATTCCAAACATGTCTGCCTTATTTGCTCTCTAACACCGTCAGAGGGCAGACCTCCCATCTCGCCGGCAGACGAGGCGGTGAGAAGTGGAAATAAAGCATCCATCACCTGAGAGACAGAGACAGACAGGAAGCAGGCTTCATGCAGAAGCAGCTGTCATTTTTGACGTCCACGCTAAGAGAAAAGTGCCTGGAAGAGAATCCTCATTTCATAGCAGGCGTGCTGCTGCTTTTACAACCTTACAGTGTGCAAAACACAGCAACTGACAGCTCTGACAGTGAGGGGCGGATGGGTGTGTGCATGTCCTACACGTGAACAACCATGCATGAATTCAGGGACATTGTCACGTGACTGACGCAATGGTGGGCACCATGAATCATTAAGCGCCGTTATTATTTTTCTTTTAAAAGAGGCGCCTGATGCGAGTGCGTCATGTCAGAAGGATCATTAGTAATGTAAGAACATCGACGACCATGTTGACGTGTCAGAGCTGGTGTAGGAAACATCCGAGAATGAGAGATTGAGGTCATCTGCATCCTGATCTTTGTTTCAGATAGAAGGAGAGGCAGGAGGAGGTCTTGAAATGAATAATTTAAAATATATGACACCACTGGGAGAGGTGTCACCGAAGGATAAAAAATCCTAATAAAAGACAGGAAAGATCTATCTATGTTTAATAATGTCATTTTTTATTAACGAGGAGGGTTAGAAACACGCTGCTGTCGCTAACATAGCAAGGTAACATTGAATAGCCTTGAATTTGTTAACTCATTGGCCGCCATTGACGGCAATAGACAGCCAATCCATTGTTAACAATAGACATACAATTCATGTCAAATGGTTGTGTAAATGCTCATCTTGGAGCGCAGTCAGTGGCACCCAATGAGTTCAAGGGAACCCTGATTAAAATGATATGTTGCTTCTAGGCCTGAACGATATATTGTTCGAACATCACCATTGTGATGTGAGGATGCGCAGTATTCGTATCGCAAGGACGTGCGATATATATACGGCGGAAAACACAGACAAGGCTGAAAAAGCAGTTTATGCTCTTGCACCCCTCTTTAAAATAAAGTGCTGTATTTTAAGCCAAAAGAACTGTTGTGTTTGATCGAACAATATGTCTAGTTGATGCCATAGCAGATTCATGGCACATTAAGCCCCCGAACTATTGTTAATTTGTCCGTTTTATCCTGGAGACCCCCGTTTACAGACGTCGTGCAACCGCTTTTGTTTCAACCCAGCCATAAAACGAAGCTTAGTAATTATATTTATTATTTGAAATGTCTGTCATTTTTAGCTTTGAATCATTAACTGATGTCTAATATTTAGTTGAAAAAAAAAAACAAAAACAAAAAAACCAACTTTAAAGTATTATTCACTCGCATATTTTAAACTTTTAAACAAGTTACGTCACAATGAAAAAATTGGCATCTGTAAAAAAGTCACGGACATCTACCTCATAACCATCGCTTAATTGTATTTTTTTCGTTACTGTAGCATGTAAAGCGCTTTGAGCGCCTTGAAAGGTGGAAAAGCGCTATATAAGTATAACACCATTCACCATTTCCCCCTATATTTTAGATGATAAATAATCAATTCAAACAAAGAAAATTTGAAAAATAACTTTTAAAAGGGTACATGTACGAAAATGAAAATCTCGATTACTCTTGATGTCTGCGATTTCTGCGTTGCGACCCTTGTTATATTAATTCAATTCAATTCAATTCAGTTTTATTTGTATTGCCCTAGATCACAACAACATTGTCTCAAAGGGCTTTGCAGAGGCAATATGATACACAATCAGAAATAGCAAATGAAGCAACAAAGATGAATAAATAAATTCAAGTCCTGGGTTTCCCCCATCCTTAGACCCTCCATGTCGGCAAGGAAAAACTCCAAAAACTCCCGAATCTTCGGGAGAAAAATGAGAAACCTTGGGGAGTACCACAGTCAGGAGAGATCCACTCCCAGGACGGATAAACAGGAAGCCCCAGGACCGCTAATAGGAATTAGCAGGCGAAGTTACAGTCCCTAAAGATGCAGTGGAGTAAAGGAACAAGAAGCGGTCCATCTAGCCAGATGAGACGGGGGTAGCAACGAGGACGTCCATCCAGCGTGGGGTCCGGAAAGTCAGGAGGATGCAGCTGAAAAATAGCCCCTCCCTAGTGGGGAGGGGGCAAAGGGGACACCGGGTGACTAGTGATGAAGAGACTAGACAACTAGATATTAACATTGGAAAATAGAAATAAAGTAAGGTAAGTGGTAGGTAGAGTGAGAAAAAGGAGATAGAACTCAGTGGCTGTACTTCCCCCAGCTTTATAGCTTCTAGTGCAGCTTAGACTAAACTTTGAGTCTACTCCGACTTCAACTAGCCTGACCATAAGCTTTGCTGAATAGGAACGTTTTCAATCTAATCTTAAATGTGCAGACTGTCTCGGCTTCTTTAATACTAACTGGAAGCGGTTTCCATAAAAAGGGGCTTGGTGGCTAAAGGCTCTACCTCCGACAGCACTTTTAGAAACCCTGGGAACTACCAGCGGACCTGCATTCTGAGAGCGGAGTGTTCTGTTGGGGCGGTATGGAACCAGAGCATCGGTGAGATAAGATGGCCCCAACCCATTAATGGTCTTAAATGTAAGAAGGAGGATTTTAAATTTAATTCTAAACTCGACTGGAAGCCAGTGAAGGGCCTGGAGCACAGGGGTGATGTGCTCTAGTGTTGTATCGGTCGCGAACGATTCGTTCTTTTTGAACGAATTGTTTTGGTGAACGAGACCGAACTAATCATCATCTGCACTGATTCGTTCTATGAAGGTGGTGCTTGTTCGCTGCGTGGGAGGGCGTTGAGCAAGCGGCAGCGTCTTCTGACATCGCACACGACCAATCAGACGCCAGCCTCGTCGCGGGCAGGGGAGGGACCGGAAACAGAATCAGGGCGTTTGTCACTCACGTCCACGTGTGGCCAATAAGCAGCCAGCGTGCAGGCAGGGGGGCAAGACTGAGTTTTGTCACTTCCCGTTCAGTGACTCGGTCCTCCGGTTCCTGACCTAGCTTGCTGCTAACTTGATTTTCCAGTAATGACTATGCGGTGAATGAATCAGAAAATGAAAGGAAATGACTTTGTCACATATTTGTTAACGTGGAGCCTATCAAATGCTGCTCAAACAGACAAAAACACCACACAAATCTAGCGAGCATTGTTTAGAGTAGTACTTTTCTCAACAAACTCGTGACTGCCTATGACGACATACTATCAAATTTACAGTAATTTAAAACACGGGTAGCTACGAGGCAAGCAAAAGCTGAGCTGCGGTCGCGTGACGGCAGTGAAGCGGGCAGAGAACTGTCACTATATGGAGGCTTCATGGCAGCGATATTTACCTCATATGTGCACAGAAAAAAATATTTAGTATGATCACCATAATACTGATTTGCAATGAAACTGTATATACATGTCAATTTTTTCCCGAGTGTTTTATTTATTTTTTTTTCGTGTCAGCGTGTCGGGTGTTGGTTGCTTTGACAAATTATGTCAATCCGTCCATCATGTGCTACTCAAGCGCCCAAAAAACAAAGCACTCGGACACGGGAGATGTCGCAATATGTCTACATTTTTCTTAACAGACTAATGAGAGTAGAAAGGCGACATCGTAAAGAGCAAACAATTATTTCTCGTCAGCATTTGACGATCTGAGATGCGGGGACGACAGGGGAGCTGACCGGATTATTTTATTTATTAATACCAGTGCAAAAATTCAACACGATCATCTTAATACTAAAAAACAAAAATACAACAGAGCGAGATGTAAATATGATGTGTTGGTCGTTCCATATTCAGAAATTAAACTTTCGATGTATTTTTATTTTCGTGACAGCAAACATGCTGTATATGTGATTGTATGTGTGATCAAGAACCTGCTAAAGAAAGTCCGTCCGCCCCCGCCCCCTACTCCCCTCACAAAAGGAAAATGTTTAACCATGTCCTAAATCGAAATGCAAGCACGAGCCATGACTTTGAGCCCATAGAACTAGGACAGACGACGCGGAAGTTCTCCCTCGCTTTTGCAGCAGCAGGAGGGAGACGAGGCTGTCTGTGAAAGCAGAATGATACCGCCTGTCACTCATTTCTGAAACTACGACGAGTGGTCAATGTGGAAGAGAGGGAGGGACCAAGCAATGTCACTTCCCGTTCAGTTATACTGCGAAGCGGTCTTTGGTGATTCGTTCGGCAACGTCACTTCCCGTTCAGTAACCGAACGATTCGTTTGGGCGGGGAGGGAGATGAGGGGGGCGAACGATTCGTTGAACGATTTGTTTGAACGAATCTTTTTACTGAACGAACCGGAATGGATTCGTTTGCTCAAGTGAACGAGAAATCTCGTCACTAATGTGCTCTCTTCTATTGGTTCCTGTTAAAAGTCTTGCTGCTGCGTTTTGGACAAGCTGAAGACCTTTTAGAGAACTTTTAGGACAAGCTGCAAGTAGGGAGTTACAGTAATCCAATCTCGATGTAACGAATGCGTGAATTAATTTTTCTGCAACGCTTTTAGATAAAATATTTCTAATTTTGGCAATGTTGCGCAGGTGAAAGAAGGCCGTTCTGCAGGTTTGTTTAATGTGAGCTTTAAACGATAAGTCAGGGTCGAATAAAACTCCTAGGTTTTTAACTGTGGTGCTGGAGGCTACACTTACATTGTCCAGAGTGACTATCTGGGCAGCTAAAGAGTCTCTCACACTTTTCGGGCCTATTATAAGGACTTCTGTCTTTTCAGGATTAAGTAGAAGATAGTTAGTGCTCATCCAGGTATTTATATCTCGGACGCAGGTGCTTAGTTTGTCCAGTTGCCTGATCTGCTCAGGTTTAATTGATAAATACAGTTGTGTGTCGTCAGCGTAACAATGAAAGTTAATGCTATGTTTTCTGATGATATTACCAAGAGGAAGCATATACAGCGTAAACAAGATGGGCCCGAGGACCGATTCTTGCGGCACACCATAACTAACTCTAGAGTATGGCGATGATTGCTGGTTTACATTGACAAACTGGTACCTATTAGATAAATATGATTTAAACCAGCAGAGGGCTGGTCCTCTAATGCCTATGTCACATTCTAATCTCTGCAATAAGATATTATGGTCGATTGTGTCAAAGGCTGCACTCAGGTCCAACAGAACCAGGATCGAGACTAATCCAACGTCAGCGGCTAGTAACAAGTCATTAGTTACTTTGACTAATGCAGTTTCAGTGCTATGATGAGCTCGAAAGCCAGACTGGAAATGTTCAAATAAACTATTGTCCTGTAGGTGCTGACAGAGCTGTTTAATTACCACTCTTTCAAGGACTTTGGAGAGAAATAGTAAATTGGAGATAGGTCTATAATTGGCCAAAATATCAGGATCAAGAGAAGGTTTTTTCAAAATATTTTCAAAAAATAACTGCATATTTAAAGGACTGCGGCACGTGGCCAGTAACTAATGAGGTATTTATTATATTTAAGATAATATCAATAGTTAATGGCAGGGTCTCTTTAAAAAGTTTGGTTGGGATCGGGTCTAGGAGGCACGTTGATGGTTTGGAGGACATTATAATTGAAATTACATCAATTTGGTCTACAGTGGTAAAGTTATTTAATATTTTAGAGGGGTTTATAGGAGATTCTGAATTTTTAGTCTGCACTTTATCAGACCTAATAGTTGGAAGTAATTCATTTATTTTATTTCTAATAGTTGCGATTTTATTGTTAAAAAATTTTAGGAAGTCATCACAGCTAAGGGTGATTGGTATATAAGGTTCTATTGAGCTGTGACTGTTTGTCAGCCTTGCTACAGTGCTGAACAGAAACCTAGGATTATTTTTGTTTTCATCTATTAAGGATGAGTAATATCTGGTTTTAGTCGTACGCAAGGCTTGTTAATAGGTCACTAAACTATGTTTCCAGGCAGAGAGAGTGTGCTCTGTGTTGGAGCGGCGCCAAAGTCTTTCTAATTTATGTGCCGATTGTTTGAGAGAGCATGTTTCAGCATTGTACCAGGGAGAGGCTCGTCTTGGCTTGACAAACTTTAATTTGGGGGGAGCGACAACATCGAGTGTAGTACGAAGAGTAAACATAACATTATCAACAAACTCGTCTGTGACGGAGTAGCCCCGTCAGATCCCGGGGAGACTCGGCGTCCGCAATATAATGCGTGAGACACGGTGGACTCGGCGTTATCAATAGTATTCATTTTGACACAATATTACTCATTTTGACTCACACACACGTGCGCACGTACATTCACACCGTACCCGTTGAATCTTTAGGCATCGCGGGGGTCTGGGGTGCACACTAGACTGCCGCCACAACATCGTTATGCCGTACTCACTCTTAACAAACATTTCCAAAGGTAGTCACCCTCCATTCACGTGCTGAACTGTCAAAACAGAGCGCGCATTCACTTCCTGGTTTTATGACGTCGCGAGCGGGCCGTCAGCGAGTGACGTCACAATACGGCTTGAGTTTTTGGCCATCGTAAATTTATTTTTCTTTCCAAATGTTTTTTCGGTATGGTAGTACCAGTATTTTGTTTATTGTATTTTTCATTAATTTATAGTGAAGCTAATATTACATAAACTGGAGTTATTGAACAGAAAACTAAACTTTTGGAGTTAATTGGCTGGAGGGGAGGGGCCAGGAGGAATATAAAGAGCGACCTACCTTTCCTACCTGAGTCACTTGGAGTCACGCAGTGGTGCAGAGCAGGTAATAGACCTTTTTATTTTATTTGTCATGCAAGTAATGTTTTTGTAAATATGGTGAATGTATCTTTTGTAAATAATCACTTTTTCACTTTGTCACAGAACACTGCTGTTAATTTGTTGGGAACGTCGTTAATAAAACACTTAAAAAAACATCATTCTGCTTCGGTTGCCATTTTTGGGAGCGAGAGCCCCGCCACATATGGTGGCAGTGGTGGGATGGCAAACCGAAGAAAAGGACGTTCCCAACAGCGAAAGATGGAGGAGGAAGACTTCTCAGTGGACCAGGGGGCTGCAGCAGCACAACAGCCCGTAGGGGAGCTCCTTGGCCTCATGAAAGAGTTTTTGGCGGGTCAGCAGAGGAGAGAGGAGGGGATGTTGGACGAGATACGCAACCTTCGTGTCTCGCTGAGACCAGCTACCCCGGCCTTTTCAGCTGAGCATGACGGGTTATCCAGCGTGAGCAGCCCACGGATGGAGCTGCCTACACCAGCCCAGTCAAGGCGGCCTCTAGGACAGTCCACGACATTGCGGGCAGGGCCAGAAGAGAGCGCCGCCGGAGCCAACCTTCCACCGCCAAATATGGAGCCGAGGCCATATGCAACTGAGCCGAAAATTCCGCCATATGAGAAGGGAGAAGACCTCGAGAATTATCTGTTACGTTTTGAGAGAATTGCGAAGACTTGGCGATGGCCAGAGACTGAGTGGGCATGCCGGCTTGTGCCACTTCTCTCGGGGAAAGCGCTGGAAGCATATACAGCCATGGATGAAGGGGAAGCACACCGCTACTCAGACCTGAAAGCAGCCTTGTTAGCCAAGTTCGACATTTCACCCGAAACGTACCGACAGCAGTTCCGCACCACCATGATTCCACCTGGAGAGACACCGACCGAGACCTACCACCGTTTAAAAGGCCTTTACCGAAGATGGGTGCGTCCCGACCAGCTTACCAAGGAGCAAATCGGGGAGCTCGTTATCCTGGAGCAGCTGCTTCGTGTCCTGCCTGCTGACGTCCGCACCTGGGTCCGAGAGCATGAACCTGACGATGGCCTGACTGCAGCAAAGTTGGCTTTGCAGTACCAAAACGCTCGTCGGGGAGGAGTTCCACGACCCACCAGCTCAGCACCTAGACCTGCCCAGCAGTTTACACCAGCACGACATACAAGGGAGCCTATGAACAGCTCGCGGGGTACACCCAACTCTGCTTCAAACCAGCCTGGGATGGGTAAGCCCTTTATTTGTTATTACTGCCAGCAACAGGGACATAAAGCTTCCGTGTGCCCAGTACGAAGGGATAAGCTTACTGGGGCCTGTTACGCGCCTCGTGCAGAGGGTAGACGGTTAACTAACCAGGATTCGAACAATCATGTATTAAAAATTGTGACTTTAAACGGCCAGCCAGTGACAACACTGCTGGACAGTGGGAGTATTGCCTCACTGGTAAAAAAGAACTTGGTTCCACTGACCTGTATAGACTATAACAAAAAAACTGATATTGTATGTGTTCATGGTGATAGTCATACATATCCCAAAGCAGAAGTGACTGTAAGAATTGATGGACAATCTTACTTGATGACTGTTGCAGTAGTGGAAAATTTACCAGTTGACCTGGTCCTTGGTACAGATTTCCCTGTACTGTTAGAACTTTTGAAAAATGAAAAAGGGGGAGTGAATGGGTTGAATAACCATGGTTTCTGTCCGGTTGTAACGCGGTCTCAGACAAAAATGGGCTTAGAGCCCTTACCAAACTTAGATGACAGCATATGTGAAGGAGGCCTCAAAGGGCCTAGAAAGTCAAAACGCCAGAGGCGAATCAAAAAACGGCTAAACCTAAGTGGCTCAAACTCTACCAACTTGAATATTGAGGAGGGGTGGAAGATACCTGAGAACATCGCAGAATTGCAAAGACAGGATAAAACTCTACAAAACTGTTTTAAGAACGTGAATGCTAATGCTATTGCTACTTCTAGTGCCACGGGTAAAGAACAGTTTGTCCTCATCAATAATTTATTATACATTGTTAACAATACTCAAAAGTGTCTGGTTGTTCCTGCGTCCTGTCGGCAAATCATAATGCACGTTGCACACACTCTCCCGTGGGCTGGACATCTTGGGCGTCACAAAACATATTTGCGCGTGAGTGCTCGGTTTTATTGGCCAGGCATGTATAATGACATACAAACATATTGCACCACATGTCCGACCTGCCAAAAAACATCGTCACCTCGCAGATCTGACAGGGCTCTCCTTCATCCACTGCCGATAATATCCACACCATTTCGCCGAATTGCCATGGACATTGTTGGACCGTTGGTCAGAAGTGCTCGGGGCCATCAGTACATTCTCGTAATCTGTGACTATGCCACTAGATATCCCGAAGCCTTTCCATTACGTACCATTACTGCTCCAGCTGTCCTCCATTGCCTCGTTCAGTTATTCTCCCGAGTCGGGATCCCCGATGAAATCCTGACTGACCAGGGAACCAATTTCACTTCACGTCTCTTACAATTATTTCATAAACAGTTAGGGATTACAGCCTTGCGCACCACACCTTATCATCCGGAAACAGACGGCCTGGTCGAGAGATTCAACCAAACGCTCAAGAGGATGTTGCAGAAATTTGTTGGCGACACCGGTAGCGATTGGGACAGATGGCTGCCATTCCTTTTATTCGCCTACCGAGAGGTACCTCAGGCATCCACTGGATTCTCTCCCTTCGAGCTATTGTATGGATGGGACGTGCAGGGACCCTTGGACTTGCCGAGCAAAACATGGGCGGCAATGGAGTCCAAAGCCAGTGAGAGGGGAATCGTCCAGTATGTGCTGCAAATGAGGGATCGGCTGTCCGACTATCTCGAGGAGGCTGAAGAGAACCTGAAAGAGGCGCAAAAGAAACAAAAACTATGGTATGACCAACAAGCCAGACACCGTGACTTCCATCCGGGCCAGAAAGTATTGTTGTTGCTTCCATCATCCAACAGCAAGTTATTGGCAAAATGGCAAGGCCCCTACACCATCCTGCGACGAATGGGACCAGTCACCTACGAAATACATCAGCCAGACAAGAAAAAGACCAAGCAGACCTACCACGTGAACCTTCTGAAGGAATGGAAGGCGGCTTCTCCAGAAAATCCACACATCACCTGTTTAGTGAGGAAAATGGACGTGGATGATGAAGATCCTGGTGTTCCTGTAGTCAACGATCCATCTGACCCTCACATAGCTCACCTCTCAGTTGACCAAGCTGCCGACCTTCAGAACATCTTCGAGGAAATACCATCCATCTTCAGGGCGGAGCCTGGCAGGACCACCGTAACCCAGCATGTAATCCGGTTGAAGGACACCAACCCCATTCGTCAACACCCATACCGGATCCCCCAGCAACTGACAGAACAGCTGAAGCAGGAAGTGGAGTCAATGCTGACACTGGGAGTCATTGAGCCATCAACATCAGAGTGGTGCAGCCCGGTCGTTATTGTCTTTAAGAAGGACGGTTCTTTGCGCATCCGCATTGATTTCCGAAAGCTGAATTCCATCTCTGCTTTCGATGCTTATCCTATGCCAAGAATAGATGACCTTTTAGATCGCATTGGCTCAGCATCTTTCATTACGACCCTGAACTTGTGTAAAGGCTACTGGCAGGTACCGCTAGAGGCCTCCAGCCGACCATACACTGCCTTCCGAACACCTACCGGTCTGTATCAATTTACAGTAATGCCATTCGGTCTGCATGGCGCCCCAGCAACCTTCCAACGCCTCATGGACAGAGTTCTTCAAGGCTGGGAATCATTCAGTGCTGCCTACCTTGATGATGTTGTGATTTTCAGTCACACATGGGAAGAACATCTCGAACACCTGAGGGTAGTACTAGGGAAGATCAAGAAGGCGGGGCTGACCTTAAATGTATCCAAATGTGAGTGGGCACGCCAGAAAACCCGATATCTGGGGTATCAACTGGGCGGAGGAGAGGTATGTCCTCAAATGGACAAGGTAGAAGCGATCCAGAGTTGTCCTCGTCCTCGCATAAAAAAGGAGGTGCGATCGTTCCTTGGCCTTGCGGGGTGGTATCGCAGGTTTGTCCCACAGTTTGCCACAATCGCTGCCCCACTCACTGCTCTTACTATGAAAGACAAAAAGAATCCAGTGACGTGGACGAAGGAGTGTGAAACTGCCTTTGAAAACTAAAAAACACTCCTCTGTTCATCTCCAGTGTTGTGCAGTCCTGATTTTAACCGACGCTTCTTGGTCCAGGTGGACGCTTCGGATGTTGGCCTCGGAGCAGTTCTTGCACAAGGTGACCCTGGAGCTGAGCAACCCATCCTCTATCTGAGCAGGAAACTACTGCCACGTGAAGCCAGATACTCAGTGGTGGAAAAGGAGGGACTAGCCATCAAGTGGGCTCTGGAGAGCCTAAAATATTATTTATTGGGGAGAGTGTTTGATCTAGAGACAGACCATAGGGCCTTGACTTGGATCAACTCCATGAAAGACCATAACAGCCGGTTGACACGCTGGTACCTCTCGCTGCAGCCCTTCCAGTTCTCTGTCAAACACCGGTCTGGGAAATCGAACTTGGTAGCTGACTACCTCTCTCGGTTGCCAAGACTTTGTCAACCTTCGGGAGGAGGTGGATGGTGTGACGGAGTAGCCCCGTCAGATCCCGGGGAGACTCGGCGTCCGCAATATAATGCGTGAGACACGGTGGACTCGGCGTTATCAATAGTATTCATTTTGACACAATATTACTCATTTTGACTCACACACACGTGCGCACGTACATTCACACCGTACCTGTTGAATCTTTAGGCATCGCGGGGGTCTGGGGTGCACACTAGACTGCCGCCACAACATCGTTATGCCGTACTCACTCTTAACAAACATTTCCAAAGGTAGTCACCCTCCATTCACGTGCTGAACTGTCAAAACAGAGCGCGCATTCACTTCCTGGTTTTATGACGTCGCGAGCGGGCCGTCAGCGAGTGACGTCACAATACGGCTTGAGTTTTTGGCCATCGTAAATTTATTTTTCTTTCCAAATGTTTTTTCGGTATGGTAGTACCAGTATTTTGTTTATTGTATTTTTCATTAATTTATAGTGAAGCTAATATTACATAAACTGGAGTTATTGAACAGAAAACTAAACTTTTGGAGTTAATTGGCTGGAGGGGAGGGGCCAGGAGGACTATAAAGAGCGACCTACCTTTCCTACCTGAGTCACTTGGAGTCACGCAGTGGTGCAGAGCAGGTAATAGACCTTTTTATTTTATTTGTCATGCAAGTAATGTTTTTGTAAATATGGTGAATGTATCTTTTGTAAATAATCACTTTTTCACTTTGTCACAGAACACTGCTGTTAATTTGTTGGGAACGTCGTTAATAAAACACTTAAAAAAACATCATTCTGCTTCGGTTGCCATTTTTGGGAGCGAGAGCCCCGCCACATCGTCATTAACAGCAGGGCCGGACATTATTCCTTCATAATCAGATGACATGGAGGCAAATATTGGCTGGATTATCTGTTTATACTCTGAAACAGAGCGATCAAATAATGTCCTTTTCATCTGAGTTCTAGTCACTAGTGACGGATTATTTTGAAGCACAAACTGAAAGGTAATTAGAAAATGATCAGACAGTACGGGGTTGTGGGGATGGACACTAAGATTACTAATCTCCGTACCGTAGGTTAAAATCAGGTCCAGGGTGTGCTTGTGACTATGAGTTGGTTTATTTACATTTTGAATGAAGCCAGTCCCATCTAGTAGGTCATTAAAAGCCTTACCAAGAGAGTCACCGTCATCATCAACATGTATATTAACCCTTGAGAGTCGAAGGACGCGCCGGCGCGTCCTCAGCGCATGTCGTCTTTGAAGCGCCCTCACGTTTTAAATACGCCACTCACATGCCGTTGGTTGGTCTCGTTTTAAAGTGCGGAAGTTGCGGTTTACTCTCGTTATTATTTGAAGTCAATCGACCAACTAAAACGTGAGATATTGTCATTTAGGTTTTATAGTTTTATTGTCCTCTCAAAAAACATTAAAATGCTGCATGGATCATTTGTTTATGTCTACAGTTCCATCATTTCTTGTCCTTTTTCAAAACGGAAGCTCCATGAAAAAAACACAAATCAAACGAACCCTTTCGAAGTCACAGTGGAAGCACAAAATGCGTTTTTTAAAAATTTTTTATAAATATAACTGCCGTGCGAGGTTCCACCGAATGAGAAGGAGGAGTGTTCTGAAGCAGCGAGGTGGCGAGCGACGGCCGTTTGGATCGAACGAGCGACTTTGTGTGACTTTGAGAATGAACGGAAAACTAAATTTAGCGCAAGCAATTGTGCTTTTTGATCAACTTGAGGAAGAGGATGGTCCAAATTCGTCATCATCGTCTTCTTTGGAAGAGTCCTCGAGCAAAGATAGTGACGGATTTGAACACGTGGGTGACGCCATCGACGAGCAGAGGTAAGCCAACTCACTTTTTTTTTTTTAATGCTGAAAAAGTTTCTTTTGAAAGTTTCTTTTGATATTGCAAGACAAAGTTAATTTTGATGCAATATAAGTGTGTGTTTGTGTATATAATAATAAAATGTGCATATCAGATCAAAGTCGTACGTGCACTGTGTGTATGCCAGGCAGGAATTTATAATTTGTGGTGTTCTTCTTTCTATATGAAGATTAGGGATATAGCACATATTCAGCTATGGTATTCTTTCTATTGTCATACATATAGATTTCCATTATTATTTATTGTTGTATATATTTTTATTCTATAATTTATTATTTTCATAAATACTGACTTTTTCTTCATGTACATTTATAGTGACAATGAAAGTAAAGTGAAATGAAAATGGAAGGGTGGAAAGAGGACCGACACCCCATGGAAGTGTGGGCTGTCTGATGTAGCCCTGTGTCTAATTCCAGGACGAAACTGCTTTTCGGAGTGGCATGCCTGAAAAAATTTTAACTTGTTTATTGTAAATATTTTTGAAAATACTTTTTTTTCCCAATGTTATATATATATATTTTTTTCCCCACAATCAGTCTTCTCAATTTGTGTATATAAATGTGTGTTCAAGAAGCTTGATTGTGTGTACTGGTACATAGTTTTCATCAGGTGATGGGCCGCAATACCTAAACTCATAAAGAGATGGCCTCTAAACACTTTTTTGTTAGATGGTATATATTTTTTCACTGTTCTTCACTGTTTGGTCTGCTGTATATAACCTGTTTTGACTAGAGCATGTATAAAGGCAAAAAACGCCTATGGCTATACCTGTTGTTTATGTTGAATTGTCAAATATAAGACTATTTATTCTAATTTTTTGGGGTTGAATGTTCATCCTAACATGTTGAATAAATATTACAAAGTTTCAAAACGGTTCATTACGCATGTTTGGTTGTCAATTGGACATCAATATTAAAAATTTTGACAAAACGATTTTGGAATTTTTGGTCTTTTTGGGCCCAAAATGATGATTTATAATTGGTCAGTGAAGGAAACAACAGTTTGGACATGAAGTTCAAGGTGTCAAAAAAAAAGGGACCAAACCAGGCCATCGTAAACAATTCTTTCTTTGAAATATAAAGGCAACTTCAAAGGCATGCAAAATCAGACAAAATAGGCCCAGACCTTAAAGGGTTAAAATCCCCTACAATTATAATTCTATCCCAGTTTAGCATAATACTGGATAAAAAGTCAGAAAAATCTAACAAAAACTGTGAGTAGGGACCAGGGGGACGGTAAACCACTATGAAAAGAACTGGTTTTTGGTTCTTCCAGTTAGCATCTATAATTGATAGTACTAGACTTTCAAAGGAGTTATAAATGTAATTAGCTTTACTTTTTGGGCTCATACCTAGACAAGAGTGTGATATCACTGCCACCCCCCTTCCGCGGCCCGTGCTTCTAGCTGTGTGAAAATTCACGTGACTTGGGGGTGTGGCTTCATTAAGTCTAACAAAGTCACCCTGTTGAAGCCAAGTTTCAGTCAGGGCCAAGATATGAATATTATAATCCCCAATTAAGTCATTAATTAACAGAGATTTGGGCGAGATTGACCTGATGTTTAGTAATCCGCATTTTATATATTTATTAAGAGTTATTTTATTTTCACTGCTATCAGGGGCTATATGTATTACATTCTTTGGTCTAGTTCCTATAGTACTATGTTTTCTACTGTTCACTATACGAGGCACGGACACAGTCTCTATCTTCTGTCCTGAATGTTGGATTTGTGACAGCTCGGAAAGAGGCGAGTGATCACTACTAACAGTGTTGTGTTTTACACTACAACACTGCGCCCGGCCCCCCTCTCTGGAGTGTCACTTTGGAAGACTAAGTTTGGCGGCCATGTTTCGAGTTAAGAGAGCAGCACCGTCCCAAGTCGGATGAATGCCGTCTCCGCGAACGAGGCCGGGCTTCCCCCAGAACGCGTGCCAGTTATCAATAAAGACTATGTCGTTTTCTGGGCACCATCTAGACAGCCAGCGGTTAAATGATGAGAACTAGAGAACATCTCATCATTGACCAAATTAGGCAGAGGACCAGAGAAAGCTACGGTGTCCGCCATCGACTTAGCAAGTTTACACACCGAGGCTACGTTTAATTTAAGCACCTCAGACTGTCTCCGCCGGGCGTCATTACCGCCTGCATGAATCACAATACGGCGGAACCTCTTCCTACTCTGCTTTAAAAGCCTGACGTTTCCTTCGATGTCACCGACTCTGGCCCCTGGGTAACACCTGACAGACACCGCCGGGTGCTTCACTTCTCTAACTATGGAGCTTCCAATTACGAGAGTGTCTGGTTCAGCCGGTGTGTCGCTGAGGGGGTCAAACCTATTGCTGACGTGAAGCTGCTGGTGCACTAAGGTTGTGCGTTTACCACTACGCTTCCCCCGTACAGTCACAAATCTGTCCTTAATTTCCCCCGGCTGCACGGGGCTCGCTGGGGGACAACTGCGCTAGCATTCCTACTACTGCAAGCACGACCTGCAGGCCCTGCTACTACCTGGCTAAAGCTCGGATTAGCTTTCGTCTCTAGAGTGCAGAGCCGTGCTTCTAGCTCAGAAACCCTGGTCTCCAGCCCTGAGACTAAGCTACACTTCCTACAGCTACTACTGTCCTCGACGAAGGAGCCAGGGTTCTCGCTATACATACAGCACACTGAGCAGAAAAGACGGGAGGGAGAAGGCAGAGGGCTAGCCATGGCTCGGATAAGCTAGGCTAGCAAGATAGAGCTAAAGAGGAGAGTAGAGTAGTTTTAATCCACGAGCAGGCGTTTACGCTGTTAAATCGTGGGATAAAACAAATTGAGGAGCACTAGGAGAGCCGAACCTGCCTAGGATCGATTCTCCGATGTGTCCGTGGGATAAAACAAACTGAGGAGCACTAGGGGATTAGCGACTAGTAGCAGTGCTAACAAACAATACACTCACCGTATGTGACGTCAAAAGTGACGTAATATCCGAAATTTTATTTAAATATTACCATGGTTCACCCATAAAATCCCCCAAAAATCCAGCTGTGGCCATTCACAGCTGTGTCTTGACATCCAGTGATACATGCTACATGGAATTTTTGGATCGGAAAGAGGTAAGTACGCAATGATATCTCATTAAAATCATGGCGTCCTTAATTCTGCTCTCGCAAGCTCTCACCTCCAGTTCGGGTTTTGCTGTTTGAATGTTTATTTAATTATTTATCTATGTTTTAATGCCCTCCCTTTCAAAAATTTTCCTTCCCCATAAAATTGAGATTATAAGCTTTCAAATGATGTACCACACATGCATATAGGACAATTTTGAAATTTGGCCAAATTGAGGCTCTCAGAGCGGAACTTCAAGTCACCTGAGTGTTTTCCACCATATACTGGACTGTCTCAGGAAATTAGAATACACAATATTCTAATTTTTTGAGACAGTCCTGTAGATGCGCTACTAACATTGTGCGTATGACACCAAAAAGCATGTTTATTTCATATTTCACGTGGTGTTTTATGCTCCTGAATGAAATGGACCGCTTGGAATGTGTGTGGAAGGCTTAAGTTTCGGGTTTAGGATGAATGCGAATGTGACGTCACCCGGGTCAGCGTTTCGCAATACAGCATTGCTTTATTGCATGCAGAGGACTGCGGATTGATCTGATTTTGCGGATTAATTCGTTTATTTTTTGCATCACGCCAGCCAAACGGCTGCAGGTTTTTGTAGCTGCACCAGGGAGAGGTGTGTGAGCCTTTTTGGGTTTCAGAAAGTTTCCGTTCACCCCGAGACCGGCCAAGACAAGTGTGCGACAATTGTGGGGCCATAGGACTTACAAGGAAGTGAGTAAACATCGTGTTTTGTATTATGTCAGATACTGGGATCATGACCAGTGTTGGGCAAGTTACTTTAAAAAAGTAATTAGTTATAGTTACTCACTACTTCCACCAAAAAGTAACTGAGTTAGTAACTGAATTACTCTATAGTAAAAGTAACTATTTAATAGGGAAATTAACTATTTCCATTACTTTAAAAAGAAATTGTTGCATGTCAAAGAATTTGAAATTTTCTGAGCAGTATTCGAGTCAGTTGAATAGAGAAGAACAGACATGTAGTTGTGTTATAGAACCTTGTAATATTTATTGCACCTCACCAGCAACGGGATTTATCCTTCACTTGACGTGCAACAAAGATCAACAGTAAACAATATAAAAAAATAACAATCAGCAGTAAAAAATATAAAGTGAGTTTAATAAATCAAATCTAACTCTCACAACCTTAGACAACTGTTCAAGTAGACATAGCCTACTGTACTTCAAGTATTTTGACCTGAAATAGTGTTTATACCTCCACCTTGTAAAGGACAAATTTTCCACTGAATGCTCAGCCATCATATCCCTCCCCTCTGCATCTGTTTTGCGTGTGTGTGTTTGCCGCACACGCTGTTCCTGTTTGTGTGTGAAAACACTGGCTCTGATTGGCTTACCATGACACATGACTCTAACCCTCAGCCAATCGCAATCACTTCCATCGCATCTATCCAGGGGGTGCATTCAGGTAGCCTTGTTCCCCTACTTCTCCTGTCACTCTCAAAGCGTCTGCCGTCCTCAAGATGGAAGCAGCATTCTTGCTGGCTGACAGTGGGGGATGGGAACGAGGCTAGCATTCAGGTGTAGCGAACACAGAAACGTTAGAAACCTTTGGAAAGCGTTGTCTGATTGAATGAGCAGGGACAAACAGCCTGGAGTCATAAGAAGTACGTGCTGTAATATTCTGATACAGAATTATCCGAGGCACTCTAAAGTGCACACGGCGCAAATTGCTCACATGATGCGGGAGTGAGTAAGAGACACGGCCTGCCGAGAGCATACGTTTGTGTTAATGTTGAAGTTATATGTGCTATTAAAGAAACAGCGTGCCAGCACGTCCTGTGTGGTATATCTTTGCTAAGAAAAAGCACAAAACAAAACACGTGCGCTATTCTCGAACCTGAACGCACCCCAAGTCTTGGATGATAAATAAATAGAGCAGAGTAGACTCTCTACAGCTGGTAGTTTCTTCAATTTATTCAGAGTAAGTAACGCACCGCTTTTGACCGTCAGTAACAGTAACGGCGTTGTAGTGGCGGAAAAAATAATTAGTTAGATTACCCCGTCACTGAAAAAATAACGCCATTATGTAACAGCGTTATTTATAATGGCGTTATTCCCAACACTGATCATGACACACATTTTAATACGAAGGTGGCTTGCATTTTGTGGCTGACAATGCTCCTTGTCTACCGAGAATGCCACTTGGCCGGCATCTTGTCGCACACCCCCTGCCGGGAGAGCTCTGTACTCGACTTATTGCCCTCTTTGTGTGCCTGGTGTTCTCTCAAATTTTCAACCCCATCAGAAATTGCAACTTTGTGTTAAAAATGGCCGCGAATATCGCGATTACAAAGTAAACACTGCAAACTTTCTTTAAATAAAGGACTATTTACTTACGTTTGATCATGGACTGACATGTAAAAAAGTTATCCTCAGACACATCCTGCCATGTTAGCTGCACAACAACTGCAGCCGCTCTTGTATGACTCTCACTGTTTGTCTTCGCCGTGTAGTAAAGCATTATTTTACGCCATATATGTGTTGACCATGTGGCAGCTACGCGCTCCTCCGACATCGGCCGATTTGTCCAGCGGTCATTGTCCAGCTGCTTCCCCTCAAACGAGCCCTCTGCCCGCAGCGGGGGAACGATGAGCTCTAACTTGTTCGCCGCCGGGCGGGTAGCCGATCGGCGAAGACAATCGACAACCCCGCCGCCGTGTAAAATAACCCGGGCTAGTTATGTGTGATTTTTCGCTTCGAAGACTTTGAAACATCACTCGGTTTGGCTAGCTGTCATGCCTCTTGGTTTGTTTACATTCTCCGAAGCCGGGGCAGGGAAATGACAAAAGCCAGACTAACTACGGTGGCATAAAATATCATTCGGGAGGTTCGACAGTAAAGGTGAAGTCGACAGTTTTGACAATTATGGAGTAATTTTAACATGTTGTACTGAATAAATGCATTTTCATTATTTCACATTCCATTTAGCACAAGACTGTTATTTGCCATGACCATACCATTTATTTAGCTACTGGGGAAAAATACTTCGATAAAAAGAATATCCTGTAAAAATATTGGAGTAGAGAGACTGAAACAATGACATTTTGCGGCTCTCTTCGTTGCATTTTCCTCGTTCTGAATAATTCCCCCTCAATGGGCTGAATTCTAAATCAGATGAAACCATGACCCTGCCGACGTCATCCACCAGCTGGGGACGCTAGAGTGCTATAATGACAGGCAAGGGCTAAAGGGCAGATTAAAAGACTAATTTCTCGTCATCTGTGCTTTGCTAAATTGTTGTATATAGTCAAATCGTCTCAAAATATGATTCTAATTCACATAATAATGCTATTTAAGACTATTTTGTATCCTGTCGCGCGCACTTTAAAATACAACATAGAACCAACATGTCCTTTTATTTGCAGTTCCCTTTAATGTTAGCCCTGTTATGGTTAATCCTTGCTTCACGCAAGTCAACAGCATTGAATTTCATCATATGCGCAGATTGGTTTGCTTCTGGAATATTTTTCCATCTGATTTATTTAGCGCTCCACATGGACGTTTGATGTCACACGCGTCAGTCTCCAGAGAAAACGCTCGCTAACATTCCTAACCGAAGCAGTGAAAGAAGCGACTGAGTTTCTTCTCTTCCGCAGGACTCGACAACCCGCCTCCGCCTGCTTGTCTGGGTCTATTTGTGAATGGTTTCTCAGAAGTACCCCTACTCGACGTCTTCCCTTGAGATCAGATGGAGCCTAATCCCCGCTCCCGACAAAGATCACCTCAGATGTTATCCGGGGTCCTCCGAGGTCCTCCGATGAGATTTGAGGGGAGGAAAAGGCCGAGAGGGCTCCGACTGTGATATGAAATGTTATGATTGCGCTTTGGAACGGCGTGTCCTTAAGGAAATTGAAGTGACCGGCGGTGATGTCTCAATACAGCAAGCCTGGTGAACTCCCTTGACCTGGCTCTTATCAGCTGAGATGCGCTTTCGGCCTGGGAACGCGCTGACATTTCAAAAGCGTCACTCTTCTTCTTGGCTTAAATTATAAGATGTGGTGTGGCTCAGTTTGACTGGACACCAGATGCCTGTCCCGACGCAACCCTTGGGGGCATCGCCACAAATCATGTGACTTTGTTTTGGAACATTTTCTTATTCAACTTATTCCCTGCCGTTGACGATGACAGACGTCCAATTTTTCTTCTGCATTGGATTTCAATGCTTTTGTCACTAGTAGCTGTCCAATCAAATGGAGTGGACGTCTGACGCTGTCAATGACGTCAAATCCATTTGAATCAAGATTGATTAAATGACACTAATATTTCTATAGACATTAAAGAAACATGTTTTGTTTTTTGGAATATTTTAACACAGTTGTCAATTGTTAAAATGAGATTGTTGATTTTAAGCCCCAAAATGTTATTGTTTTGATTCTTTGTTTACTACGAATGTCCCGCCCTCCTCCACAGCCAACGGCGTACCGCACGCAGCACGTCACTTTTGCTCATTAATACTCATGATGTTAGCAATTGTTGCTAGGCGGGTCAAGCTCGCGCATGTCCCTAATGCCAAATGCATGTAAACAGTGTACGAACGAGATGTTTTCTGAGCTAAGCCTACCAATTCTGTCCGAAAATGATGTCCCTGGTGCCAGATTCACTGGAAAAGATGTGGAAGAACATACAAATGTTCAGTTAAAGAGATAGTCTGAGTGTCGAGGGCTGAAAAAGACGGGAAAAAGAGCCGACCTGATCCAGAGGTAGCTATTTCATTTAGCACGGCAAAACGCCACGCTAAAAATAAGTAAAAATATCGGTAACACTTTACAGTAAGGGTCCCTTAATTAACATTAGTTAATGCATTTTTAGACAATAACTCATGTTTAAGTAACATGACAATAATTCATTTAATCCCTTATCTAATATTTATTAATATATTAATTAACATGAGTTAATGCATTAGTTAATGCATTTTAAGACAATAACTCATGTTTATGTAACATTACAATAACTCATATAATTGCTTATCTAACATTTATTAATATATAAATTAACATGAGTTAATGCATTAGTTAATGCATAACCGGACAGTAACTGATAGATCGGTAAAATTAAAAATATATATAGGCCTATATAAAGTTAGGGTTAGGGTTTAGGGTTAGGGTTTGTTAACTTAAGCATTCATAATTTCTTAGTTAAGGGACACATGTGCTACACTTTACAATAAGGGTCCAAAAAGCATTCAGTAATGGTTAATAAAAGTGAAGGGGGGGTGGATTTAAGCATTCATAATTTCTTAATTATGGGACACATGTGCAACACTTTACAATAAGGGTCCAAAAAGCATTCAGTAATGGTTAATAAAGGCTAAGAAGGGGGAACTTATGCATTTATAACTTCTTGGTTAAGGGATACGTGTGCTACACTTTACAATTAGGGTCCATAAAACATTAATCTGACCAAAGCACACGGTCCCAGTTGAAGCCTGGGAGAGCCTGTGAGACCAAGATTGAGCTTTTTGGCAACAAACACTCTAAGTGGGTCTGGCATGCCACGAATGATGTGCATGCTGAAAAGCACCTCATACCCACTGTGAAGTATGAGGGTGGGTCAGTGATGCTGTGGGGCTGTTTCGCTTCCAAAGACCCTGGGAACCTTGTTAGGGTGCATGACATCATGAATGCTTTGAAATACCAGGACATTTTAAATCAAAATCTGTTGCTGGGTGAGCTGAAGAGGAGAGTACAGAGAAGAAGACCTAGGTCTCTGGATGATTTAGAGAGATTCTGCCAAGAGGAATGGCTGAAGATCCCTCTTTCTGTCTTTTCCCATTTTGTGAAACATTATAGGAGAAGATTAGGTGCTGTTTTGTTGGCAAAAGGGGGTTGTACAAAGTATTAACACCAGGGGTGCTAATAATTGTGACACAAATGATTTGATGTCAAATAATTATTTCTTTATGTGGGATTCCCCCCCACTGAATAAATGCACTTGTATTGAAGGTTGGATTTTTCTTTTTTTTTCCATTAAGGTCCCATATTATTTGAATTAAAAAAAAATATTAGAAGCTAAAAAACACATCTTAACCAGCGGCGCCAATAATTATGGAGGGCACTGTACTTATGAGGTACGTTCATGTGAAATAATACCATACTTAAGGTTAGGTTAGCAGCACCCAACGACTCATTACAACCTAACCTTAAGTATGGTATTATTTCACATGAACGTACCTCATAAGTATTACTTAACCTTAATGAACCATTACTGAATGCTTTTTGGACCCTTACTGAAAAGTGTAGCACATGTGTTCCTTAACTAAGAAACTATAAATGCTAAGTTAACAAACCCTAAACCCTATATAGGCCTATATTTTTTTTTTTTAAATTTACAAACCATTAGTTACTGTCTGGTGATGCATTAACTAATGCATTAACTAGTGCATTAGCAAATGCATTAGCTAATGCATTAACTCATGTTAATATATTGATAAATGTTAGATAAGCAATTATATTAATTATTGTAATGTTACTCAAACATTAGTTGTTGTCTAAAAATGCGTTAACTAATGTTAATCAAGGGACCCTTCTTGTAAAGTGTTACCAAAATATCAAAATCGCTTAACTTTTCAGGAAGACAATGGATCAAAATTGTTGATCTGTAGGACCATGGCCCCCAACAAAATGTTTACTGCATATGAAGGTGAGTGGCTTCACCTTGCTGAAGTTAAACTGGTCCTTTGGACGTCCACATTTCTTCTGAGTTTTTGACTTCGGGAAACGTTTGAAGAAAACATCCTTCTAATGTTGTAATGTTTAGAGTCGTTTTTCTACAAGTTCCATAGCAGCATTGTTTACTCGGCATGTTCTTTTTCGAAAGATTAACGCCAGGAAAAAAAGCAGTAATAACATGGGTTGTATGCGAAGGCGTGTCTATGTTGACCCACTTCCAGGTTACGATGGCGACGTCACGGTCTAAAAATAGCATTCGTACGGTATGCTATTACAAAATCAGTGTTTTGTCTTTGTCCAGGTTCACCACAGCTCTGTAGGCTACGTAAACCAAGGGCGTAGGTTTTGGTCTCAACATTGGTAGGGACTATATAACATTATTAAGACCAAACAATTATTGAACGCGGCTCTGAGCTACCTTTCTCATGAATATGAACCTAATTAATTGATATGCTAAATGATCAATGCAAAATAAATCTACAATAATTAATACCAACTTTCATGTGTATTGGTTGAGTTGCAACAATGTTCAATTCAAACCTTTGTTTTCAAATTTACCCAAAAAACATTTTGAAGTGCAAGTCCCTTTATTAAAAAAACGGGGAGCTATCCAAGAATGTTTCGACTTCTGGGGGACACTGGAGCACCCCTAGACTCAAACTAAAGTATTCTCATATACAAAGTAATTTGGTGAAGAAATATTGAAAAAAATCTGAGATATCAAAGGACTAATCTACATCCGAGGCACACTAGACTACCCCAAGACTCGAACCAAAGTCTCTCATGAAATTGTAATGTGTAAAATTTCAATTCACAATTTTTTCCCCGTGTCACTTTCCCCCTGAAGTGGACCCAGCTGCCCGTTTTATTTTATTTTTTGATAAAGGGACTTTCACTCTGAAGCCTCCGCCATAGACTTCATAATGTTATTGACGGGTCATAAAGGCCATGCACTGCGCCTCGAATTCAAGTAGGGGGCCGCCCACATCAAGGGGAGCTATTCACAAACACACGCACCCAGCGATCTAACGCCGGATTTCTGTTGAAAAAACTACGAAATTCAAGGTAATTATTATATTTTTCTTACCATGCATGCATTTTGAAACACAAAAAAAAATCAATGGGAGAAATTAGCCGTTACTCCATTGGCATCATAGTTCGCAATATTTACGTAAATAAATGCAAACTGCACATTTTTTTGCTTTTATCCAAGAATCAAGATGGTTTTACGTTCATATCTATAAAGAATTTGGGGATTTAAGCATTTATTCACAAGAATTTTCACTGGAAAAGCTCTGTTAAATAAGGTGGCCGCTAGCTACATTCACTAACAGACTAGCATTGTACTTGGACATATTTTCATAAGATAAATGCCAACTGCACAGATTTTTTGCCTTTATCCAAGAATCGAGACAGTTTTACGTCTATATCTATAGAGAATTCAGGGATTTAAGCATTTATTCACAATAATTTTCACCAGAAAAGCTCTGTTTACATGAGGTGGCCGCTAGCTACATTCACTAACAGACTAGCATTGTACTTCGACATATTTACGTAAAATAAATGCTAACTGCACGGTTTGTTTGCTTTTAACCAAGAATCCAGACTGTTTTACATCCATATCTATAGAGAATTCAGGGATGTAAGCATTTATTCGTACGAATTTTCAACAAAAAAAGCTCTTGGTCTGCAATTCCACTCGGTCAGCTTTGACGACAGTGTAGACCCCATATTTATCGGCCCCGCGCCCCGTGTCCTGTCAGTACATTATGAAGTCTATGCCACCGCGTTTCATTACCATAATGCACATAATACAAACAATGATCCAAATGGATGACTAGCTAGAGTTTGTTGTTCCTTGTGGAGGCTGGCTTGACTGCAGTAGTTTTGCAGGTTAGCAAGTTCACACAGTTTAATGTTATGCTAACTCTGATTCAAGTCAGACTTTTATAAGCAAAATTAGTGGTGTCCCCCCCCCCCCCTCCATAACTTTGAAGTCTTTTTACATTACTTTCAGTGGCTGCTGCCTGCCGAAAAAAAAAAAAAAACCTCTAATATCCCTCCTCTTTGAAAGGGGGGTGGTTAATGCGGCATGTTGTCGACATTAATCTGTCAGGGCTGTGTGAGTGTGTGTTTGTGTGGCCCGGGGCGGAGAGGATTCAGGGGCTCAACTAGCACTATTTCGACTAGCACATTCAGCAAGTTAAAAGGGATAAATCTAAGTCTGAACATAATGAAAATAATTCACTTAATAATGGTACAACATATGGGAAGACAATCCTAACTACCTATGTTAGTGCACTCATTTTATAATGCAAATAAGGTTGCTTAAAATTTGGTGGGGACAATTTGAGCATCCTGATAAGTTGGTGGTGTTATGTCTCTACTTTCCCTATGCAAACCTATGCCCTTGACGTAAACTTAGTGGGTTCCCATTTTCACAGCCAGAATTAATGATGTCGTGTACCAGTGGAGCAAAAAAATCTCGTTCTAAATGTCAAATGAGTCGGGAAAAATTCAGAAACAAAACAAGGATATGCATGGGATATGCCTTCAAACAGTGGAGACAACTGATGAGGAGGAAGAAATTGATGACAGACGCCAAAGTTGCATGACTTTTCAAAAAGTTTTCCTACATTACTTTCCTGTATGATCTCTTCGTACCCGAACTCCACATATATTTGTCCGTAATTTAAATGGATGGAGGGAAAAAAATCATCTTTGTTGATGCTATCAATGCATTACACATTGAAATATTTGCCAGTGTGCTGATACGGTAGTTTTCCTACTGTCCAGGCAAAATGAACAAAAGTGGAGTTCAAAACTTGACTCTCTAACTCAGGGGAGGCCAGAAGCGGCCCACCAGGGTGGCCGATTCGGCCATTGATTTTTTTCTACCTGACAGACATGTTGGTGCTCATTCATAATGTACGTACGGAATCTCATGCTTTTATTTTGACTTTGGTGCCATAAAACTGGAGATCTGCTCACGTTTGTGTCGGCAGTGACATTCGGTCATTGGCCCCCCTCCCTGTCAAAATGGAATTGACTTCTCGCGCCATCAATGGCAGCCAATGAATTGACAAAGAAGTGACCCAAAAGACCCCAAAACAGACAGGAAGTGACCTGAAATCAACAGAAAGTAAGCTAGAATATGCCCAAAATCATAAGGAAGTAATCAATGAACAGGAAGTGGCCCGGAAATGTCCTAATATCAACAGGAAGGGATCCAAAATGTACAAAAAGTGGCCCTGAGATACACCAAAATATACAGAAAGTCATATTTTAGTACCCTAAAATTAAAAGGAAGTGACCCACAATCAACAGGAAGTGACCAGTGATGGGAATAACGCCGTTATTTTTTCAGTAACGGGGTAATCTAACTAATTATTTTTTCCGCCGTTACCGTTACTGACGGTCAAAAGCGGTGCATTACTTACTCTGAATAAATTGAAGAAATTACCAGCCTTAGCGAGTCTTCTCTGCTCTGTTTATTTGTCATCCAAGATTTGGGGTGTGTTCAGGTTCGAGAATAGCGCACGTGTTTTGTTTTGTGCTTTTTCTTAGCAAAGAAAAACACACAGGACGTGCTGCCACTCTGTTTCTTTAACTTGTATAAATACGTTCTATTTTTAAATGATTCATTGTCCCAAAAAAGAATGCATACGTCTTTTGCGTTTTTTTTTTTTTTTTTCTTACAAGAAGACTCTACAGCACAGATGTCAAACCGATTCCAGAAAGGGCCTAGTGGGTGCTGGATTTTGTTCCAAACGATAACGCGCAGAGAGTTTAACCAATGAACTTTCCTGCTGAAACAAGCAGCACCTGACAAAGTTTAACTGATTACACATGTAAAAGATTTAATTGGTGAAAAGGTGTCCTCTTCATTGGTTGGAAAGCAAACCTGCACCCACTAGGCCCTTTCTGGAATCGTTTTGACACCTGTGCTCTATAGCTTCCGATCTATTTGAGAAACAAAAAACAAGGCTCCAAACCCAATTTAAAGCAATAAAACTGGCCACTGGAGGGCAGTAGCGCATTTTGTAAGACCCGCAACCCGATTCAACAGCAATGAACGGCCGGGCAGCACGGTCGGAGTGCTGGCGGCATGATGCCAGGCGGCGCTCCCACCGAACAAAACAACCAAGAGAACGCCTGGGAGGCCAGGCGCTGGATGACCGAGAAAAACGAGTGGGACCCCCAGTGCAGTGGCTCGCCGAGCAGACCCCGCAGAGACGCAAAAATAATCCATCTTTGTGAGACAGACAACAATGAGGGAAAAGTTTACTCAGCTGACGCGGCGACAACGGCGTCATCTCGGCGACAAAGCGTCATCTCTCAGTAGTCATGCGTAAATAAATTGTTACGTTGCTATCAAAAGCTCTATTTGTCTGGTTGTTCATGGTATTTTGTAAAAGGAAAACATTATTCAGATGTTTGGGATGTAACTAATGCAAAAAATAGCTTTCTTAAAGTCAAAGTTATGTTTGAAATGTATGCGTTTACAAAAAGCTCATTTTCTCAGTTTTTTCATCAGAAATTGGAAAATTGCTCAAACTAAGCTATTTTCAAATGTTGATTTCTAAAGAATGGAAAAAGATATGAACTTACTTTTTTCTGCTGAAAGAAGAGAGTCTAATCTTTCTTTTGGTGGGTTCCATGTTTATATAGCAATAGAACAGAATTTTCTGTGGGCCTTGCAAAATCAGTCAAAATCCAGAAAAACGGCCGGGAGCGAAGGGCTTTGCTCTGGTGAAAATGGCAGGGAGTGAATGAGTTAATAGCACATATTACTTCAAAATTAACACAAACGTACGGCTCTCGGCAGGCCGTGTCTCTAACTCACTCCCGCATCATGTGAGCAAAACAATAATGGCGCCGTGTGCCCTTTAGGGTGCCTCGGATAATTCTGTATCAGAATACTACAGCACATACTTCTTATGACTCCAGGCTGTTTATCCCTGCTCATTCAATTAGACAATGCTTTCCAAAGCTTGCTAAGGTTTCTGTGTTTGCTACACCTGAATGCTAGCCTCGTTCCCATCCCCCACTTTCAGCCAGCAAGAATGCTGCTTCCATCTTGAGGACGGCAGACGCTTTGAGGGTGACGGGAGGAGTAGGGGGACGAGGCTACCTGAATGCACACCCTGGATAGAAACAATGGAAGTGATTGTGATTGGCTGAGGGTTAGAGCCATGTGTCATGGTAAGCCAATCAGAGCCGGTGTTTTCACACACAAACAGGAACAGCACGTGTGGCAAACACACACAAGCAAAACAGATGCAGAGGGATATGATGGCAGAGCATTCAGAGGGAAATTTGTCCTTTACGAGGTGGAGATATAAACACTATTTCAAGTCAAAATACTTGAAGTACAGTAAGCTATGTCTACTTGACCAGTTGTCTCAGGTTGTGAGAGTTAGATTTAAGTTATTAAACTCACTTTATATTGTTTACTGCTGATTGTTATTTTATTATATTGTTTACTGTTTATTTTTGTTGCACTTCAAGTGTAGGATAAATCTGTTGCTGGTGAGGTGCAATAAATATTACAAGGTTCTATAACACAACTACTTGTCTGTTCTTTATTCAACTGACTCGAATACTGCTTAAAAAAATTCAAATTCTTTGACATAGAACAACTTCTTTTTAAAGTAACGGAAATAGTTACTTTCCCTGGTAACTAGTTACTTTTACTATAGAGTAATTCAGTTACTAACTCTTTTTGGAAGAAGTAGTGAGTAACTATAACTAATTACTTTTTTAAAGTAACGTGCCGAACACTGGAAGTGACCAATGAACAGGGCAAGGAAATGCCCTAAAATCAATAGGACATGGCCTAGAAATGACCTAAAATTGACAGGAAAGGGTGCAAAAAATGTACAGGAAGTGACACTGATATACCCCAAAATCTATAGGAAGTGACCCGTGAAAACGTGGAGCTCGTGTTCACGTGATCATTGCTAACATTTTTGTGTAATGTGTAGTTTGAGATCCTTTGTCTTTTCTAATTAAAATGTTACATTGGTATGATAAAACAGCATAATTTCTCTGTTGCATTATCTGGCAACCCGAAGGGGAGCATACAGTGGTATGAAAAAGTATCTGAACCTTTTGGAATTCCTCACATTTCTGCATAAAATTACCATCGAATATGATCTGATCTTTGTCAAAATCACACAGATGAAAAAACTGTTTCTGCTTTAACTAAAACTACCCAAACATTTATGGGTTTTCATATTTTAGAAAGGATTGCATGCAAACAATGACAGAAGGGCAAACAATAAGTAAGTGAATCCTCTGCCTAAGGACACTTAAAGAGCAATTGAAACCTATTTTTACCAAACAATTTAAGTCAGGTTTGTGCCCAATCACTGATGGGTGGTTTAAAGCTGCCCTGCCCACGACAAAACACACCTGGTATGAATTGTCTTGATGAGAAGTAATGTCTGATGTGCATCATGGCTCGGTCAAAAGAGCTGTCTGACGACCTGCGATCAAGGATTCTTGATTTGTACAAAGATGGGAAAGGATACAAAACCATCTCTAAAAGTCAGGATGTTCATCAATTGTCAGTCAGAGAAGTTGTCTACAAATAAAGAGAATTTGGAACTGTTGCTTCTCTCCCAAGGAGTGGCCGTCCACCAAAAATGACACCAAGAGTTCAGCGCACAATACTCAGAGAGGTAAAAAAAGAACCCTAGAGTGTCTGCTAAAGACTTACAGAAATCACTGGCAAAGTGCAATATCTCTGTGCACACATAAATTATATGTAAAACTATGGTCAAGAATGGTGTTCACAGGAGGGCTCAATGGAGGAAGCCACTGCTGACTAAAAAAAAACATTGCTGCTCGTTTAATATTCGCAAAAATGCACTTGGACAATCCCCAGAGGTTATGGCAAAATATTTTGTGGACTGATGAAACCAAAGTTGAACTGTTTGGGAGTAACACACAACATTATGTGTGGAGGAAAAATGGAACAGCTCACAAACATCAACACCTCATCCCCACCGTGAAGCATGGTGGAGGGAGCATCATGATTTGGGGCTGTTTTGCTACCTCAGGGCCTGGACAACTTGCAATAATTAACGGAAGAATGAATTCAAAAGTTTAGCAGGATGTTTTGCAAGAAAACCTGAGGCCGTCTATCGGACAGTTAAGGCTAAAAAGAGAATGGATGCTGCAAAAACGCAATGATCCAGAACACAGATGTAAATCAACTTCAGAATTGTTTCAGAAGAACAAAGTACACGTTCTGGAGTGGCTAAGTCAAAGTCCAGACTTGAACCCCATTGAGATCCTGTGGCATGACCTAAAGACAGCGATTCATGCCACACGTCCCAGGAATCTGACTGAACTACAGCAATTTTGTCGAGAAGAATGGGCCAAGATTAGTCCTGATCTATGTGCCAGACTGATCTGCAGGTACAGGAAGAGTCTGGTTGAAGTTATTGCTGCCAAAAGGGGGGGCACACTTACCCCCCCCACCCCCACTGTCATTGTTTTCATACTATCCCCATTAAAATATGAAAACGCATAAATGTTTGGGTGGTCTTAGTTAAAGCAGACACTGTTTTTTCATCTGTGTAATTTTGACAAAGCTCAGATCAAATTTATTGATGCTTTTATGCAGAAATGTGAGAAATTCCAAAAGGTTCAGATACTTTTTCATACCACTGCATAAGATTAGTCAGGTAGGGACTCGTACCCTCAGAAATTTGATTGCAGGCAGAGTCGGGCAGCCCGCCACCTCCGCCGTCCCCTTCATCTCCCGTCTGTGCGGTATGTATAATTGAGTCAGGCTTATTAATATGCGCCAGAATGAAAACCCTTTGACTACCTCAGCAGCTCCCGTCGCTTGTTTTGGGGGAATTCGATTTAATAACAGGGATCAGTAAAATGCATGCGATCACAGCTTATTCTCTGCCATTTGCATATTAACACCATACAATGTGTGTAGTTTGCGATATTTAATAACTGTTCAGGTCCAAGAGACTTTTTTAATGACGATTTGCTTTGCGTGTTGGACGTGCTGCCTTCAATATGGGCCAAGAGGAGGAAGACCACCAAGGCTGAAGAGCCTATAATGATGTTTCTTTGCAATCATATAATATTAGCATCAAGGGCGTAGGTTTGGTTACAACATTGATAGGGATGATATAACAGCATAACCTGCCTGTAGTTTTTGCTGGGGACGGGACATTAATAGGACTAAACAGATCGGGTGAATGGGGGTCAGGGCTACATTTCTCACGAATATAAACCTAATTAATTGATAGGCTAAATAATCAATGCAAAATACATCTGTATTGACTTATACTCACTTTTATTTGTATTGGTTCAAGTGATACACTGTTCCATTCAAACCTTTGTTTTCAAAAACTACTAAAGAGACAGTTTGAAAACTTCCTGTCTGTATGTATAAATGTCTGTATTTAATTAGCAAATTTATATTTCAATATTTGAACATAACTTGAATTGTATTAAAATCCACAATAATTACAAACTTGTTAATAATCTCTTAATTATCCAGGAATGCAAAAAAATAAACATTTGTCTTCAGACCACGCAACATTGTTGAGAAATTAATATAACATATGGATAATATATACAAATTTACACTAGAAATAACAAAAAAAATAAAAACTCTTAGTACGGGATAAACAAAAATAAATAAAAATTCAGCCTTCCCTCAGGGAAGACACTACTGCTTTTGTCGACAAGCACAGCCAAACTTAACAAAAAATGAAAGCTCCTTCAGGCTTCTTTAAAACCACATAAATAAAATAAAAATGAAAATTGGGGAGAAAGAGATAAACCACGGTTCACTACATTTCTCACGGTTTAATTAACGTTAACAGTAGAAAATACATACAGGAGGACACTTTTTTTTGCAGGTTAGCAAATTCACACAGTTTAATGTTATGCTAATGCTAATACAGGTCGGACTTTCATTAGCAAAATTATTGGTGTGATCCCAACCTCCACAACACTGACGTCTTTTAACATTAAATACAATGGCTGCAGCTGGTGGGGAAAAAACCAACTTCTGATCTCTCTCCTCTTCGTAGAAACCATGACAGCGGCATTAAACCTCAACACTTTCACAAGTGGACTAAGTGTAAAGATCGTGAAAATTACTATCAAAAAATAACCTTATCAGATGGAAAGCATCTTGGTGATCATTATAACTTGCAGCTACAGCTACAGTTTCGGTGTTTCTGAAAAGCAGGGGTGTCACCAGACCTAATACAATACTGGGGGGACAGCAGGGCACTGGAGAGAGGGCAAATTGTTTTATTTTTATTTTTAAACACTTAATTATCATAAAAAGTCCCAAATAGCGCCCTATGCTATACACAATTGAACCAAAAAGGCTTCTGTTACAAAGTGACGTTTTTTTGTTTTTCAACCATCAGTATTCAAAATTGGGACATCCCTTGTTGATAGTCAATTCACCTCTGATAATGCTCATCAACTTCCATCGCTACTTCACTTCTCTCTACATCCAGTTACTATACTTTGTCTGGACAGAAATTTATGCAGATTAGGGCTGTCAAAATTATCGCGTTAACGGGCAGTAATTAATTTTTTAAATTAATCACGTTGAAATATTTGACGCATTTAACGCACATGCCCCGCTCAAACAGATTAAAATGACAGCAGAGTGTCATGTTCACTTGTTACTTGTGTTTTTTTGTGTTTTGTCGCTCTCTGCTGGCGCTTGGGTGCGACTGATTTTATGGGTTTCAGCAGGCTCTGCTGACGTCATTATATGTCGACGCGAACTCATACCAATACAATGCTATACAGACCAGCTAACGTCTGCATCCAGTATTCAGTGGCAGTTCTCGCTGTCTCATCACACTGTTTGCCTCTTATACATGCATTGCTTGCGAGTTGCATTCTTTCTTTGTATATATTCATGAGCATTGTGTAATTATTGGTGATGTACATTTTCATTTTGTTTACATACATGGTGCAATGTAGTTGTATACTTTGTGTTATTTTGTGACTTGTGCAAGTTATTGGCACAATGTTTATTATTTTCAGTTTTACAATAATCAGAAACGTGCCACTGTCAAGAGAATCGATAACTACAGTAAAGCCCATTCAACTTTGCCTCAACATCTGATTCCTCTTTGGAGCTTCTGTTGTTCGCTATCTGTCAATTTGTGTACTCACACACATTGAGGACAGAATACAGAGCAAAAATAATATTCCTGTCTCTCAAAAGAAAAGAAATAATATTCACAAAAAGAAAAGCGCTTCTATCTGTATTAATGATGCTCAGACTTTGGACAAACTATTCAAACATTTCGTTTAGCTGTTGTTTAGCTCGACAAATACACATTGGATGGCAATATTCAGTCACAATATACAAACTATCAGAGGTCTCGTACATTATGAAGCCAGCACTCAAATGATGTACAATGGATGGACAAGTAAACAGGAAACTACGGTGTGGGTCGAGGGACAAAACACACTCATTGGCTTGATTTCTAAGTAATTTAAAACTTGTCATTGATTCTTTGTGGTGTATTTCAATCATTACCTTACGTAGTTAAAGACACTGTGGAAGAAGGGCAGGGAGCCCATGTGACGTCACCGCTCGGCGACGTCAACAATGGTGAGCTACTAGTTTATTTTTTGATTGAAAATTTTTACAAATTTTATTAAAACGAAAACCTTAAGAGGGCTTTTAATATAAAATTTCTATAACCTGTACTAACACTTATCTTTTAAGAACTACAAGTCTTTCTATCCATGGATCGCTTTAACAGAATGTTAATAATGTTAATGCCATCTTGTTGATTTATTGTTATAATAAACAAATACATTACTTATGTACAGTATGTTGAATGTATATATCCGTCTTGTGTCTTATCCTTCCATTCCAACAATGATTTACAGAAAATATGGCATATTTTATTGATGGTTTGAATTGCGATTAATTACGATTAATTAATTTTTAAGCTGTGATCAACTCGATTAAAAATTTGAATCATTTGACAGCCGTAATACAGATATATCACTGTAACTATTATGCAATTAATCAGTGTTTCTCAACTGGTAGGTTGTGACCTCAAAGTGGTTTGAGTTGCCGAAGTGGGTTACTTAGTTTACCTCTTTTATTCCTCCTTGCTTTTTTATCCTTTTTGCGAGCAAATAACTTTCTAATATCCATTTGCAAGAGTAATGCTTTTTGAGTCAAATAGAAATAAAAAATAAGACATCTTGTTTCAGATTACAAAGACTGCAATAACAAATAAAATGCTTGTAAAACAGCTGGAAATTATGGTGAGCACACATGCAAAATTGTTAGAGGTTATATCCCAAAGCTAGGCAAGTAATTCATACAGGTTGATTCCATTCATTTAGGACATATTAATAAAGAGCAATAAATAGCATCAGTATTCATACAGTTCAAACACAACATATCATATCAGTACATAATTAGAAAAAGCTCTTGAGTCAGAGCCTCTCACTCAAATCGCATTTAAGTGTGAATATATTCATGCTAGTTACCTAAAAGACAGCAGCTAATCTGCTACTTCAAATTGCGAACAGCTTAGTTTACCACAGTTAAGTGGCTGATACGAAAAGATGAACCATTTAAATTCAAAATAGCGTACCGCACGTAACACGTCGCCTTTGCTCATTACCATTCATGACGTTAGCAACTGTTGCTGGGGGGGTCAAGCTTGCGTTTGTCCCTCATGCTAGATGCATGTAAATAGTGTACAAACGAGATGTTTACTGATCTAAATCTACCAATTCTGTCCGAAAATGATGTCCCTGGTGCCAAATTCACTGGTAAAGATGTGGAAGAACATACAAATATTTGGTTAAAGAGATGGCTTGATTGTTAAGGGGTGAAAAAGACGGGAAAAAGAGCCAACCTGATCCAGAGGTAGCTTTTTTATCGACACCTTTTTCTTGTGTGCATTGCCTTACACCACTGACAATGACATTCTCCTGTTTCAACAACATATCCTTGACCACCATATGCCCTGTCATTTTTATATACTATATCCTCTGCTTGTCTTCATTCTCTGACCATTCTGGGGTGTAATTTATATTGCTGTTTTTGTGAAGCGATCGCAAATGCTACGCAGTGACAGCCAACGAACACTTTTAATTTTTTCATTAATAACAAATCTTAATTCTATTATTTATTTACTCTTCCCCTTACTAAAGTTGTTTTGGTACAACTAAATAGGTAACAACAGTGGCAGTCAGATACCATTTTAATTGTTTTCAGTTCGTTCTCGTCAGACAGAAGCAGCACGGCAAAACGCCGTGCTAAAAAATAAGTAAAAATATCAAAATGGCTTACCTCTTCGGGGCAGGCAATGGATCAGCATGGCCATCTGTAGGACCATGGCCCCCAACAAAATGTTTACTGCATATGATGGTGAATGGCTTCACCTTGCTAGCGTTAAACTGGTCTTTTGGACGTCTGCTCAAATTGATCCATTCTTATCATTTTTTCTTCTCTGAGTTTTTGGCTTCGGGAAATGTTTGAAGAAAATATCCTTCATAAGTCATAATGTCCAGAGTCGTTTCTACAAGTTCCATAGCAGCAGTGTTTACTCAGCGTGTTCGTTTTTGAAAGATTACCGGGAGAAAAAAAAGCAGTACTAACATGGGTTGTATGCGAGGGCGCTTCTATGTTGACCCCCTTCTGGTTTACGATTGTGGCATCATGCAGCCTTGCGGTCTAAAAATAACATTCGTGCGGTACCATATTTTTGGGACTAGGCGACCAAACATCCAGACAGAAGTAAAAACAAACAACAAGGATGGGCAGTTTGTCTTACACTTACCTGTGAAGCAGGTGGAAAGATGTTATTTGCACCATTGACTGTATGAATGGCAGTTTGGCACACGCACCGTAATATTGATTCTACATTCACGTGCTGTTGGAGTGATCGAAAAAATTATCTTCTATTACATGGTGTCTATAAAAAGCGCCAAACAGTCACTCAACTAGTTATGTATCGGTGGAGCATTAAAATAGGTTGCCCTTCTATGTAGCAAGTTAACCATGATTTTATCCCACATTACGACTTTACAAGACATCAGAATTTTCCACAATTTTCCAACTTGGGAAGTAAGATCTGTCGATACAAATGAATGCAGCATATTTCCTAAAAGTGCTTCACGGAAGTATCAGCTCATATGCCTAGCACAGCCAAAGTTATGTGCATAAAATATCATATTAAAGGAGATGTGCAGATTGTGTATATGGAGTGAATAGAGTAATATGACCTGTAGATTATGTTACAGTATGTAGTCTTGAAATTCCAAAGTATTTTACTTATTTATTTATTTATTTTACTGGAGTAATTTATACTGAGAGCGCCCCAGTATAAATTTCACCGGTAAAATAAATAATGCAGATCAATACCGGGGCATTTGCCCCACTGAAACATGTCTGGTGACGCCCATGCTGTAGAGGCCTGCTTCCTCTTTGGATTGAGATAAATTTCAACCCCTTCTCAGTTCGATTCGTACACCTAAAGACACAAGACCTAGCCGAGAACAAAAACCTAAAAATTATATCTATCCATCTATCCGTCCGTCCGTCTGTCTGTCTGTCTGTCTGTCTGTCTGTCTGTCTGTCTGTCTGTCTGTCTGTCTGTCTGTCTGTCTGTCTGTCTGTCTATCTATCTATCTATCTATCTGTCTACACATATATATATATTTAGGGTGTAACGGTACATGTACTTCTATTGAACCGTTTCGGTACGTGGTGCTCGATTCGGAACGGAGGCTTACCGAACGAGTTCCTGACGTAATGTAACCCTTAGATAAAATAAATAATAAATAAATAAATAAATAAAAATAAATAATAGTCCATTTAAATTATTATTATTATTATTATTTTTTTTATGTTTTTTTTTTAATTAAATTAAATAAATTGAAATGAGCTGATCCTGCTTACACAATTGAATTTATTAATTTCTGTGTGTCGCTTTAACTTGAGAAAATCCACCAATAAAGCTTTTGAAAACCGTTCATAAGAAAAAAAAAAAAGATTCATTGAGGCATTTCATTTGTAAAATACATGTTAAAATCTTTGTCATTGGGATTGCTTTTCTCTTTAGCACAGCACTTCTTTTTCTTCTTTCTTTCAGAAAGAAAGCTGACCAATATGCGGGGTCTGAAAGGCAAATTGTTGTTGGATTCATTCATTCATTCATTTTCCATGCCGCTTTTTCCTCACGAGGGTCACGGAGGTGCTGGAGCCTATCCCAGCCACCTATGGGCAGTAGGCAGGGGACACCCTGAACTGGTTGCCAGCCAATCGCAGGGCACAAGGAGACATACAACCAATCACGCACACACTCATACCTACGGACAATTTAGAGTGTTCAATCAGCCTACCATGATTATTATCTTTAAATACCCGCTACTTTTTGAGCAGAATTCTAGCTTTGTATAGGCTAATGTTCCTATTGTTGAAAGGTGTGTAATAAACAACTAGCACATTTATATTTTGCATTTTGTTTTCTTATTGGACCGAAAATGAACCGAACCGTGAACTCAAAAGAAGATAAATATAGAAAATGTATTTAGAATTTTACTTTTTTTTTTCAAAACATGAAAAATTGATTAAAAAATAGGAATTTGTTAAATCCTCTTGAGAACCTCTTAATTTCTAAAAAATATGGATTTTTTAAATTAATTTTATATTTACTTAATTCATTTTAAAAACCTTATCTTATTTCTCATTTCTAGCTGTATTTTTTAAAATTCTCTATATATTTCCTTTTTTTTCATGTCAATACTATTTTTTTTTTTTACAAACTTATGTATTCATCTGGTGTTTGTTGTATTTTAATTATTTCAATAATCTACTGGCTGAAATTGATGGCGATAAACATCCAATCTAATATGACTGGAGCCTGCCCAGTCAAAATGGATTAGACGCCTATCGCCATCAGTAGCAGTGAACGAGTTAAATGTAAATTCAACAATCAACCATGTCAACCTTGAGAAAAATATATTCCACATTTGCTTCAGATTCAAATTCAGAGATTTTATTTGTCATTGACACCAGCTCTCACAAGATGACAACAGATGCAACAAAATTCCGTTTGATGAGTGAGCATCGGGCTGCTGCAGACTTTTTTCCATGCCGCCACTTCTCTCTCGTCCTTAGAAATGACAGAGCAAGTTACAAGTAGACACACATATATTATACAACATAACAGGGGTATGAGACGACGCACAGGTCACATGCAGGGATTTTTTTGTACGAAAAAAAAGGAAAACTACCAGTCATGGCTGGATGGGGGGGGTGGGAGTGATAGCAAGAAAAGGCGGGGGCGGATTGGAGGTTGGGGGGGGTTGTGTGAGTGTGTGAGTGCGCAAGTGTAACAGTATTTGTACGTGTCTGTAGACAAAATAAGAGTCGCAGAGCCCTGTGACCGGCCTTGGGAAGAGATTAGGGACAAAAGATAGGAACATCTGCGCGGCCCAGGAGAAGGGAGGGGGGGAATGGTATGATATTCAATGTATCTTTATTATCCTCTACTGTGTTATGAAATTAAAAGTGAGCCTTCCCGTGTTCTGCCCACGTATGTATTTATAGCACTAAAGTGTAAAAAAAAATAGCAGCGGAGTAGATGTCACAAAGAAGTAAAAGTCCCCAAGAGATTCAAAGGGATGCCAAGTGGAAAAACAAGCACTCAGATAAATTAGAATATTTGCTTCTACAGTAGTCGTCGTTGTCTGCTGACGAGCTTCTTCTCTGACGACATTTCAGCACCCAACAATTAAGGATGCTTTAAGAGCAATGCTGTTGATGTTAATTCTCTGAAAAAGTAACTAATTACTTTACTAGTTATTTGATTATAAAATTAACTACTTTAACCCTTGAGAGTCGAAGGACGCGCCGGCGCGTCCTCAGCGCACGTCGTCTTTGAAGCGCCCTCACGTTTTAATTACGTCACCCACATGCCGTTGGTTGGTCTCGTTTTAAAGTGCGGAAGTTGCGGTTTACTCTCGTTATTATTTGAAGTCAATCGACCAACTAGAACGTGCGATATTGTCATTTAAGTTTTATAGTTTTATTGTCCTCTCAAAAAAACATTAAAACGCTGCATGGATCATTTGTTTATGTCTATATTTCCATCATTTCTAGTCCTTTTTCAAAACGGAAGCTCCATGAAAAAAACACAAATCAAACGAACCCTTTCGAAATCACAGTGGAAGCACAAAATGCGTTTTTTTTTTATAAATATAACTGCGGTGCGAGGTTCAACCGAACGAGAGGGAGGGAGGAGTGTTCTGAAGCAGCGAGGTGGCGAGCGACGGCCAGTTGGATACTGCTGGATCGAGCAGCGACTTTGTGTGACTTTGACAATGAACAGAAAACTAAATTTAGCGCAAGCAATTGTGCTTCTGATCAACTTGAGGAAGAGGATGGGCCAAATTCGTCATCATCGTCTTCTTCGGAAGAGTCCTCGAGTGAAGATAGTGACGGATTTGAACCCGTGGGTGACGCCATCGACGAGCAGAGGTAAACCAACTCACTCTTTTTTTTCATGCTGAAAACGTTTCTTTTGAAAGTTTCTTTTGATATTGCAAGACAAAGTTAATTTTGATGCAATATAAGTGTGTGTTTGTGTATATAATAATAAAATTAAATAAAATTTTTATTTTTATTTTATACTTTATTATTTTCATAAATACTGACTTATTTTCATGTACATTTATAGTGACAATGAAAGTAAAGTGAAATGAAAATGGAAGGGTGGAAAGAGGACCGACACCCCATGGAAGTGTGAGCTGTGTGATGTAGCCGTGTCTAATTCCAGGACGAAACTGCTTTTCGGAGTGGCATGACTAAAAAAAATTTAACTTGTTTATTGTAAATATTTTTGAAAATGCTTTTTTTCCCCCAATCTTATATATATATTTTTTGTCCCACATCAATCTTCTCAATTTGTGTATATAAATGTGTGTTCAAGAAGCTTGATTGTGTGTACATAGTTTTCATCAGGCGATGGGCCGCAATACCTAAACTCATAAAGAGATGGCCTCTAAACACTTTTTGTGTTAGATGGTATATATTTTTTCACTGTTCTTCACTGTTAGGTCTGCTGTATATAACCTGTTTTGACTGGAGCATGTATAAAGGCAAAAAACGCCTATGGCTATACCTGTTGTTTATGTAGAATTGTCAAATATAAGACTATTTATTCTAAATTTTTTTGGTTGAATGTTCATCCTAACATGTTGAATAAATATTACAAAGTTTCAAAACGGTTCGTTACGCATCAATATTAAAAATTTTGACAAAACGATTTTGGAATTTTTGGTCTTTTTGGGCCCAAAATGATGATTTATAATTGATCAGTGAAGGAAACAATAATTTGGACATGAAGTTCAAGGTGTCACAAAAAAAGGGACCAAACCAGGCCATCGTAAACAATTCTTTCTTTGAAATATAAAGGCAACTTCAAAGGCATGCAAAATCAGACAAAATAGGCCCAGACCTTAAAGGGTTCTTCACTTCACTTAAAAAAAAAATACATACAGTATATGTATATATATATATATATATATATATATATGTGTATACATACTGTACATATTGGGGGTCTCAGAGTAGAACTTCAAGCCATCTGTTTTCCTAAATGAGATCGTCAAAGAAGTACAGGTAGTCCAGGGTTACAACGTACCGGGCTTTCGTGATCTTGACTTTTTGACACCGGAGTCTCGTCCACCATTTTGTCACCTGTCGTTTTTTGTTGTTGTTATCAAGTCGTATAAACAGTACCTCATTGTACCTCACAGTGTCTAATTTTGTACTTTATTTTTTTAACATGATTGTTCTGCTGTTCGGCAAAATGTGTATTTGATTCTAATATTGATTTTTGTTTTGTAATGCTTGCTTTTATTTTGGCGTACTTCCGCATGCGAGTAAGAGTGCATGCACACGAAGAACATATTTGTACACACGAGGAAGAGCGCACTTGCACACGTGTTTTTGGCACCCCTTTTAATTTTAATTTTCATCTTAGTCTTTCGTCTCTTTTGGACGAAAATACTTCAGTCATTTGAAATTGTGTTTTTCCGTCTAGTTTTAGTCCACGAAAACTAATTTTGACTAGTTTTAGTCGATATGTACTCAAAATGTTTTCGTCTATAAACTTCAAAAATCTTAGTCCATAAATAAATCAATATATAAATAAAAGGTTTCCGACCATTTCGAGTGAAGATTGACAGAAGGGCGCATAATTTCAGTCTACAAGGACATCACCATCTTCATGATAATACACACTCATAGGAAAACAGTACATTATTTTCAAATAATTAAATTCACCTGGATGCTACGAACTGTATGTAAAACGTTTTCAAAAAGTTTAAGACAAAACTCACCATGCTAAATGCCAATGCTAACGTGAACGCTATGCTAACGCTACAAGTTACTGCATTTGGTGTGTGATGATCACTCAGCACAGACCTTTAAAGGCTTAAGCAACATGGCGTATATTCCCAAGATAAGAAAACAAAACAAGGCAACACCTGACTGGAGTTTGTGACTCCACCTGACATGCTTATTGAGTAAGTATGTGTGTGGGGCGGAGCAGCACGTCATCTGAGTGACACGAGCAAACACTACTCTGATGTGTGCTAACTCCACATATAATAAGAAAATATCACATCGTGATCTTATGATGGAAACTTTGGCCAATTTTAATCTCGTCTCGTCAGACGAAAACTGGCATCTATCTCGTTATTTTAGTTAGATTTTAGCTCGTCATCATCATGTAAAAGTTGTTGACAAAATATTTTCATTACCATCATCGTTGACGAAAACAACCTGCGCATTTGGTCCCACGAAGAAGTCACGCAGCCAAGTGAGAGACAGAAGAGGGGTGTGGGAATTACAGCTTTTTCTGTCTAGCTAGGACTTAGCTCCAACATTTTAGTGAGGACAGTACAATGATGTATAATACATGTTTTTGGATAGTTATTTTGAGAATTTGAGGGTCATTAGGGGAACTTAAAGGGTTAATTCCGATTTATGCGGAAATTTGGGTTATATCGCCAGCGTAGCAACGGAACTTGTTTCTAACCTGGGGACTACCTGTACTTGGGGTTAGAAAGTTAGGGTTATGGGGTTAAAGGGGTTATGAAAGTTGTTCAATTTTTACCATAAATGTCGGAATTACCGCTGTCAGTTCCATCAAAAACCATTACAGCGCTGCTTGCGCTTGGAACTATTTAGGCCGACGTGAACCACGTGACCACCCGCGGCGAGATAAGAGAGTGTCGCAACTCGCTTTCTACATGGCTCTTGTACAGCCATACTGGTAAGATCCACCCTACTCTGTCAGATTGTCTCTGATTGGCTTATTCTGACACCTTGCCCTACGTTAGCCAATCAATAACCTCTTTTGGGATGTGCTGTGCAGTGCCAGGGTTACGACACTCCCATAGGGATCCATTATACGATTTTACTTCCGGGTTTTTCGGGTAAAGGAGTCACAAGTAGTTCCAAACATGGCTTCGACAAGGGCGGACCGCATTCATATGAATGGCTGGCTGTAAAGTATATTCGGAGGTAAGTTGATGAAAAAAACAATCTCTTTTGAATTTTCACCAGTCTGTATTCCATCAGAGGCACTTTATGATGCATATGCTGAGCTTTATTTGTATGTGCGTAGCATAAATATACATATATTTTATCTTGGTTGACGAGCGGTTTTCTCATACTATTTAAGCTGAGTCTGCTAAGTAGGAATGTATCGCCCGGGATAAATTCATTAAGTCACTACCTCTTTTAATTTGTCAACTCTTTCAGAATCCGTTTGTGGCGTACACACTCACCTGTATTTGTGAGTATTGGTAGATGACCGGCTTTCACGTGCTTATTAGCTCGATTTTGTAAGCTTTGAACTAAGGTATCCCCTCGTGAACGAGTACCAAGTCAATGCATGACAACCCGTATTGTTTACACCAAAATGTTTTACATGATTATATTTCAGAGATGTGTACAGATTGAAAAGTGATGTCAACAAATAATAAATGCAATTTTTTAAATAAAAAACTAATGTAATGTATATTATTTTTTTGGTTACATTTTCATGATCCACATCAAGCTGTTGTTGGTGCCTGCTGATGGTGACTGCTGGCTCTGGGCACTAAGCCTATTTTATAGCAACAAACAAACAAAAAAAGTCTTTTATTTCATTTTTTGATGACTGACCATTGCCATCCATTTTTTCTGCTGCTCTTGGTCCTTGGGGAAACCATGCTGCACAACCAACCATCACAGGCCACTGATCTATAAAATGTTAGGTGTAAACAATGAACCATGACACCAATTTCACTATTCAATAAATAATGTGATTTTCTCTATCAAAGGGTAATAAGTTGTTATTGTTATACATTACACCATGTTGAAGAAAATCATAAAATGATGTTCCTGTCTTGTAATCATTTTGTTTTGCTTGGGTCCAAAATGAAAAAATGCCTTTAAAGAGGTACAGGTTTAGTTTTGCAAAAATTAAAGGCTGTATTCAAAATTTAGTTAATTTATGCAGGAAATACTTGTTAAATGTCATTTCTTTGTGTTTCAGGTCAAACTAAGTCTATAAAATAAAAAGGGAAATGTATGAACACACATATATAAGCATTATATATATAAGCAGGAGAAAGTTGAAAATAGAATTTAAAAGTCGTGACCACAAACCCAAACTTTTTGGGAAACAAGTGTTTTTATATTTCAATGCGACAAAACAAACATGGAACTACCACTTAGAATTTGGGAACAAAATATGTTATACATGGCGTTATCTTTAATATAGGTAGCTGAATCAAGGGAAACTAGACATTCTCTGGATAAAACAGTATTCTAGTAGTGAAAAAAGAAAAACCTAAATCATCTTGCATTTCAATGTAAAAGTCGATTTACTGTCCTCATGCTAACAGAAACATGATATGTTCACTCGGAAAGTTCCCTTCTGCGTGAGAGTTTACATAGTTTTCAGTTGTCGCCTGACCACTCCAAATGTAAAACTAGCACCTACATATATGTCATAATGCAATGACATAATCAAACCAGTACTTAGATACGAAATTTTATCAATTTTTCCATAAATGTCACAATTACCGCTGTCAGTTCCATTGCAAACCACTACAGCGCTGCTTGTGCTTGGAACTACTCACTCCCCACATGAACCACGTGACCACCGGCGGTGAGAACAAAAAGTGTCGCGACTCTTTATATGGCTCTGGTACTGTGTTCAGTTTGAATGAGAAGAGCCATGTGGACTCTGACGCTAGTATGAGACCACAAAGCTGTCAACAGAGAACAGCAGAGATTAAGCCTGCATAATATACTGTACTAGTAATGCTTGAACATCGCCATCGCGATGTGCGATTAAGGTATGCGAAAACTGTCAAAGTATGTCTTCGTGTGTACGAAGCTTTGGGGAGCCCCTGTTTGATTTAAATATGTTTAATATTTTTGCTGCTGTACAAGTGTGAAACACAGTGTTAAAGAAATCATCCATTTAGCTATTTTGTGTGAAATACAGTGTTAAATAAATCATCTATTTTGTGCAGAGACATGGACTCCTGGATCCCTTTTACATACAGCAATCTTCATCAGTCACAGTCCTAAACAGAGCTATTAAAGTCATCTGATGATCATTCTTCTGGTTTTAATAGCGTAATATATGTCGTAATATATCGCCATTCCTCAAAGATTCGCAAAGTCAATTTTTCCCAAAATCGTTCAGCTCTACGACAGATAGTGCTCTCTCTCACACAGAGAGCAGCAGAGATGTAAAATGACGGATGCAACACGGCACTAAGGCTGTTCTATTAATCAATTTTGAACCAAAACGGACTTTTTTGGTTAAAATGATGTTTTTATCAAATTGCCTAATGCCGTAAGTATTAGAGGTGTGCAAAATTTCCGATTCTTAGATTATTCGCGATTCGGCCGTGGAAAATTCGAGAACAATTCACAAACATCCAAATTCCGATTATTGAAATATGCCAAGTAAAGCAGAAGTACAACACACTCAGCGCGCCGCGCGGTCTTCGCGGCACAATGAGGAAGAACACAGTGAGAGTAGCTAAACATCATGCTTCTCATTACCCGGCCCCTCGGGTAGCGCCAGTGCTCAACTCACGGCTCTAGCTCAACTCCTGCCACGAGATAAAAAAACACAACAACATACCTGAATGCTGCCGAAAAGCTGCTACAAAGTACGTCATCCACATACTGTTACGGTAGATATCATTTATATAGGACTAGATGCACCACAGATATGGTAGCGTCAGCAGCATATCTAGAAAAAGCTAGATGCCGTCGTTAGTAAACGGCCGCCATCTTAAAGCAGTACACTTCCCTGCAAGGCTGTTGTAGCGAACCTTCCAAGCAAACCTAATTAACTTTTTATCTAAAATACTCCTAAATCGGTAAAATATTGACTTGAATCTATCTTAAAAATAGTTTTGAAACTTTCACATGTCGAAAGTAGACAAAAGGGAAATTATGGAATAACGGGAGCAATTTTAACAACTTAAACGATTTATTCACAACATTAAATTAATTGAATGTAGTTTAAAGCTGCTGTTACAGAATGGGGACTGGAGTTTTTTATTTACTGTTATTTTTGTATATTTGTTTACTGCCATATGTTAAGTTGATAGTGAAATAGTAGTTTGGTTTAGCCTGAGAGTATTTTTGAACAATTTTGGAATTAATGTAGAAAACATTTAATTAAAAAAAATTAAAAAAAAAGGAGGGGGGGTGCATCAATAATCGTTTTATAATCAAATCGGAGCCTCTGAATCGTAATCGTAATCGAATCGTTAGGTGCCCAAAGATTCCCAGCTCTAGTAAGTATTATCTTATGGTGTACTTAAAGTATTATTGTACATGTAGAAGGATTGCAGTGGCTTGTCAAGAAAAAAACATGAAGCCTTAAAACGTTCAACACTTCCTTACTTACTTCGTCTGCACACTTTTATGTACAACACAATGATCGACAGTAATATAGCGCCACATCTGGCTGTGTATATATTGCACTGTACCACAAGTACGAAAGTATATGCGTGTCTGTCCCGCTATCTAGATTTCCTGTCAAGATTGCTGCTAAAAGATTACAGTAACTGAAAGAATACCATGTTGGTGTTTTTTGTTTTAATAATTTGAATCTATATTCATTGTTCAGTGGCCAATTAATGTGTTTGACCTGACGTCTTTTGTAAAGATGAAGTGCTCAATAACCTAAGGGATCATTCTGTTTGTTACCTTCACTGGGGTGTATATTTGTGTTTGTTTAGAAAAGGTAATTTACACCTTGCATATTGTTATTAATGGGTGACAGTTTTGCACTACTGTAATTTCCAGACTACAAGCTGCTTCTTTTTTCCCTCATTTTGAATCCTGCAGCATATGCAACAATGCGGCTAATTTATCAATTTTTCTAACGACCGCCAGGTGCGCTTGAGCATAAAATGTAAGAGTAAGACATATGGAATACAGTGGTGCAAATAAGTATTTAGTCAACCACTAATTGTGCAAGTTCTCCCACTTCTTGTTATCATTTTGATGCCACGGGGTGAGGAGGGAGTTGAAAGTCCGTGTTGCCCAACAACAGCCCCAAAACATCACTGCTCTAGAGGAGATCTGCATGGAGGTATGGGCCAAAATACCAGCAACAGTGTGAAAAGCTTGTGAAGAGTTACAGGAAACGTTTGGCCTCAGTTATTGCCAACAAAGGGTACATAATAAAGTATTGAGATGAACTTTTGGTATTGACCAAATACTTATTTTCCACCATGATTTGCAAATAAATTCTCAAAAAATCAAAAAGTGTGATTTTCATTTTTTTTTTTTCACATTCTGTCTCTCATGGTTGAGGTTTAACCATGTTGTCAATTACAGGCTTCTCTTATATTTTCAAGTGGAAGAACTTGCATAATTATTGGTTGACTAAATACTTATTTGCCCCACTGTATATGTGTTGAGGAACACGCTAGTTTGCAATCTTACCCGTACTTTTACTTTGTGCTTTTTGCACGAATAAAAGTAGCAGACCCTCATCTTTATGCATGAGTAAAATTAGCAGACCCGCTTCATGGAAAATGCTAGAAGTTGAATTGAAGGCTTGGATGACCAGCGGCGAGAGATCGTTTACCAAAACTGGCCGCATGCGAAGAGCAACTTTTGCACAAGTCTGACAGCGTGGAACAGTGTGAAAAAAATCCACCATCACCAACGGGTTTTGAAAAGCCGGTCTGCTGCGTGACGAAGAGGACGACACACGCTCAGGAGTGAGTTTGAGGAGTCAGCTAAGTGCCGTGTTGCTGGCGCTGTTTGGAAAGAAAAGTTAAGGTATTGTAACGTTGACAAAAAGTCACCAGCTTTGTTAGGTTGCAATTCTTTAGTTTGGAAACTTGTGGAACTACACACGACTGCTGCCGATGCACACACAGACACACCCGCAGCAACAACAGGTAGGCACGTCTCTCGATCTTCCGCACCTCCCTTACCCCCTTTAACCCAATTCGTTGAAGTATGTTATTAAAACTTAGAAAACTCTATGTATTTCTTCATAAATGTCTCATGTTACTTTGTGGGCACATGCGGCTTATAGACAGGAGAGGCTTATGTATGTCCAAAATGGTTTTTCCTTTAAAAATGTACTGGGTGAGGCTTGTAATCAATGGTGCCCAATAGTGTGGAAATTACGGTAATCATTAGTTTATGTAAGTAAGACCAGAGAGAAATATGACAGCACATCACCCTGAGCCTGGTTGACTACCTACTTCACCTGACTGACTTGATTGACTGGCTGGCAAGCTGGTTGGCAGAGTGACTTGCTGACAGACCATTTGGTTTACGGACTGACTCATGTTTGATTTTGTTTCAAATGGTAGATGCACTTTCTTCTTTCATTTTCACTTTGATTAAGAACAGAGTTGGAGTCTGTTGTATAGATGAAATACTCTTAATCCCAAGGGATTATTCTGTATGTATTAACAGAGTGTAATTCACTGGCACTTTCAGTTCTAATAAAGAAAAAATAAGTTTAAATAGAAGACATTCCAAATACTTTATTTGTTATTATTTTTATTTTGGCAAAAATCGTAATCGATGTCATAATCGAACAGCCCTACACGGCGCTACAGCAGCAAACTTTTCACTTGGTTCACTGTAAAGGCCAAGTTATGTTTCTGCGGCAGGCCCACGCCGTCAAGGCAGACCCGATTTACGACCCTCCGCCGTAGTCTGACGTGCACCTGCACAGATTCCTGACTGGGCGTCACGTCAATGCGTGGTGACATGATGCAAATGGACTGTGATTGGCCCTCTCAGACTGTTATTTCCGGTTCAGTGCAAAATCACTGCCATTTTCAAACATTGCTGTGCTACACGCAAATATGGATCAAGCCCACGAGATGAAGAAGTCCGCAAGTACGACATCCTCTACAATGTGTGTATGTGTGTGTTTGGAAGCGAATGGCCTCCCGAAGCGGTGACACAGTTAGCCAAAAACTGCCAGCTTTTTATCACTTTATATCGTATTTTTTTGGTTGGTGCACTTTATCATTTATTGTGTACATATGTTTGCTGTGAGTCTATTTCACACTTCAAGCATATGAAGACCAAAGCACAGATTGGGTGTCAAAAGAGTTGTTTTGATGTTTAATTTTCAACAACAGACAGTTCACACACTTGATACATCATCACTGATCCAGAGTGCCTCGGTGCTTTTATGGTAACGTGTTTACCATGAAGGCCAGAAATCTGCTATGGCTTCCCACTGGCTGGTTGTAGGACACAGCAGAGGAACCGGAAAAAACGCTGGACAACGCAGCTTGCTGGCTTCCACCCAATGCTAGAATTCGTAACCTGCCAGTCTTTCTGCGGCATCAACAGTCGAACAGAACACCTCCGCAACTGTCTTCTGCGTCGCCTGCGCCTCAACATTTGTATGATCAATATTTGTTGTTCAATGTTGATGAGCTGAAGATCCACATTCAAGCATTCCATTTCTGTTGGCATTGTTGTGTAACCGGAAGAAAAATAGAGGAAGTCGACAATAGTTCCCCAAAACCGTATAAACACAACGCCACACCCGTCTAGTGACTTGGTGGTGAATTACAGAGCAACGCGTTCCCTTGCCGCAAAACTATTGAATGCTCATTGACGCCATAGGGTCTACATCGTTGATACGCCGGCACACAGATGCATAACTCCGGCTTAAGGGTTTTAGTTCCAACACTGCTTAAAGGGTATTAAAACACTAAGGAGCTGTGAGATATAAATAGAACCGTTATGTGGCAAGATAACAAATATTAATAAAGTTAACAAAAAAATAAATCGCATTCATGAGCAATTATCGAAAATAGATCGAAAATTACGAACATTTCCGAATGTATTCCGGAAACAGCCGAATGGGGCGGAGACGTCATAACATGGAAACGAAAGCTTGAGGCAGGTGCAATTGTTGTTTATCGACGAGAAAGTTGCGTCCGTGTTTTATCAAAAAAAATCGCTAAAATGGTTCAAACCTGTCATGCTATGTGGTCTATAAATAGCCATTTGTCGCAATGTAGTTGTCAAGAACGGCAAGCCGTTGATGTGAATCCCAAAAACAGACCAGGAGATCAGGTAAAGCTAATGTTTGTGTTTAATAAGTACAAAAAGGGAGCACGCCAAAAATGCGGGTTTAACAAACTGAGAGAGCACGCCAATAAACGCGAGTGTAATAATAAATTACAACAAAGGGAGCACGCGAAAAATGCGGATATAACAAACAGAGAGCACGCCAATAAACGCGAGTATAATAATAAAGTACAACAAAGGGAGCACGCGAAAAATGCATGAATATAACAGAGTACAAGAATCTAACTACAAAGCCCAAAAGAGCACTAAAGTAAAGATGACCAAACCAAAATACGACCGTAGAACGTCGGGAAACTCGAAGGCTGACGATGAACACACAGGCGGTAAGCAAGGCAAGTAGCAAGCAATAGTCCGACACTTGCAGATGGTGACAGGCTTCCATAAATACTGAGCTTTCCTAATCAAGCACAGGTGTGTCGCATTACCCCGCCAATCTGGCTCGATCAGGTGCTGCATAAAGAAAAAAGAACTGAGAACACACACAAATATGACAGTAGTACCCATGAGTTCCCGAACGCGAGAAAAAGAGCTGGACTACGCAGACAATGAGTAAAGTTCGTCTGTGCTAAGAGGGCTAATTTTGCAGACCCAGCCTCTGGCACAGTTTTGTGTGGTGCGTATTTTACACCTGAAAGCTATTCGAACTATGGGCAAATGAAATCAGGTTTTGCTAAGAAATTGCTGATGAAAGCAGCCACCAAACACGTGCAGTCACCTAAATGTCCCGAGATATCAAGAAAGAGGACAACTGGCTCTGATGAGACCACCCCAGGCTAACCAAAGGAGCTGAGCAGCCAAGCTCGAAATGGCCAGAGTGAGTACTCTTTTATCATAAAAACATATCAAGCATTGGATATAGGACTAGACACATGTATAAATTATCGCTCGTAAAATATATAGAACAAATCCTCGAATCCCATTCATATTTGTGTCTGTTGGCAGAACGAAAAATGATAGCACAATAAATTATAATTATTCTATACATTACATTATTTTGCAGTCATGGTGTATCAGCTTCACAAAAAGAAATGCAAAACAAACCATTCGGTGTTTCCCACACGATGTTGCCAGTGTTTCATCAGTGTGATTGCTCCTCTCAATGATCCTTTCATTAGGCTGCATTGGCTTTCGTTTGGGCTCAAATTGATAACCCAAAACCCCAAAGAAAGGTTCATAACTCTCCTCGTCACCATTAGAAGAATGTTCATTACGTCGGATTCGTCGCTGCAACTAGAAACAAAATTGTCCGCTATCATCGCCACCATTCAGTACTAAGCACTGAGCCAGTTGTTTTCTTGTAGTGACGTCACGCACACAATATGCTAGATTTCTGGGATCTCGTGGGCGGGTCCTTTTAGCTTGACAATTGATCCAAATTTCTATCATTTTCTTGGTGTTGCAATGTGTGTAATTACGCGAAGTGGCATGATATGAATCCAAAAGGCGTGCGTTTATGGATAAATGATGGAATATTAGCATTTCCCCAGGTGTTGTCATACCCTTTTAGAGTCACTAAAATATTAATTTCTCTGAACACTTATACTGTTTATTTTCCTCAACAGTTTATAAACAATTGTCATACCTATTTTTCACTGTGTATTCAATTTCAAAATGCGCTGCAGATTGAAGTGCTTTGACTAATCAAGTGTGGTGAAGCTGTCCTGATCCATCAAACGTATATTGTTCCTTTTGATATTTTCTATAAACAACCCCACTGGGAATGTCGTTTCATTTTTATTCCCTCCTATCAACAAATAGAAACTGTCATCACTTTTATCTGCAGTGTTTTAATTACATTTACAACAGGAAAGATCAGAGAGGTGCTTCAGTTGAGCGTTTGATGCTAACTTTAATGTTCTGCCCAGTAACCATTTTACTCTTTAGTGTCCTTCACAACGCAGTAAGTGATGAGATACGGCCCGAAATCAATGAAAGCCCAAAACACAATTAAAGAGACAATTAACAAGTGGGCTTCTCAGTGAAGTTAATTGGTGTAAAATGACCTCCTCCTTCTCTGACCCATTACTCCATCTGCGCTCTGCAGCCTGAGCTCAAACGTGGCTGTAAAATGTGGTGCTATCAACCCCACAGAGAACTTTTAGGCAATGTAGTTGACATGGGTGGGAGTTGGGGACGTAAATGTTGATGCAGAAGAGTGGGGAGCGTTACTGTTATCTACTGACATTTATGTGTTTAGTTGTATGCATAATGTTGTCTTTTATTCTGAGTCAAAGCAATCATGCATTCACGTTCAGGTTATTTTTAACATATAACATTTGGTGTCATAGAAGTAAACCAACTTATCTCAGTCCTTTGAAGAACACAAATGTGTAACATGAGCCCCTTTAGTCTACTCAAGTCTTTGATAATCAAATCAGGGGAGGTCACAGACAACCCCCAGAACTGTCGACCAATGGTTTGAATGATTAAAGTAAATGTCCATTAATTTTGCAACTATACCGCTATTGAGCACTAAAGGCAGCAACACGAGTACAAGCAAGATTAGGCAAGTGAACAAGATATTGACCAATGAAAACCAACAGTGAGAGCAGCGCGCCTTCCGCTGTGTGCTGCACACTCTTGTACAGTAGGTGGCGGTGGGCACCTGTTAGTTGCTTGCGATCCGGCATTAAGGGTGTGTACCAACTGTATCTCAGATCAGGAGGAGCGCTGTGGTTTTCGTCCCAGCCGCGGAACAGTGGACCAGCTCTACACTACGTTTGCAGGGTGCATGGAAGTTCGCCCAATCGGTCTGCATGTGTTTTGTAGATTTGGAGACGGCGTTCGACCGTGACCCTTGGTGAATCCTGTAGGGGGTGCTTAGGGAGTACGGGGTACCAAGCCCCTTGGTAAGGGCTGTTCGGTCACTGTACCACCGGTGTCAGAGTTCGGTCTGTATTGCCGGCAGTAAGTCAAATTCATTCCCAGTGAGGGTTGGACTCCGCCAAGGCTGCCCTTTGTCACCAATTCTGTTCATAATTTTTATGGACAGAATTTATTGGCGCAGCCAAAGCGTTGAGAGAGGTGTTGCCAATTTATTGGGTTGCAAGTTACAAGTTGTAACGCAACCCCAACCACTATTACTACTACAAGTTGCCATTGGAGGGCAAGTTAGGGTTCAGTACCTTGCCCAAGGGCACTTCGACAAAGGGCAGTCATAGCCAAGACCCATCAGTCTTAGGACAACTTGAGCTATCACCGCGCCACAGTTAGGCAAAGCAAGGCAAGGGAATTTATTTATACAGCACAATTCAACACAAGGCAATTCAAAGTGCTTTATATCACATTAAGATGATATAAATTACATGAAATCAATAGAACGTGAAAACAAAGACAATCGAAACAGGAAATAAAATTATACATAAAAATAGCATTTAATCACAAATAGAAGAAAAAAACTACTACTACTACTACTACTACTACTACTACTACTACTACTAATTGAAATCAGCAATGGAGATAAAGCACAAGAGGAATAGAAAGCAAATAGCTAAAAATATATAGGCAGTTATGGATATGCTGTACTAAATGAAATCATTTTTAGCCCTGATTTGAAGGTGCTAATGTTTGAGCATACTTCAGACCTTCAGGTAACTTGTTCCAGAGGTGAGGATCATAATAACTAAATGCTGCCTCACCGTGCTTGGTTCTTGTTCTAGGAACATACAGGAGACCGGTTACAGACGAACTTAGGGGTCTAGATGTTTCATAGGAATCTAACAAATCAAGCATGTATTTTGGTCCAAGGCCATTAAGTGTTCTGTAGACGAGCAGTAGTATTTTATAGTCTAACCTTTGACCCACTGGAAGCCAGTGTAAAGATTTCAAAACTGGTGTAATGTGGTCCAGTTTCCTTGTATTTGTGAGGACTCTGGCTGCAGCATTCTGTACTAGCTGCAGCTTCCTGACTGATTTTTTTATCAAGACCTCTAAATATACCTTTGCAATAGTCCAATGTACTGAAAATGAATGCATGCATACATTTTTCCAAGTCTTGTTGAGTCAGAAGCCCCTTAATTCTGGCTATATTTTTAGGTGGTAATAAGCAGATTTAGTGACGGACTTTAGATGGCTATCAAATTTTACGTCTGAGTCAATAATTACGGCAAGATTTCTGACTTGATTTGTAGCTGTAAGTGACATTGTGCTAAGGTGCCTGCTTATCTTTGACCATTCCTTTTTCGGCCCAAAAATGATCACTTCTGTCTTCTTCACATTTAGTTGGAGAAAATTCTGGCACATCCATTCATTGATTTGATGAATGCATTTACTCAGGGAGACTAAGACTCTAATCATGTGGGAACACAGAAATGTAGAGTTGTGTGCCATCTGCATAGGTCTGATAGGAGATGTCTTACTGTTCCATAATCTGAGCATATAGATGTTAAATAATAATAATAATAATAACAATTTCTGTTAAAGTGGCATAGTCCACTGTCTAAGATTGACGCGGGGAACATTTTGGGAGCATTCAGTGTAAAAATTGGTAATATGGAGTTGCACACAGTCTGTCTAATCTTTAGTACATTGTGTGTAAAGAATGCTGCAAAATCATTACAGGACACCTTAGATGCCAATTCCTGAGGTACTGATACTTGTGGGTTTGTCAGTTTGTCAATTTCAGAAAATAGTGTGCGGGTATTGTTGATGTTTCTACTAATGATCTCTGAAAAATATGACTGTCTAGCATTTTTCAATTCCTGGCTGTATTTGTGAAGACTCTCTTTGTAGATAATTTAAGGGTTTAACGGTACATGTATTTTTATTGAACCGTTTCGGTATGGGGTGCTCGGTTTGGAACGGAGGCGTACCGAACGAGATTCTGACGTAATGTAACCCTTACTTTTCGAGGCTGTGAGTCGATCGGGTTACAGTTTCTTTGTGTAGATTATATTTACTCCGTCTTCTCTACTATAATGAGACCAACACGGACAGTATATAACCCAGAAACATCAATGGCGCGACAATGTGGTCGCCGCAAGAACGCAGTGAAATGCGGGTGTTAAAGTCAATCAGCCAATGCACACCAGTCGAAGTGCGGCCGCGTGTTAGACGCGTCCCAGAAGCGGCTCAACGAACCGTACGCGAAAAGAACGGCAGAGTTTATTATTTGACGCGAGACGCAGCCCTCCTGCGTCAATACTACTAGCTAGGATCGGGCAGACCAGAAGTCACTCGTGTAAAAATACGGTGGATCCGGTCGATTTTCAATCTAATATGCAATTATAACCCACTTTTTGAGTCCATCAGATCTCTTGAGTGGTAGATCGGAGCTCAGTTGACTTGTCTTTGTTGATCTACTGGTGTCTTCTCTGCTATAATAATAACCAACACGGCCCCGTGTTCAATACAGAACCCTCCTACCACAACAAAATAAGTAGGAACTAATATTCACATAGGAACTAAAGTTATACAACATAAAATATACAATATAAATGAATACTACATCAAATTTGTAAAATATAAACACATAAGAAAATAAATAATAGCCCATTTAAATAAAATAAATTGAAATGAGCTATAACACCTGTAATTAAATAATAAGAATAATACACAGATCCTGCTTAAAAAATCTATTAATAAAATATAAATAACTTAAATAAATCTATTAATTTCTGTGTGGCGCTTTAACTTGAGAAAATCCACCAATAAAGGTTTTGAAAACCGTTCATATGAAAAAAAAAAGATTCATTGAGGCATTTCATTTGTAAAATACATGTTAAAATCTTTGTCATTGGGATTGCGTCCTTCTTTAGCACAGGACTTCTTTTTTCGTCTTTCAGAAAGAAAGCTGACCAATACATGGGGTCTGAAAGGCAAATTGTTTTTGGATTATTGTCTTTAAATACCCGCTACTTTTTGAGCAGAATTCTAGCTTTGTATAGGCTAATGTTCCTATTGTTGAAAGCACAAAAGTGTGTAATAAAAAACTAGCACATTTATATTTTGCATTTTGTTTTCTCACTGTACCGAAAATGAACCGAACCGTGACCTCAAAACCGAGGTACGTACCGAACCAGGATTTTTGTGTACCGTTACACCCCTAAGATAATTACTTAATTAATTATTTCGGTTAATTCGGTCCAGTGCTACCAAAACCAACGAACGAAATACTTTTTATGATTATACACACTCAGCAAGAACAGTGCAATATTTTAGATTAATCAAACCCACCAAGATGTCACGACGACACGTAAACAAGTGAGAGTTTAACCCTTTAATGCCAGCAATATGAAGCAATTATCAGAGAATCACAAAATTTGAATAATAAGATCCTAATGAAACCTTTTTTTCAAATTTGTAAAAAGAAAATTCAAAATGAATATGTGTAAGCGCTCAGATATCTATAACCCTTGCTAAATCCTGTTTGTTTTTCTCATGGAACCTGCAGATGCATGTGTTTGACTGGCATCCATCATTTTTTTTTTCAAAAAGAAATGTCAAAATTCTGAATTAGTCTCAAAATCATGACATTTTAGGGGTATCAAATGTGATACATTTGGCAATATAGGGTTAAAAGGATGCTCGCCATGTTAAAGCGAATGCTAGGCAAATGCTACGAGTTACATTGAGAGCGTAATGATCACTCTATAAACACATTAAAAGGCTAAAGCAACATTGAAAATTCTCTCATGCTCGATTAAAAAAAAGTATCTTGATGCTTCCAGTAGCAGCCTACCTTCAAGCTGCTGCTGGGTCCTTCCGGGATCATACCGTCAGTCATCGGCGGCCATGATTTCCAGCACATATGCCTGATCAAAATCCTTTTGTATTGGCTTTTTTTTTTTTTTTTTGTTAATCGGCCGATGGCCGGTGCTGGGATAGAGTCCATAAATCGGCCTGGTATATTGGCCGGCCGATATATCGTCAACTACTGTATACTATTTGGTCAGATTTAATTGGTAGGGCACCAAAAAAGGAATAGAAACTGTCAGGGGATGACAATGCTGTTTCAGTAAATGAACGGAATGAAGATAAGAGCAACTGCACAGCTAAATGCAAGTGGAATCTGCCAGGACCGGCTGCGCATGCTGAGATAATTGCCTTCCCATTGAAATGACGCGAAAAGAAAGCTGCATGACTAAAGTGGTATTCTTGCTGTTGTCCCTCTAACTCGTGTATATAAACCTCTGCATTATAGCCCTCGCCCAAGTCATAAGCGGGTGATGTGAGCATAGGCGCGCGCGTGGCCGACCTTGATGCCATTTGTCACGCCGCTGATCTTTATAGGACAATCGCAACACGGCTAATGCTCCGCTTTGCCGCAGGCCGTGTTTACAATGTTGGCGGCAACCTACTTTGATGGGAAAGTTTTTTTTTAACATTCTGGTCGGATGTACAAAGTGACGAAGCAATTTGTGTAATCACTTTAACCGTTTATGGGGAAACTTACATTTTTGGGGGGTAATTCAGTGCAATTGACGATGATAGATTCTAATCATCTGGCTGTTTTCATCCTTCTGTTGTGAATTGAAATGAGTTAATAGAATAGAATAGAATAGAATAGAATAGAATAGAATAGAATAGAATAGAATAGAATAGAATAGAAAGCCTTCAATGTACAACTACTAGTCACTAGTAGAAGTCCAATCCATTTGAACCAAGCAAAATTAAAAGTTTCCAAAGGAAACTAGAATGATAACCTGGTAGCCTGTTTATAGCTGCTCAAATGGGGCAAGAACAGAGAAGATGTTTGTGAATGCCCGGTCTCAATTATGACTATATATATATGGTGGAAAACACTCAGGTGACATGGAGCTCCGCTCTGAGACCAGCAATTTGGTCAAATTTCAAAATTGTCCTATAAAGCATGTGTGATACATCATTGGAAAGCTTAAAATCTCAATTTTTTGGGATAAGAAAAATTTGAACAGGAGGGCATTTAAAAAAAAATAAATAAATAAACCCCTAAACCCTAACTCGAGGTAAGAGCATGAGAGAGCATATTTAAAGACACCATGATTTTAATGAGATATTATCACGTACTTACCTTTCGATCCAAAAGGTCTGGGTAGCATGTCGCACCGAGTGTCAAGACACAGCTGTGAATGGCCACAGGCAGACTTTTTGGGGATTTTATGGTTGAAACACAATATTATAACAAGGGTAGCAGTGCAGAAATGGCAGACATCAAGGAGTGGTCGAGTTTTTCTTTTTCAAATATTTACCGTTTTAAAGTTTTTTGTTTTATTTTCCAATTTTTCTTTGTTGGCTCGATTATTTATCATCTAAAATATCGGGGAAAATGTGACAGTAACAAAAAAAAAAAAAAATACAATTAAGCGATCGTAATGAGGTAGATATCCATGACCTATTTAAAGACACAATTTTTTTCATTGTGACGTAATTTGTTTCTATTATTATATATATTTATTTATTTTATTTCATTTTTATTTGCCACCGAGGTTAGAGAATCACGCAATTTCAATTCTCTGTCTGTCCTTGCACATGTGGTAGAATTGACAATAAAGCAAACTTTGAACTTTAAACTTTGAAAAGCGGTTGCATGGTGTCTGTAAACGGGGGTCCCCAGGGTAAAATGGACAAATTAAAAATAGTTTGGGGGCTTAATGCACCATGAAACTGCTATGGCAGCATATTGACATATTGTTCTATCGAACACAAGAGACTTTTTCAGCCCCTTGTCTGTGTTTTCTGCCATATATATTTTGAAATGTTAATCTTTATGGGTTTTTTTTTTCTATAATGTTAAACAATATATATATATATTGTATATAATGTATTATACTATATACGTATATATGTATATGTATATATATATATCTATATATATATATATATATGTAGTTACATATCTGTACAGTATATATATAATTAAAAACAGAAACAAACTCTGGTTGTGATTCCGATTACATTTTTAAAAATTTTAAATATTTAACCCATAGCCTGCCATTTGACACCGACAGATGTCCAATTCATTTAAACAGGGAGGCTTGTGGACTAGAGGTGGGAATTTTGGGGCACCTCACGATTTGATTACGATTCAGAGGCTATGATTCTATTATAAATCGATAATTGACCATGCTGTTAACTGTTTTTTTTTTTGTAACATTAATTACAAAAATTGTACAAAAATCCGCTCAGGCATAAATAAACTACTATTTCAGTATGAAGTTAACAGTTCAAAACAGCAAATAAAATACTTAACACCCCATTCTGTTTCAACAGCTTGAAACTACATTCAATAAATTTAATGTTGTGAATCAACTGTTAAAGTTGTTAAAATTGCTTCCTTTGTTCCATTTCCCTTCTGTCCACTTTCAACATGTGAACATTTTAAAACGGTTTCATCATTTAAAGATAGATTCAAGTCAAGATTTGGGAGTATTTTTGATAAAAAGTTAATTAGATTTGCTTGGAAGATTCGATACAATAGAGCCTTCCTGAGAAGTGTACTGCTTTAAGATGGTGACAGTTTACTAACGCCGGCGAGTCTTTCATTTCTCATCTAGTTCTACGGTATATACATGTGACATCTACCATAGCCTTATGTGGGCGCAGTTTGTAGCAACTGGGCGTTGTATGTAGTGGCTGTCGGCCGCAGTCAGGGTTTATTGTTTTTTTATCTAGTGGCATGAGTTGTCGGTCCGTTCCTCATTGCGTCCCGAAGACGCGCTGACTGTGTTTTAGTTCCGCTTTACATAGCATATTTAAATAATCGGAATACGGATGTTTGTAAATCGTTCTCGAATATTCAGCGGTCATATCGCGAAAAATCTAAGAATCGGAAATTTCACACACCTCTATTGTGGACTATACGAATCAAAAAGTGATTAGCATATGTACATGGGTGTCAGGTTTCGATTATACTGTATTTTCCGCACTATAAGGCGCATAGGAGTATAAGGCGCACCTCAAATGAATGGCCTATTTTAAAATCTTTTTTATATGTAGGGCACACCGCATTATAAGGCACAGTGGGAGTAGTAGGAGGAGTTGGGGTCGCGGTATGCATACCACTAAATGGAGCTGCGCTAAAGGGAATATCACGCCCTGATTAACCAATATTGATCCGTATATAAAGTGCATTGGGTAATAAGGCGCTCTGTTGACTTTTGAGAAAATGGAAGGCTTTTAAGTGTTCCTTAAAGTGCGGAAACTACGGTAATCATTATGTTTTGTCATTATACTATTTTTGAATATTATTTTTATAAGTATTTTGTATTTTGAAGAAATACCTTTATAAAAATAAAAATTACCAATCATAAAAAGGAATGAAACCAGAATAAAGCTCATAGTACTATTATTTAACTCATTGCCTGCCATTGACAAGGATAGACTTTCAATTCATTTAAACTGGGCAGTGAATGCACATCTTTCCGTTTGTTCACCCGCCCGTCGCAGTCATGAATTGGACTTCAAGCGCTGTCAATTACAGCATATTATTTAAATGAAAATCCTATAATGGCTTAAGATTATCTTGAGCTCATTCGTCGCTACCCAATTTTAAATTCCCTTGTATTATAGACCGTTCTTCACCATTTTAACTGATCCTGCAAAATTGAAAGAATAGTGTGTTCCATGACAATAAGAAAATTTCATATCCTGTCTATCACTATTTACATTAGGCATCTGACGCTATGTATTGTATGAGCTTTTCTATTGCACTCTAAATGTCAGCCTGCAGTCTATGAACTTATCAGCCAGAAGCACTTTATTGAAAGAAAGGCCATCCACTATGAATGGGATTGCCATGGTTACACTGAGAGATGGACTGCGCCTTAACACACCTTATAAATAATTGATCGTGATAAAAATGACATCACTGCAAGAGACAGGCTAAAAAAAAAAACATAAAAAAACAACAACATAGCTTTATCTCTGACACTGACAAGGATAGCTGAAATGCAGTGAAACATCTGCAGCGTTTCCCAATTATGGGTTATCTTTTTGTGTAGAAGTACTTGACGAGACATTTGCTTGACTGGAGCTGACAGGCAAAACAAACTCTGAGCGATCTCGTGGCAACGAGTGCTTAGCGCCAGATTTCACTTGAGAAATATGGAAGCGGCAAGTTCAATGTGACGGTTACTGCACAGAACTCAAATATAACGTTAATTCTTCATTTTCCCGGGCGTTCTCATCCGTACTCCATCATCAATAAGTCGTCAACAATGGAAATGTGCATTAGTGTTAGCGCCTATCTTGAACTTGGCTTTTAGGGAGGAGGGGGGCTTGACCACAGTCATTAAAAAAATAAAATGGGGGGGAAAAAAGGATAAGCCTGAGAATGCTCGGTTTTCTTTCTGTGCGCTTAATGAGCAATATTTCAATATTGCTTACATGGCCTAGAGTTTGGGCAAACTGACCGTATGTGTGTGCATCATGCATTCTATAAATTCATTTAAATTTAAGACTAAGACTAAACCAGGATTATTTATGTCTATTATTTGTGTCCTCCTGTTTTTGGAAATCAAAATATGATCGCCCTCGAATGACGTAGAGCCATTGTTTTGATGGTTCTGCGCATGCCAGTCAGTTTGTTCAGTGTGTGTCAACTGCAACTTGACTACAGGAATGGACTCAATGGAAAAATTCAGTCTGAACGAGCATCGGGGCGTCACTAGGTTTTAAGAACGGGGGGCTTAGCCCCCAGGGGATGCACAGGATGTAAGTGAATGTAGCGTACAAGCAGAAAACCTCACAAACAGCTAATAAAGACTGATAATCTATTCATTATTATTAGGGCTGTCAAAATTATCGCGTTAACACGCGGTAATTAATTTTTTAAATTAATCACGTTAAAATATTTGACGCAATTAACGCACATCTCCCGCTCAGACAGTATTCTGCCTTTTGGTAAGTTTTACAGCAAGTTTTTTTTGTGCTGTCTAACAGCGAACTCTTGTGGTCGCTTTGCGACATGGTTTATTGCTTTCTTGCCAGTTCAATATCGCTGCAGGACGTCTCGGGCTGACGTCTACGTTGTAATGTTGTGCTTATATGATCCTTGGACAAGATTTGTCCGTAAGTATGGTTGTTGTAAAGAATGTACATATTATGTTAGTAAGCGAAATGTTATATTTTTTGTATGAGGCGCTTTTTGCTTATGTTTAGTGAACCTGTATAGCGTGCTAAGCTAACGTTGTTGCTAATGCAATGCTTGTGTACTTTTTTTTTGTAGTTTCACTACGGTCTAAAGAGGACAGTGGTTTGAGGCCATTTTATTAATAAATCAGATGAAAAAGGAAGAAGTCTGATTATTAAGGCGTCGTTCACTAGCTGTCTAGCTTTGGAAAAAGTAGACGCTTCGGAGTGAGGACAGCATAGACAGATTGAAATGACAGTAGAGTGAAATGCCCACTACAGTCCTTATGTACCGTATGTTGAATGTATATATCCATCTTGTGTCTTATCTTTCCATTCCAACAAACTATTTTACAGAATATATATATAATTTACAGAAAAATATGGCATATTTTATAGATGGTTTGAATTGCGATTAATCGCGATTAATTACGTTTAATTAAATTTTTAGCTGTAATTAACTTGATTAAAAATTTTAATCGTTTGACAGCCCTAATTATTATTATTGTTGTTGTTTCAGTCCATTTTTAATACAGTAAACAACAGGAAAAAACAACTAAAATTGCAAGTTACTTGGTAGATGGAAGCATCAAAGAATGTCGTCTGTTTTACTCCTACACATCAATAAATGTGGTGGAGTGATTATTATTAGTGTATTAGTATGACTATCCACTGACGATAATCATATGTGAATGCGCTCAGCTCCTTTACTCATCTATGCGTAAAGTGAAAAACACAACTGATACCCCAAAGATAGTGGTAAAAAGAGTGTACACTTAACTCTGCTAGGGCCTTCACAATGCATTTCAGACTAACTAGCTAAGTATTAGCGTTATTTTAGAGCTGGGATGTAACTTTTGACCGCAAAACAACAAAGGTAAAACGTGCATAGAGATTATCTGTACTGTGTAAGACAGGTTTTTATTTGTCAAACACGAAGCATTTGGTGTATTAATTACATGGGACTTTCTGTTGTTAGCTGGGGGGCTGGAGCTAACTGACTGTTATTACCATCAGTGATATGTATTCACTTTCCTGAAAAACCATCTTATGTCCATTTTTCATCCATCTAAACACGAAGCATTTGGTTTATTAATTACATGGGACTTTCTGCTGTTAGCTGGGGGCTGGAGCTAACTGACTGTTATTACCATCAGGGATAAGTATTCACTTTCCTGAAAAACCATCTTATGCCCATTTTTCATCCATCTATTCATGCTCTGCTCTAGTCTGTTTGCGGCAGAGGTACACACACACACACACAATGTCGGTACGAACTGCGAACTGGTAACAGGAAAAGAACTGGATTTTCAGTGATGTGAGCGGTCTCTGTATAGAAAAGTGGAATGGAATGGATGAATGGAAGGGGCTCTCTACTCTATGAAGTGAGGGGAAACTGACAGATTTATGATCATATTTACGTTAATAATGACAGGTTTTATTATTATTGAGTTATACTAATCTTCTGGTAACTTCATAGTGAATATGTTAGCAAATATCTATCCTTTTTTTGTAATGTTTTTTTTATTTTATTTTTTTAAATAAAACAACACGAAATAATTTAGAGGGGCTTAATAATATTGAAGCTGAGCCCTCCCCCCCCTTAAAATAGGCCTAAAAACACCACTGACAGGCATGCCAAAAAAACGGATATGAAGAAAAATTGGAATTTCGCATCAAGACCTGCGGTCTGAACCGAGCCAAACTCATCTCATTTCACAGAAAAATGATAAAAAGTGACAAACAATTGGACGTCTATCATAATCATTTGCACTTAAAGAGCTAATATTGTGGCCTACATGACCCAAAACGTGATGTCCAAATATGTCCACACCAGGTCTTAGTGGGCTTGTTTTTTAAATGACCAAAAATAGTCACTTGTGCTACAAAGGGTGAATATTTGCATTATGTATCTTTTATTTTGATATCGTTGCCTGCGCTATAAGCACAGGTGGGTTGAATAGCCAAAAATCTTACTCAAATAAAACTAGTTGCTTCAAAATGATATTGAATTAAAGAAGTCACCCCCCAAAAAATGCTCAAATACAAGTTTAAAAAAAAAGTATTCGTTGAAAAGGATACTCAAATAATGAATAACTGCTTATTTCAGATTTTTTTTTTTTTTTAATAATTGGCATGTTTTTTTCTTACCACAACATCATCTATATGAACTGTTATTATTAAACTGTACTATATCCTATTACATGACCATTTTGAGGCCAAATAATAGGCAAAAATCATTTAATTCCGATGACATCTAATAAGATATCAAATCTACAGTAATGAAACATCATGAGTGCCCTCTAGTGGGGAAAAACATTTTCTACCATGTTAAAATGATCAAATCTCCAGTTTCCCATGGTCTATCAATATCAATCATAGACTTCGTAATGGTATGGACAGGTCAGATCGGTCATGCACTGCGACTAGGCTTCAAGTAGACACATTAAGAGGAGCTATTCACAAACACACGCACGCAGCGATCTAACGCCGGATTTCTGTTGAAAAAGTACGAAAGCTGTAACACATACAAACAGGAAGGATTGTCTCAGGAGTGATTTGTTTGAGGATTCAAGGAAATTGTTATATTTTTCGTACCATTCATGCATTTTTAAAAGGTTGTGGGAAAAAAAATCAATGGGAGAAATTAGCCGCTATTGCATTGGCATCGTGGTTTGCAATATTTACGTAAAATAAATGCTAACTGCATGGTTTTCTGCTTTTAACCAAGAATCGAGACTGCTTTACATCCATATCTATAAAGAATTCGGGGGTTTAAGCATTTATTCACAAGAATTTCCACTGGAAAAGCTCTGTTTAAATAAGGCGGCTGCTATCTACATTCAAACAGACTAGCATTGTACATCAACATATTTACGTAAAATAAATGCTAACTGCAAGTTTGTTTTTTTTTTTTTTGTTTTGTTTTTTTTGCTTTAAACCAAAAATCGAGATTGTTTTACGTCCATGTCTATAAAGAATTTGGGGATTTAAGCATTTATTCACAAGAATTTTGACCGAAAAAGCTCTGTTGACTCAAGGCGGCCGCTAGCTATATTTACTAACAGATTAGCATTGTACTTTGACATATTTACGTGAAATGAATGCCAACTGCACGGTTTCTTTGCTTTTAGCAAATAATTGAGACTGTTTTACGTCCATATTCATAAAGAATTCAGGGATTTAAGCATTTATTCACAATAATTTTCAGCGAAAAAGCTCTTGGTCTGTGATTCCACTCGGTCAGCTTTGACGGCCTCACCAACAATGCAGGCCCTCTATTTATTGGCCCCGTGTCCCGACAATACATTATGAAGTCTATGGTGAATTAAAATTGGGAGAGAGGTTGAAATCCGAGCTTTCGAGTAGTGGGTGGTTTATGTCAAATAGTTTTCCAAATTTTTTTTGTGGTGCTTTAAAGACGTTACACTATTTGCCAGGTGGCCGTGATCATAGGACTTCCGAAGGCAAGCTTGTGTGAAGGTTACTGTATTGTTTAGGGAGGCCCCCGATCCAATCACATGATCAAGAATCGGACTGATCGGGACTTTTTTCAGAGGATCGGATTCAGTTGAAAAGAATCAGGTTTATAGTTAAAAAAAAAAAAAAATAATTTTTTTTTAAAGGGTTTAAAAGTAATAACAGTCTAGAAATTCAATGGCATTGCCAAAAAATATATATAAGTTTTATACTCCGGAAGCTGGAGTATTGTCTACAATTTGGAACTTTTGTTTTTTTTTTCAGTATTGGATAAGGACTCGGTAGCAGCAGATTCTCAAAATCAGGTGACTGACTCAGGTGCAAAAATATGCGATCGGGACATCCCTAGTATTGTTACATCCGATTGGTATAATGGAATCGCGATTATTGTTGCAATGTCTCATTGGTGAAACTGGCAGAGCTACTGTGAATATCTTAGACAAAAATAAAGGAATATAGAGGAAAAATGTTACGTGTGGCCCAAAGTAAGAGTAGTTTGATGATAGTAATTTCTTCATCACAAATCTGATCAAGTAAAACGTATGGCGTGGTAAAATTACTACATTTTTCTTAAGAGGTTAAGTCAATGTAACGGGGTAAATGTAACGCATCACTACCCACCTCTGCCTATACTGATATGTAAGTGTTCCATCTAAATGCAGCCTGTCACGTTAAATGGAAGTAATCAGATAGGATAATTTAATCTGAATTACGATCTTTAACCAGCAGTGTTAATAACTCTTGAAACTTTAACACCTATTGATTTTGGATAAAAAAGAATCACAAGGTCTTAAATGTTAAAGACTGATATTTATTTCTCATCACAATTAAAATGGACCATGCTAACTCATCACAGGAAGAAAACAAAACAGAAATGCCGTCTTTTGTTTCATTACTGACCTTGCTGTGTGTTTCACAATGTGAATAATAGCACACTATGAAGATTTGTTAAAAAATACAAGCCTATACTGTACCTGTTGACACATAGAATCCCCTCACCCGCCCACCCAATTTGAAATTGCTCTTTTTTTTTTCTCTCCCCAAACATTGTATACAGCATTAAAGGTGTCCAGTCTACATAAATCGGGCTTCTCAATCCCCAGAAGTCTTAATGACCTGGAACAGTGTGACGTTGTAGAGCACCTGATGCCCATTGTTCCAGGTGTAGAGGACCCTCTCCCTGGGGTTGTAGTCCATCATAGAGATGTGCGAGTATTGATTGTGGAAGGGGATGTCCGTGTACTCGTAGCTGGACGTGTTGGTGTAGTAGGCAAAGTAGATCTTGGCGCCGGCGAGGTGAGAGTTGGTGACGTAGAGCGTGCTGCAGATCATGAAGGACTCACCGGCGCTGCGCTTGGGGAAGCCGGTGTCCCACGTCTGCAGCACTTCCAGAGTCTGCGGCTCCAGGCGGCCGATGACGATATTCCCAGCTTTGGGGATGGTGGTGTAGACCACCCACAGGCCGTTCTCGTCAGCCATCAGATCAATGTCGGAGGAACCGCCCCAGGAGTAGGGAAAGGTGTTGTTGTAGCCGGCGCCGCTCAGGCTACGCTGCACCAGGACGCTCCGCGACCGGAAGTGGTACTTGATGATGATATTGCTCTGGTACTTGTTGTAATAAAGCGAGCCGTTGTAGACTACGTGGCCTGTGCCGGCCCAAGGGTGAGGGAGCAGGTGCTGCACGAAGTTCTGACCTTTCATGAAGTCACTCATGGTGCGGTACTCCAGGACGCGACGTCCCTTGAAAAAACCGTCCATGGACCAAACCTAGGACAAGGAAAGTAGAGGAAATAAGTACATCTGTGCATGCCACTTCCAATAACAAGCTATGCTAAACTTTGCCTGGATGTTAACTCTTTCAGTTTCAGTGACGGCGATGGGTGTCCAAAAGAGTTGCCCGATAAAAGCCTTTTAAAATGATATCGCATAATATTGACATCGGTTTTTCATTATTGGTTTTGGGCCAATATTCCACTTATTGCCTACCTGTGTTTCTGGTGTTTTGAAGCTCCTTGCTGGTGCTTAGGTGTTGTTATTTTTCAAAAGTTTCAGCACTTTTTGCTGACATAATCATACTGTATGTCAACGCAAGCTCATTGCAAATAGAGCTGAATGGACAAGCTAACATCTGCAGCCAGTGTACCATATCAGTTCTTACAATCTTACCACATTGTTAGTGTCTTATACAAGCATCGCTTACAAGTTATATTCTTTTGGTTTATATTCATGAGCATTATGTAGTATATTGGACATAGACATGTGCCGGTTACCGGTTTCAAGGTTTACCGTGGTATGAAAATGTCACGGTTTCAAAACCACTAAAATTTTCCGTCAGTATGGTATTCGCTATTAAAGATTTCCCAAGAATACAGCCAGAAGTGTCTTGGAGCGGTAGCACTCACCCCTCCCTCTCCGGTTGTTGCTGTGTGTGTGTCAGTGACGCTATTCTGCTATACAGCCAGCAAACCAAAAAAGAAACACTCCAAACACAAGGTGTACTTTTCTTGAATTCATGGACGTCTCAAATCACGGTAACTAAAATAAACAAAACAATTAAATTTAAAATGTTGTACAATAGTATTTTTACACGTATGAGTAGCTTCATTAGCACAAACAGAATGTGAGGAAGTCATATCCATGAACACCATGAAAAAGTTGGCCAAAAACAAAACACATATTTTCCTTTCAAATTCAAAATACAAACTAACTAAGAACTTACAAAGACAAATGTTAGCCTAGTCTTAGCTGCGAGAGCAACTTCGTCGAGGTTATAAATCTTACGGCCACTGAGAAACAAGCTTGAATGAAGTAAAAGGGATAACATCAAAGATCGCTAATTGCGACAGATGATCTTGCTCTAAGCACAAATGAACGTCGCTGGACAAGGAGAGGTCTCACTCCCAATGTTTTTTAGATGAAACCTTTCCACAACAATATTTACATTTTAACTATCTTATACATTTATAACTTATGAATTCTTTATGTCTTTTTAACACAAAGGCATGATATGTAGACTAGAGTTGACAGTGGCTGAAAATGGCGAAACTTCACTTGAGCTTTTTGCCCCTCAAAAAAAAAAAAGTCGTACAGTAGATATATTTTAATTTAATTTAGAAGTGTTTTTACTTTTTTATAGCAATTATTTTTGTTCTTGCCCTAATCTTGAACAACCTGAGCTGTGGCTGTGAGTAGTCTATAAGTTCTATTGATTTAAATTTTATTTAAAATGTTTTTTTTTTTTGTTTATTTATTTTAACATTATATTCATGTTCCAATTTGCAAATATGTTCTGAAAAAAATAAAAATCCTGAAGAAAAGTTTTTTTTATTTTTTTAACACATACATCTCAAAATAACACATTTTGGAGCTATAATTGCAATACCGTGATACCGTGAAACCGTGGTATTTTTTCCTCAAGGTTATCGTACCGTCAAAATCTCATATCGGCACATGCCTTATTGGACATGCGTATATTTCGTTTTTTTCCAAAAAAAACGTATCAGTGCTCTTGTCAAGATGACCACAGTAAAGCCAATTTAACTGTACTCCAGCGTCCGACTTCTTTTTCAAGCTTGATTTGTTTACTATCTGTCAATTTGTGTACCCACACACACAGAGGATATGAGGACAGAATACATGCCTTGCACTTGATCCAAAAAGCTGAGGTTTGCGCTATTTTTATTTCAACAATAAATATAGTGGTGCAATATAAGCACTTTTTCCACAACTTCAGTTCCAGAACTTCAGTTCTTATCTTTCACAGAATGTTTAGTTTGAAAACCTTGAAGTTGTTACATTTATCATTATTAAAGTATTCAGTGGTGCATCACAATACAATTAGCCATAATATGTTAAGTCCACTAACTTATACTGTATAATGGTATCAGTTTGATATCTGTATCGGATTAGAGTTGGACAATATCGGGATATCGGTTAAAAAGTCATTATCGGACAACTCTCGTGTCCAATCATGTGACTTCAATCATTCTTTGGCTCTGAATTAAACTTTGTCACTAGTAGACGTCCGAGCCAATGGATTGGATGTCTAGCGCCATCAATGGCAGCAATTGAGTTAACATAAATGGCATGCGACCAGTCCAGCATGAATATGGCTTCAGACAGTGTGCAACCAGTTTACATGTGACACAATAAGGCAGGGTAAGAGAAAGGTATTTGTGGAACACAATTCACCAATTCAAAGTGCTTAAAAATCATCAAAACAATTTAAAAAAACATAAATAAACGTATAAATAAAAGTCACATTAAATCAATAACACAGTTAAAAATGAAACAATTAAAACATGTTCTTGTTCTACAACTCTACAATTTGCTCTGGAGGTGAGGAGCATAAAAACTAAATGTCGCCTCACCCTGCTTGGCTCTCTAAGAACACACAACAAACCGGTTCCAAACGACCTAAGGACAAACCCTACAGAAAATGGGTTGATGAAAGAATTCTGACCGACTTCGCATTGACATAGGGAGCAGAATTGTATCAAGTTTTGAAAGGGGATCTTAGCTTATTCCCCTTACAAAAGCTCCTGGGAATCATCTAGAAGGCTGAGGATGTTTACTGCTCCATCATTTCGCCTTCCCACAATCCAACTCCGGCACTTGGCTCCTCCCGCTGCCTCCCACTGGCACACTTATCGCTTGCAAAGTGCCTACTGTTGCACCTTGGGAGGCACGAGAGCAGGGGGGAAAAGGAGCTATCTTAGCGAAGCCCTCCTCACTGTGTTAAGCACAAAATAAACATCTATGCGGAGTGAGTACTGTTTAATTAAATCAATTTAAAAAATGAACTTTGTTTCAACTGAAACATAAGGATGAGACTGTGAGCGCAGCCTGCGCCGCTGAGAGCGCTTCAGGACGACAATACAGTTGCTAAATAGATCGATTTTCTCTAAGTGTGGACGGGGGAGGGCAGAAGTGGCTGGCTGCAAAGTGCGGCGACATCGTCTGTCTCGCAAGTCGACGCAAATCGAGAGCGTGAGAACACACGGTCAGCAGAGGACGCGTTTCGCTTAAATTCTAGAACCTTCAGTCTAGGACAAGTGAACTGGACACAAGAAGTCACTCAAAGTCGTGAAAAGGATTAGCGTGCCTTGGGGTAGAAGAAATCTTGCACACAATAACAGATGAGACCATAGAAGATAAGAATGAATGACTGGATGGACGCACGCATGGATGAACACGCGAGTCTATCTTGATTTTATTTAAAGACTGTACTTTCATGTTGAATGTTGTTTGTATGTATGTATGTCAAGGGCGTAGGTTTCGTCTCAATATTGGTAGGGAGGATATAACAGCATAACCTGCATGTACACTTTTTGCTGGGGACCGGACATTGTTAGGACCAAACAGATCATTGAACAGGGGTCACGGCCACATTTTTCACGAATATGAACCGAATTAATTGATAGGTTAAAGAGCATACGACACCAGAAAAAAAGTCTTAAATGGCATTATTATGTGAATTAGAATCATATTTTGAGACGATTCGACCATATACAACAATTTAGCAAAGCGCAGATGACGAGAAATTAGTCTTTTAATCTGCCGGTTAGCCACGCCTACAATTATAGGGCTTTAGCGTCCCCAACAGGTGGATGACGTCAGCGGTAGACTAGGCTCATCGGTTTTACTATTCAGCCCATTGAGGGAGAATTGTTCAGAACGAGGAAAACGAGACGAAGAGAGCTGCAAAATGTCATTGTTTCAGTCTCTCTACTCCCAATATTTTTACAGGATATTCTTTTTATCCAAGTATTTTCCCCAATAGCTATATAAATGGCTTGAGAAGGACCAGTCAGCCCGTCGAGGGGGAACTATTCACAATGAGGAAAACGCGACGAAGAGAGCGTCAAAATGTCATTGTTTCTGTCTCTTTACTTCAATATTTTTACAGGATATTCTTTTTATCCAAGTATTTTTCCCCAATAGCTATATAAATGGCTTGAAAAGGACCAGTCAGCCCGTCGAGGGGGAACTATTCACAATGAGGAAAACGTGACGAAGAGAGCGGCAAAATGTCATTGTTTCTGTCTCTTTACTTCAATATTTTTACAGGATATTCTTTTTACCCAAGTACTTTCCCCAATTGCTAAATAAATGGCATGGTCATGACAAATAACTTGTGCTAAATGGAATATAAAATAATAAAAATCCATTTATTCAAGACGACATGGCAAAATTACTCCATAATGGTCAAAACAGTCGACTTTACCTTTACTGTCACACCTGCCGAACGATATTTTATGACACCTAAATCGGACATATGTCATTTCCCTTCCCTGGCTTCGGAGAATGTAAACAGACCAGAAGGAGTGACAGCTAGCCGACATGCTAACCCGAACCGAGGGATGTTTCAAAGTCTTCGAAGTGGAAAATCACACATAACTAGCCTGGATTATTTGACATGACGACCCGGTTGTCGAGTTTCTTTGCGGATCGGCAAACCGCCCGGCGGAGAGCAATTTACAGTTCGTTCCCTGGAGGAGGGTGGCTGGAATTGTTGTGTAGCTAACGTGCTAACAGCTAACTGCTAATGAGCGTGAGGATAGCTTTTTACATGCCTATCAATGATCAAACGTAAGTAGTCCTTTATTTAAAGGAATTTTATAGTGTTTACTTTGTAATCACTGTATTCGTATTTGACATAATACAAAACAAGATGTTTACTCACTTCCTTGTAAGTCCAATGGTCCCACAGTAAATATCCACGGTGAATGGGAACCTTTTGAAACTCCAAAAAGGCGCATACGCCTCTCCCGCATACAGAATGATTTTTCTGCAGCCGTTTGGCTGGCGTGATGCAAAAAATAAAAGTATTAATCCGCAAAATCAGCTGAATCCTTCGTCCTCATACACAACAGTACACTGTAGCGTGAAGAGGACGTCTTCTACCGTACACGTCACAGCGCCCTCCTCCTCAATGCGAGACCGAAGCCGGAAGTCACTCATTTTCCTGGCGCGGGATTCAAAAAACTAAATAAATATAGCGATCGCTTCCACACACATCCAAGCGGTCCATATCATTCAGGAGCATAAAATACCGCGTGTATTATGAAATAAACATGCTTTTTCGTGTCACAAGCACTTTAAATGATCAATGCAAAATAAATCTGCATTAACTTATACTAACTTTCATGTGTATTTGTTGAGGTGATACAATGTTCGATTCATACCTTTGTTTTCAAATTTACTAAAAAAAAAAAAAAAAAACATTTTTAAGTGCAAGTCCCTAATTAATCTTGAAGTGATGAACCTTGACTGAGAGATTCATTCATTGGTTGCCACTGACGCCGCGTTCATTCATTTATCCCTCGTAGTCAAAATGGATTGGATGTCTTACGCCGTCAGTGGCATTGAAACATGAGCATTCACAGCTAGTCCTTCCTGTTTAAATGAATTGGCCATACAGGTAGTACCCAGGTTATGGATGAGTTTCTACACTTGCGACGTTAGACGAATTTCCGCCTAAATTGGAAGTAACCCTTTATGTACCACTAAATACTGCCCGAGTCTCAAAACAACTATCCCCAAAGAGACTCCGGCGTCATAAAGCCGAAATCAGGTAAGTCGTGTATGTGGTAACCCGGGGACTTCCTGTATATTGTTCTCAACGACAGGCAATGAGTTAAATCCGTTTTCAGACATAATACACTAAAACATTACTTGGTAATGTGACCTGAAATCTACTCAGATAGTGTGTTTCAGACAGATGAAAATGTACCGCTACTTTACGGGCTCTCCTGCGTTGAGATTAGAGGCATGTGAAGCTGTATTTATTGATCTTGCCAGCTTTCACATGCGGCGTGTGCATGACGTCATGCATGTTTACTGAAGAATTAAAATAATTTACTGTACCGATCTGACCTATTAATCTGTGTAATTTAATTTTTTTTCTAAATCCCTCCCCGTCTGTGCTGGCGTGCCCCAGGGCTCTGTCCTGGGAACGCTCCTCTTCATCATTTACATTCTCCCCCTCGGTTCCATCTTCAGTTAAATACAACATTCACTTCCAATGCTACGCGGATGACACCAAGCTCTATACCTCCTCAAAACCAACCGCCTCCCTTCCACCCTGCTCTCTCACCCTCTGCCTACAAGACATTAATTCAAGGTTGACCTCTAACGTCCTTCTGCCCAATAGCTCCAAAACTGAAATCCTTCTTGCAGGCATCTCTGCCATTCTCACTAACGACAATAATTTCTCCATTTCCATCAATAATGTACCCATCACTCCTTCCACTCAGGTTAAGAGTCTGGGTGTCATCCTCGACAACACACTCTCCTTCCGCTCCCACCTTGACAACATAAACCAGGTCAGCCTACTTCCACCTCCGTAACATCTCTCATTTCTTTCCTTCGCTCACACCCCACACGGCCACCACTCTCGTCTGCAGTCTAGTCACCTCCCGGATTGACTATTGTAATTCATTCCTCTACAGTCTCCCAAATAAATCCCTCCAGAAACTGCAGCTCCTCCTAAACTCAGCAGCACGCCTCATTACTCGAACGCCCACCACACACCACATCACCCCCATCCTCTGTCAACTCCACTGGCTCCTAATTAAACAAAGAATTATGTACAAGATTCTCATCATCACCTTCAAAGCACTTCACCGCCTGGCCCAATCTTATATGTCCAACCTCCTCTGTATGAACACTCCCCCCCATCGTTCACTTTCCGTTCACGTTCACATTCCTCTGCTTTCTTCCATCTTTCTGTCTCTCGTGCTCGTCTCACTAATTTCGGTTCTAAAGCCTTTAGTCAGTCTTCCCCCCCAGCTCTGGAACTCCCTACACCCAGAATTTTGCAACATATTCACCCTCTCACTTTTCAAATCCCGCCTCAAAACTCACCTGTTCAACCTGGCATACCCATCTTAATATTTAACTTTGTTTTATCTCAATGTCCAAAATTTCTATTGCTTTTATTCTACTTTTAAATTTGCATTTGTTAATTCTTAATCTCTATTGTAAAGTGTCCTTGAGGGTTTGAAAGATGCTTTGAAATAAAATATATTATTGGTACCATTAAAAAAAAACAACAAAAAAAAAAAAAAACAAAACCAGACTAAATCACGAAACATCCTCAATCATGTTTATATTTAAACAAAATTATAATAATAATACGAAGAAAATAGTCCTGTGCCGTTCCATTCAAAAGTTAGCACAGGCTACATTTACATGCACAAAATTTCCTTTAACTGATCAGTTTTCAGATTAAATGTATTATCGGATGTACTGCTTTCATGGACATTAAAAATATTGATTCGATTAGGACTCAGTTCATGCATCGTACTTTTGGTCGGCAAAAATTACTTTGACATGCATAGATTTACCTTCTTTTGACCAAATTTACCAGAAATAGTTGTAAAAGATGAATCTGTACTGACGCGCATGTCAACAAAACATCGCTATGTGTATTTCTACATTACAGTGCTGGCCAAAAGTATTGGCACCCCTGAAATTCTGTCAGATAATGCTAAATTAATTATTATTTAATTAATTATTATTATTTAATTTATTTATTAGATTCTCATTAATTAATTAATTATTAATTAATTGTGCTCAAAAAATTAAATCAATATAATTTTACACAAAACTCCAAAAAATGGGCCGGACAAAAATATTGGCAACCTTTGAAAAATCATGTCGTGCTTCTCTAGTTTGTGTAATTAACAGCACCTGTTACTTACCTGTGGCACATAACAGGTGGTGGCAATAATTAAATCACACTTGTAGACAGTTAAAATGGATTAAAGTTGACTCAACCTCTGTCCTATGTTCGTGTGTGTACCACATTGAGCATGGAGAAAAGAAAGAAGACCAAAGAACTGTCTGAGGACTTGAGAAGCAAAATTGTGAGAAGGCATGGGCAATCGCAAGGCTACAAGTCCATCTCCAAAAACCTGATTGTTAGTGTGTCCACGGTGCGCAGTGTCATCAATAACTGTAAAGCCCATGGCACTGTGGCTAAACTCCCTTGATGTGGACAGAAAATAAAAATTGACGAGAGATTTCAACCAAAGACTGTGTGGATGGTGGATAAAGAACCTCGACTAACATCCAAAAAAGTTCATGCTGTCCTGCAGTCCAAGGGTAAAACAGTGTCAACCCATACTATCCGTCGGCGTCTTAATGAAAATGGACTCTATGGCAGGATACCCAGGAAGACCCGACTTCTGACCCAAAGACAGAAAAAGCCAGGCTGGACTTTGCCAAAACTTACCTGAGAAAGCCCAAAAAGTTTTGGAAGAATGTCCAATGGTCAGATGAGAAAAAATTAGAGCTTTTATTACATAGGGGAAACAGACAATGATGCAATCTCTCTGCACTTCTCTTTGCGTTATTTATTTAAACTTTAGGTCAATGGATGAGGCAAAGAAAAGATATTAAAGGAATTAAAATAGCTGGTGGAGGACAAAAACTTGTTTTATATGTTGACGATTTATTATTAACATGAACTCAACCTACACAAACATTACCAATAACGATTAGAGCACTAGAAGAATATGGAACCTTCTCTGGTTATAAAATTAATGTAAATAAAACTCAGATATTAACTCTGAAGTACTATCCACCCCAACATTTTAATGAGGAATATAAATGGGATTGGGATGCAGAAACGGTCAAATATTTAGGTATTATATTACATAAAGATTTCTCACAGATGCATGGCTTAACTATGGACCTCTAAATGCCAAATTAAAAGCAGATCTCCTAAGATGGAATGTGGTGCCATTTCTGGATCTCAATTCTAGAATTGAATCAGTAAGAATGAATGTCCTCTCTCAATTGCTGTATTTATTTCAATGTCTACCATTTTTAATAGCACATAAACAATTTTTGGAATGGGATAAAATGATATCAAGGTTTATTTGGATGGGCAAAAAGCCTAGAGTAAAATACTCCACCATACAACTGAAGAAAGACAGGGGTGTTAGAAACCTGCCTTGTTTACGTGAATAAGTTTTCTGCTGCCCAGTTGAGACCACTTGTTTGTTTGTATGTGCTCCCCGGTTTACACATCAGGGTGGAAAGATCTCGAAATAAAAATATTCCATTGAAAGCTTTGTTTGACGCAAAAATACAGCAGGAAACTGTCTTTGAGCAAAAATTTTCCAGTAAGATGTTTGTAGCAAATTATTAAAATATGCAATTTGGAAAGAGAAACACAAATGTACAGATGGTGCGACTATGACTCAGAATTCACCCCTAATAAGTATGATAGCAGATTCAAATTTTGGATTTCAAAAGGATTAACAGACTATAAATCATTCACCCACGAGGGGGCACTTCAACCATTTGAAGTTTTAAAACAAAAGCATGATTTGGACTCTGATGATTTTTTTTTTAGGTATTTACAGGTCAGGCACTACATAAATCAAAACATTAAAAAAAATGTTGCTGAAGCTTTTTTACAAACATTTATATATCTAACGAAATCACTTCACACAACAAGAATAATGTCTAACTTATATAATGGTGTACTGGTGAGTAAAGGGGGGTGGGGGGGGGGGAGCACACATTATGTTAAAGCCCAAATGTGAAGTAATTTCATAAAATGCAAAATAGGGTCACAATTAAAGTAATCAAACATTGTCCAACAAATTAAGCATGAAAAAATGTATATGTTGTATATTTGACAAAATAATTGCGTTTCCGAAGTTCGAGCATGAAAGGGGACGAACCCGGAAATACAGCCGCCATACAAAGCCCTTCAAACAATGATTCAAACAGCGATATCAGCGATAGATTGAGCGCAAGTGAGGAGATTCAAGTTTTTAAAGAGTTGAAGGAAGAGGAGGAGGTTGGAATTTTATGTTGGACTGTACATGTATTAGCCAGATGCTAATCAGGATGCAGACAACGTGCCCAGACTACCTGACATGGAATGGAGACAAGACCCACCGAGATTACAAAATTGGTAAGATAGAGGCTGTTATTATTTTTATTATTTGAAGCATATCAGGTAAATAAACCGCCTACTATTGCCTGGGATAAAAGAAAATTTTTGACGAATCCCCGATCATGTTGTGGAATGAACATTGGAAGCTAATAACGTTAGCTTTTATTTACCTGACATGTTTCGGCGAACACTTCCGCCTTCGGACCCTGTGACGAAGGCGGAAGTGTTCGCCGAAACATGTCAGGTAAATAAACCACTACTATTGCCTGGGATAAACGAAAAGTTTTGACTAATCCCCGATAATGTTGTTGAATGAACAGTAGAGGCTAGCGACGTTAGCTTTTACTTACCTGATATGTTTCGGCGAACACTTCCGCATTCGGACCCTCAGACAAAGGCGGAAGTGTTCGCCGAAACATGCCAGGTAAATAAACCACCTACTATTGCCTGGGATAAAAGAAAAGTTTTGACGAATTTATAAGTGTAGGCAAAATGAACTCAATGCAACTATGATCGGGGATTGCCACGAGTTAGCTTCTACTGTTCATTCCACAACACGATTGGGGTTTTGCCTAGAGTTACCTTCCGGCTAACGTCGCTACCTTATACTCTTCATTCCACAACAATTGACAGCTCGGCTTTGACAAGTCATCAGTCATCTATCCAAAAATCACTCTTACTTTTTTGCAAATCCTTGATCATAAGCAGACCGGTGTTCAGATATTCCTTACTACGCGGCGAAACGTCCTACACAATGCTCAGCGCGCTTGCGCAAGCATCTGCACGCATGCGCACATCGGTTAGAAGCGGCGAGTACTCACTATTTTTGTTTTTATTAATTTTTTTAGAACCTTTTCATTGCCTCAAAAATACTTTTTGCATGTATTACCCTCTCATACATTTAACCATTGTGTTTTTTTGTGTTAGCTTTGAAGCAGTTGACCACATTAGTCACGTAGCGTATTTAAACCGTCCTTATTTGATATAACTACACTTAAGTATTTTCTTAAGGCATTTTTTAGTATGTTCTGCCTGTATGCATCTAAACAAAACAAGTTGAGAGCGCACGGTTGTACTTTGGGTGTCAAATTCGACTAGAACGTTCCGCCGATGTAGGAGATTTTGGCAGAACACTGGTTGAGGAAGCAGGCATCTTCGAAGTGTTTGTAGCAGAGAACACTACTCGATGATGACGTGAAATTTATTCGCTTCGTGCGAACGAAATGTCCATTTACGTGCCCATCTATCCTTTGGTCACTCATACAACTTTTCTTTAAATTGAAAACAATACATTGCCACACACTGCCGTGGCATCTTACCGAGAAGCAATGCAACAATACTGTTCTATGGCGGACTTCCCTCGCAGTTCTCTGTGTGACGTCATTTCCAAAGATTCCCGAAGATTGTCAAAGAAAAGCATTTTCGTTGTCAAGGGCGTTGCTATGGGTTAAACAAAGAATCTGGAAGGGTTGCGTTACAAAAAAACCCCCGAAAATATGCTTATAATTGTTTAGCCATTTATATTATTCAAAAACATGGTTGGCCAACCTTACTTCACATTTGGTCTTTAAGGAGAAATGGGAAAAAGAAGGGAGTATTATTATTACAGAAGAAGAATGGACTGATAAATGTAATACACAATGGATTACGACGAGGTCAAGCAACTGGCGTGAATTTTGAAAGAACACAATGAGGTTTTTTGTTACACCGGTCCAGAAAAAACGTCAAGGGATGGGAGATGGATGCTGGAGATGCAGCAGTAGTAGAGCAAACCATTTCCATATATTCTGGGAATGTGCGGTTATTCAAAGATATTGGTTGGACATTCATTATCACCTCCAAAAGATTTTAAATTTTGATATCCCCATGTCCTTTGCTACATGTACTTATGTAAAATAAATGTGCAACAAATTAGCAGTAATGAAAAGAAACTCATCCATATTTTATTAGCTTCAAGCAAAAAAGCATTCACAAGAAAGTGGGTAAAACCTGAAAGACCAACAACAGACGACTGGATTGACGTCGTTAGAGAGATTTTTATTATGGAGAGGATCTCCTACGCAATAAATCTACAACTGGACATGTTTTATGTGATGTGGACAAAATGGACAGGATAGGTTAAGCCTGTACAAAGTGATTTTGATTAATATATGCTCATACATAATGTTTTTTTGCATGTGAAAGGTATAGTGATGTAATAGGTTCCCTACTCCTCGTTTTAGGGTTATATTTTTTGATTTTTTTTTTTTTCATTTTGTTTGTAAAAAGGAAAAGCAACAGAAATCTGCTAAATCTCTTCGTATTGTACGTTGAAAGAACAATATGGTTTTCAATAAAAAACAGGCCATTTAAAAAAAAAAAAAGCTTTTTGGGAAAAGGCATCAACATAAGAGTTAATAGGGAAAAAAACAAGGCCTTCAAAGAAAAGAACACGGTCCCCACAGTCAAACATGACAGCGGTTCCCTGATGTTATGGGGTTGCTTTGTTGCCTCTGGCACTGGACTGCTTGACCGTGTGCATGGCATTATGAAGTCTGAAGACTACCAACAAGTTTTGGCGCATAATGTAGGGCCCAGTGTGAAAAAGCTGGGTCTCCCTCAGAGGTCATGAGGAGCACAATGACCCAAAACACACTTCATAAGCACTAGAAAATGGTTTGAGAAAAAGCACTGGAGACTTCTAAAGTGGCCAGCAATGAGTCCAGACCTGAATCCCATAGAACACCTGTGGAGAGATCTAAAAATGGCAGTTTGAAGAATGGTCTAAAATTCCAGCAGAGCATTGTAAGAAACTCACTGATGGATACCAGAAGTGGTTGTCGCAGTTATTTTGTCTAAAGGTTGTGCTACAAAGTTTTAGGCTGACGGTGCCTTTTGTCTGGCCCATTTTTGGAGTTTTGTGTAAAACATTCACACACCAATGGTGCTGCTGCCATGCAAGGCGCTGCCAAACCATTGGGGGCAAGTTAGGGTTCAGTGTCCGTGGGCAGTCATAGCCGGGAATCGAACCTCAGACTACCAACTGCACCACGGCCGCCCGATGAAAATGAATGATGAAAATGAAATGAAATGAAAATGATAATTTCATCTTTTTTCATTTTCTTTTGTGTTTTGTCATTGCAAGCAAAATAAATGAAGATATTACTTCATATGCATTTGTTATTGCAGTCATTTTCTGTGAGAAATTGAGCATTATCTGACAGAATTGCAGGGGTGCCAATACTTTTGGCCAGCACATTGTTTCGTGTATTGTTCCCATCGTTCTTTTACATCTTTTTATATCCCCAGCAATGTGTTCATCTCGCATACAGACCAATTGAGTTTTTTGCCCACCCTGTCTTCCACTCGATCTCCTTCTACTATAGCTTCCGGGAATGACAATAAATACACTGACGTCACAGACATGCCCGGTAAAGTTTGTTTTCATTTGTGCCGATCAGATTATGAATCCAGATAAACCACCCCTCTCGTCCGGAATAGATCCTTGATCCAAATGGCCTGGAACAGGATAGAACAGCGGTCGGCAAACCAAAATGTTGAAAGAGCCATATTGGAGCAAAAAAACAAAACAAATGACAAATATGTCTGGAGCCGTAAAAAATGAAAGCCTTATAATGAAGCAACACATTCTGTATGTATCTATCTCGAAATATTAGCCAAATATTGAAATGACAAAGTTGGCTATAAATACATAATGAGCCTTCATGATTACCGTATTTTCCGCACTATAGGTCACACCTGACAGCCTTCAATTTTCAAAAAATATAATAATATAATTATATAATTATTTATTTATGATATAATATAATATAATTATAATCTGATGTTCCTTATATATGGATTACTATTAGTTCATCATGGCATGACATTTCTTTTAGCTGAGCTCCACCTTGTGGATGCATGACTCAATGCCATCCACTACTATTACTAGTATGACTACTACTACTGAGCCTTATAATGCAGTGCGCCCTATACATGAAAACGGTTTTAAAATACGTAGGTAATTCATTGAAGGTGCGCCTTATACTCTGATGCTCCTTATAGTGCAGAAAATATGGTAAATGTGTAGTTTCCCCGCAGTGCACCCTAGAGAGAATTATGCACCACGTGACTACACTGTTGTACGATGCAGTTTTTCCATTACAGTATTAATGAATTAGAAGAATGTTTGTGTCATGTTTCTCCTCCTACAGAAACCATATTAAAACTAAAAATATATGCTTCCCTGCCCCATCTTTTTCCATTTTTAAACATTTTTGAAAAATCTCCAGGGAGCCACTAGGACAGTGCGATGCGGCTCTAGAGCTGCGGGTTGCTGACCCGGGGTTAGAATATTCCGAATGGGGTATGTACTGTACATAAAGCATTTTTATTCCGATTAGACTTTTAATCTGAATAAAAGCGTCCATGAAAATGTCAGACTAACAGTTGCTGGATGTAAGTTGTTATTTTGTTGGTTTATAAGTTATGTGTGTACTGCTTGTCAAATGTTGTTATTTCCTCTTACAGTCAAGAAAGATGCACCAACCTCTGCGCTCTGTAGCGGTACATTACTTGCTACATTACACATAGCGTGAGCTAGTAATGTACAGGACTTGTGACTAGGCTGTGAGCCGGTAAAGTTCCGGCTCATGTCGATGTCAGCTGAGCCGGCAAATTGCGTTTTCCGCAATTTATGTCTGAAAGGGGCTACAGACAAACAGCCAGTCACACTTACATTAAAGCCTATCCTCCATCCTGCCATGTTTTGATGATCTTACCAAGTTTGGAGGACAAACAACAAAAGGATCAGCACGTAAGGGGTCTAAACTTGACAACTTCATGATATGTCAGGGTGTCAAAGATAAAAAAAAAAAATAAAAAAAAAATAAAAAGAAACCAGCAGGGATTCAAGGGAGAACTTTTATCACAGTATACTTTGAGATAAAGTGAACCAGAACCAACCTCGTAAAGTGAAAAACCGCAAAGTAGTGTCACCCCCTCATTTTTAAGATTTTTTTGTGTATGTACATAATTAGTGATGCACGATAATGCATTTTTCAGCCGATACCGATAACCGATAATTTCCTCCTCGTTCCAACCGATAACCGATAATGTCAAGCCGATAATTTTATTAAAGATTTATGTAAAATTTTAAAGTATACACAAGAGAAAATATTGCTGTGCAAAAATAATATTGCTCTTTTTTTTTCAACATCAAATGTGAACAAGTAGTAGTAGTAGTAGTAAATTCCAACATCTAAATAAAGACAGATTGTCTGACATTGTGTAATGGTAAACTTTTGGCAACAATTACTTACAGAGTAAATACATAAGTTGCACAAAAATGGCTTTAAAAGTATGCCATTCCTAAAGTATAACATTACTACACAGCAAAAACACAGCTCCTTAAGACTAGTTAAAGTCCCTTGTTTTCAGTGTAAATCTATTGGAAATAAGTTAAATTAACTGCCAGCACTTCAAGTATATTTCACTCAGATTTCTTGAAGAAAAATGGCCAGCTGAAAATAAGATTAACAGCCTTATTTTAAGCAATAAATTATATACATAATCCTAAAAAAAAAAAAAAAAAAACTTGTCAGAAATGTTCTTTATTCAAGAACATGTATGGTTCAAAACATTATTTGAAAGCAATTTTTTCTTGATTTAGGTGAAAATGACCTTAATTTTTTTAGATGTTTGGGCTTAATAAGAACAAATTGCAATATTTAGTTCAAGTAAGTGGAATAATCTGGCGCATTCAACTAGTCTTCAACACTCAAACAAGATGGGGAAAATTATTTGACTAGATTTAAGAAGAATGATCTGATTAAGACGTCATAAATTTAAAGCGTACTGAATGCATTACTGACTGGATGACTTCTTTGTGTCGTTTGGTGCATGTTACAATTATCAACTAACCACTGTGCCGTCATGATAAACATGGTTTGTTGAAATCACCTGTGTAAATGTCCGTGGTAAAACTGATGTGATCGGCATGTCTTTCACGAAGAATCGTGGTCGTATAAACTGCATTATTTTTTCATCCAGGGATTTGGCTATCGGGTCATTTCGGGAATTTCCTCCCGCCTGTGCCCTTCAGTCCGCCCGGCTGCCAAATTAGCACCCGCGCCAGGCCTCTGTCTTGAACTGGAGTGGCGGCTGCAGCTAAGTTCGTACCGGATATCCGCCCGCCCCGGCCGGCTCGCTGCGGCGCATTCGGTGCATGGCTCTGCTCTCATCCTCTACCCGCCTAGGGCGAGGCGGCGGCGGCCTGCCGGACCGGCGGGCTCCGTCGGAAGACAGCTACTTGTCAACTATCGATCTCGTGAGGTGTTTAGCCATAGATGGGAGTTTACCACTCGCTTTGGGCTGCATTCCCAAACACCCCGACTCCGGGGGGACCGCAGCGTCTCTGTGTCGTCACAAGCCCCGCAGCTTCCTTTATAGTTTATTTGTTAACAATAGCTTTAGCATTCGTGCTAGCAGCAGCCTCATATTCGTTCCAAAAATCATTGTGATGCAGTTTTAAATGGCTGCTGGGTTAGTGCTAGTGGTGTTCAATGAGGACGCTTTCTTTAGGCCTTGAGGAACTGTTTTGTAGATGGCGAGAGCATCGTTTATTTCATTTCACACACGGGAAAAGCAACGCACGCTAGTGAGAGCGCCTCAACAGTGTCAACACTGATGTGTAACACCGCCTCCTCTATGACGCCGTACTCCTAAACCCCTCCTCCCACAGGGGCTTCAGAGAGGGGAGGGGTTGAGCAGGCGGCAGTGAAGAAGTGGAGAAAACTGCTTGGTTGCGCACATTTGGAGGCTAAATCAAGTATATCATTATCGGATTGCATTATCGGTTGATTTTTTTATTATCTGTATTATCTGTGTGACGTCATAATTGCCATTATCGGCCGATAATTATCGGTAGCCGATATTATCGGTAGCCGATATTATCGTGTATCTTTATATATAATATCAATAAGCGTTCGTAAAAACATAAAAATGGATATTTTATTGTTACAACATTAACGATTAATTCGAAACATGTATATAATAATGTAAAAAATATACATAAAATAATGTATAAATACTGTATTTTTTGCACTAAGGTGCATTGGAGTATAAGGCGCACCTTCAATGAATGGCCCGTTTTAAAACTGTTTTCATGTATAGGGCGCACCACATTATAAGGTGCAGTAAAACTAGTTGTTGGGATGGACTTATGCATTCACTAGATAAAGCTGAGCTAAAGGGAATTTCATGCCAACATTGACCAATACTGATCCATATACAGTGGGGAGAACAAGTATTTGATACACTGAGAATGGGAAAACCCATTGGCAGTACTTGTTCTCCCCACTGTATATAAGGCGCATCGGATTATAACGCATACTATCAGCTTTTGAGGAATTGAAGGTTTGTAGGTGCGCCGTATAGTGCAGAAAATTCGGTAATATAAATAATATGTTCCGTACATTCATTCTCGCAAGCTTTCTCATGTGATATGTATGTGTGTGTAAGTATATATACATACGTAGATATAAAAACAAGTGTGCATAAATATGTTTTTTTTAACTCTTTTTTTAAAATAATACTTTAAAAAATCTGCGATGCACTGAGGATGTAAAGCTGAGCCGCAGAGTAGAGAGGGATCCCTTCACTGTACTTCTTTTAAGGAAATATAATAACCAGCCAGCAAAATGTTATTTCATTACGCTTCATAGCTTATGGTCTATATTTAGACTTGCCAACTTCTTGAAAAAAAAAAAATAGGGAAACTTCACTGGTAGAGCCAGTCGGCCCAATAACCATCACTCATTAATTATTTTTTTTTTTTGTATGTGAAAAGTATTTTTTCTTAGATTATAACATTATAAAATTTTTATTTAAAACTGAAATAATTAGGTAGCGGTCGACCGATATATCGGGCCGATATACGGACTTTTTTTTTCTCTTAACATCGGCCGTCTGCCGATTAATAACAAAAACAAAAAATTCGGCCGATTAACAGATTAAAAAATGGGCCGATAAAAAAAGGATTTTGATCAGGCATCTGTGTGGGTAGCCGTTGATTAACCTTAGGAACCCAGAAGGACCCCGCAGCAGCTTGAAGGCAGGCTGCTACAGGAAACTTCAGGCTTGCCCGTTTTGTAAATATATAAGATTTTTAAAATTTTTCTTCATTGAGAGAATGTCTCAACGTTTCTTTAGCCTTTTAAAGTGATAACTGAAGGATCCATTCATTCCAAATCTAACTTGCAGCACTAGCGTAGCATTCGCGTCAGCACGATCTTTAGTATGGCTAGCATCTTCTTAAACTCTCATTTGTTTAATTCTCATCGTGACATCCTGGTGGGTTTAAATATTTGAAAATAATGTACTGTTCCTGCTGAGTGTGTATAATTTTAAAAAGAAGTGCTGCGTTCGTTGGTTTGGCAGCTCTGGACCGAATTCATCCTTTACGTCTCAGGTCATCATTTTATATTTGAAGCTGTTGAAGCAATTAAAAAAAAATGCATGGACGTGCTTTAAAAAACAAAAAGTATATCGGCCTCTAATATCAGCTTACAAAATTGGCTTTGGATAGATATATCAACACGGCTGATTTTTCTTTTTTGTATCAGAATCGGCATTGGCATTTCAAAATCCCATATCGGTCAACCGCTATAATTAGGTACATATTTGAGTTATATAAGCACATGGAAAAACAATAATTATTAGCAATGTATTTTTAATACAACATTGACTCAATTAAATCTGTCCTGATAAATGATACATTTAATAATTTAACGATTTAAAGACTTGTAGGCTCTCAAAAGCCACAATCTTTCTCTTTTACTAAAATATGTTATTAGAAACACATAAAATATTGCCATTGATTTAAAAATCCATGATATTTAGTACATGTTTTGACCTACGGAGGGTGCCATATTTTATGGACACTTGCGGTGATGACGTAGATTTTCACTGTCACTCAACGAATACGACTGTGTTACTACAATTCCTTCTATGAGGCGAGACGTCCAACACATGCGCTCATGTGCTCATCAGTTAAAAGTGGCGAGTACTTACTATTTGTGTTTTTATTGAGTCTTTTATTACCTTTTCATTGCCTCAAAATACTTTTTGCTTGTGTTTCGTTCTCATACTTTTAAACAGAGTTTTGTTGTGGTAGCTTTAGAGCAGATTGTTGATCTGTTGACCACATTAGTCACGTGGCATATTTAAATCTCCCTTATTTGATATTACTATGTTTAAGTATTTTCTTTAGTATGTTCTGTCCGTATGCATCTAACGAAAACAAGCTTGAAGCGCACAGTTGTACTTTGGGGGTCAAATTTGTCTATTGTAGACGTTTCGCCGGTGTAGCACATTTTGGCAGAACATCGTATTTTTTTCTACTCTCGTCACATCTCATCCAGTCTTCCCTGTTCATTTTGCTTTTGCTGCTCGTTTTGTGAAATATCGACAGTGCTGTCATGCTCATTAATGTTCCCTCGGGTTCAAATTGAAGGAGTTGAACATATGACATGTTTATGTCGCTAGAGTCATACTCTGGAAGCCTGGCAGTGTTCCCATGTGTCGTCACCGCCTTGCGACGTCAACAACAATGGCGATCTACTAGTTAAACTAGTTTTACAAATTGTTTAAAAATGAAAACAAGATTCATCAACATTCAACATCAAATTATTTTAATTTATTATACTGTTATCTTTTTAAGAACTACAAGTCTTTCAGTCCATGGATCCCTTCAAACATCACACTACTATTAGTTCGTTCTGAAAATAAGACTATTTTTGAGTTTGATAATATGAAGGGACAAAGCGTGTCCCTTGAAAGCTCAATAAGGGGCTACTTTTGTTTCTGAATAGTGGACGGAGGTGGGTAGAGAAGCCAAAAATTCTACTCAAGCAAGAGTAGTGTTAATTCAATATCACTCAAGTAAAAGTAGTCGTCCAAAAAATGTACTCAAGTACAAGTAAAAAGTATTTCGTGAAAAGAATACTCAAGTAATGAGTAACATTGTGGGTAACTGCTTATATTTTTGTTGGATTTTTTTTTTTTTTTTAAACAATGGTATTTTTTATGATTGATCTATATGGACTATTGTTAAGATGATACTGTACAATAAACCATTACATAACCACATTAAGCCAAAGAAATAATTTTTAAAAAAGAAATCATTGAATTCTGGCGAAAGAAAAAAAAATACAAAATGAAGCATTATTCATCAATAGAGCATGACTGCCCTCTGGTGGAAAAAATAGTGCCGAGTGTGAAAAGTGAAGATTCACTTCATAATTGATATTTTAAAATTAAAGGAACATATCTCCGGTTTTCCGTGGTGAATCGATGCCAAATAAAAACTGGGAGAAAGGTTAAAATCCGTGCTTTCGAGTCATGCTGAGGGCAGCGCTCTAATTTTTTACGGTGCTTTAAAGACGCCACATGATTGAACAGGCTGGCGTGAAGATAGAAAGGCAAGCTTGAGTCTGATTGGTATAATAGAGTCATGCGATTATTGTTGCGACGTCTGATTGGTAAAATCGGTAGAGCTACCCCGGAAATACACTAGGCACGTCTCTACTCTTGGCATCACTGGCAAAAAAGTAGATCTAATATGTAGAATAAAGAAATAAAATGTAACGACTCTTGTGTAGCCTAAAGTAGCAGAGTAAGAGTAGCGTTTTTTATTCACAAATTTACTCAAGTAAAAGTAAAAAGTATAGCTTAGTAAAACTACTCTTAGAAGTACATTTTTCTCAAAAAGTTATTCAAGTAAATGTAACGCAATACATGTAACGCGTTACTACTCACCTCTGACAGCGGACGATACCGTTTTTCAAGGGATGGTTAGCAACCCCCATATTAGCAATTTAGTCCATGAATTGAGCATGTTCTCAGAATGCCTGAGGAGTTCCAGCTGAATTCCCATGAGCACAGGATCCTCAAATGCATTTTTGCTCTTTATGAATATGAAATTCAAGCCTCCATCAACCATTAACTGACTGAATGACCACTTTCTATGTCACGCGTGTCCCGGGGCACGCGCGCTAATTACCTTAGCCATTTGGAAAACTCTAGTCCAAACAACTCATTTATTCCTCCATTGATGATGATGAAGTGATTTATTAGCACGAGCCGCAGAGACGAAGAAGCGAAGGGAGGAGGTAAATGGATCCATTAGCGATCATTGGGTTGCAGAGGAAATATTTCGGATACATTTCCAGCAGAAGTTAAGGTCAAACTTGAGCACTTTTCTCATGTAGTCCCATTAATTTCCTCACATTCATGTTCAAAAGCTAGATAATGCAAAACTTAAAATCCCCATTCATTTCTACTTTTGAAATTCCTCGTTTTAGTTTAAGGGATCTCCATTTTACACGTTCTCTGTCTTTGCCTTTTGGATTCTCAGTCCACTTCATCCTCTATATTTGCTCACTTCCAGGGATTAGGACACTCACTCGGTTGTCGGAGCTGGGGATCATCGTATCTGTCATCCAGGAGCCGAACCTGGACCCCGACGCGCGGACCGTGATGGGATTACTGACTCCGGTGAGCTTTCCGCAGCCTGCAGGTCAAAATAAAGATAGATGGAGAAAGTTATGAATATTAATAGATGTCCACAGAAAGACATTTAATTCTTTCAGCGCCATTGACGATGACAGATGTCCAGCTCTAGTAGATGTCGACGGAAGCCAGTGTGTTAAGAGCAGAAGTCATTTTGCTTGCAAACGGATATTGGAGAGTGTTATAAAACAAGTACAGTGGTGGCCAAAAGTATTGGCACCCCCTGCAATTCTGTCAGATAATGGTCAATTTCTCCCAGAAAATGATTTTTTAAAAGGGTGCCAATTCTTTTGTCCGGCCAATTTTTTGGAGTTTTGTGTAAAATGATAATGACTAATTTTTTTCCCCATTCTCTTTTGTGTTTTTTCATTGCAAACAAAATAAATTAAGATATTACTACCAAAGCATTTGCAATTTCAATCATTTTCTGGGAGAATTATCTGACGGAATTGCAGGGGTGCCAGTACTTTTGGGCAGCGTTGTCGCTCATAATGATAGCGAATTGTGAAAAATGTTTTTATATTTGGGCGTTGGACTCCATTAAAATAATAATCCAATTAAGTAGTAGACTTTAATCACATAGCAAGGTCCCGATCTGATCACGTGATTGAAAATCGGGCCCGATCGATCCATTTTTCAGAGGATCAGAACTGGGTGAAAAGGATCGTGTTTTTAACGAAAATCAGCGCCACAGCCTCTCACGCTCCCTCCGCTATGCAATGCGGCCAAACTACAAAGTACCAGCTTGCATTTGGCACTTAAAGATAATTGACAGGTTTGTAGCTTTGATCTTGCCAGAGAAGCTTATTAGCTCAATGATCAAAGGCCCAAATGTGTCAATCATCGTTAAACTTGCACAAGTGTGATGTGGCAACTCACTGTGTAAGTGAGAGTCTGTCAAAGTGTTGAGTGGACTCACTTAATGAAACATTTAATAAAGACAAGCGATTTTCTATTATATTCTTGAATTAAAAAAAAAAAAAAAAAAATCACATTATGAAGGCAGCACGGTGGGAAAGGCAAAATATTTGGAACTTTTGTTAAAAACAACAAACAAACAAAAAACATTTTTTCAGTAACAGATCGGGACTCAGTATCAGCAAATTCTGAAAACCAGGTGACTCGGACTGGGATTCGGGTACAAAAATATGTGATCGGGACACACCTACAAACTTTTGTTGTTGTTTTTTATTTGAAAGGAGATTAATCTGCATTCAATTGCATTTCAATAGAGTACAGGAGGAAAACAATTTCTTAAAGATTAAGTGCTTAAGAAATTAATTAGCTGTAATTAATGCCTTAACGTCCCACCCCTAGTTTCATACATGTTCTTACTCTATTTTTACAAATGGGTACCATTAACAGAAAAATCATACTTAAATGGACTAAAAAAGGGCAGTCTTTGCTTATGAGAGACATATTGTAGTTAACTCAGGACACTTTTTAACTTACTGGCTGCCAACAGATGTCTACTCGTGACAAATTCATTTAAATAGTTGTAATTTAGTTTGTAAGATCCACATGATTGGACGCCTATATTCGTCAATTGCACTGAAAGAGACAGTGGTGGATGAAATACTCATTTTTTTTACTCAAGTGAAAATACATATACCGGAGCAAAACCAGTTAAAGTACTGTAGTATGAAAAAGTATCTGAACCTTTTGGAATTTCTCACATTTCTGCATAAAATCATCAAATGTGATCTGATGTTTGTCAAAATCACGCATATGAAAATACAGTGTCTGCTTTAACTCAAATCACCTAAACATTTATAGGTTTTCATAATTTAATGAGGATAGCTTGCAAACAATGGTAGAAGGGAGAAAATAAGTAAGTGAACCCTCTGCTTAAGGAGTCTTAAAGAGCATTTGAAACCAATTTTTACCAAACAATTTAAGTCAGGTGTGGGCTCAATCACTGAAGAGTGGTTTAAAGCTCCCCTGCCCAATACAAAACACACACCTGTAAATTGTCTTGATGAGAAGCATTGTCTGATGTGCATCATGGCTCAGTCAAAAGAGCTGTCTGAAGACCTGTGATCAAGGATTGTTGATTTGTATATAGCTGGGAAAGGATACAAAACCATCTCTAAAAGTCTGGTTGTTCATCAATCGACAGTCAGAGAAGTTGTCTAAAAATGGAGAGAGTTTGGTACTGATGTTTCTCCTACCAGGAGTGGCTGTCCACCAAAGATGACACCAAGATTTCAGCGCAGAATAATTAGAGGTACAAAAGAACCCCAGCATGTCTGCTAAAGACTTAAAGAAATCACTGGCACAGTCCAATATCTCTGTGATCCCATCAACTAGATGTGAAACTATGGCCAAGAATGGTGTTCAAGGGAGGGCTCCTCGGAGAACGCCACTGCTGTCTAAAAAAAAACATTGTTGCTTGTTTAATATTCGCAAAAAGGCACTTGAACACTCCACAAGTTTTGGCAAAATATTTTGTGGACTGATTAATCCAAAGTTGAATTGTTTGGTATTAAAACACAACCTCATGTGTGGAGGAAAAGTTAAACAGCTCACCAACATCAACACCTCAACCCCACCGTGAAGCATGGTGGAGGGAGCATCATGACTTTGGGCTGTTTTTCTGCCTTGACAACTTGCAATCATTAATGAAAGAATTAATTCAAAAGTTTATCAGGATGTTTTGTAGGAAAACTGAGGCCGTCTGTCAGACAGTTGAAGCTAAAAAGAGAATGGAGGCTGCAACAAGACAATGATCCAAAAAAGAGGTAAATGAACTTCAGAATGGTTTCATCATCATCATCACGGCTCTTCTGTTGGGGCTGGTTTCTTGTCCCATTGAGTAGAGCTGACCAGGTGAGCTAGGCCGCTCCAGTACTGGCGGTCTTGTGCCATTCAGATATGGTGTCAAGCCATCGAGTGCGGGGCTTGCCTCGTGGTCGTCTCCAGCCTGCAGCTTTTGGGTCAAACTTCAGGATGGCTCTTTTCAGGTGGTTAGGAGGAAGACTGAGAACATTGCCAAGCCAGCGGATGCGACATTGTACAGCCAGGCGGAAGGCTCTGGGCTGATTTGTCCGGGCTCGCAGGGTTTTGTTGGAAATTTTCTGGGGACACCTGATGTTCTCGATGGTTCTGAGAGCCCTGCTGTCAAAGATATCTATTCTTGCGGCAGTTTCTCGTTTAAGGGCCATGTTTCGGAGCCATAGAGGAGAATAGAGAGTACGGCAGTGTTGTAAATTCAGAACTTCGTCTTCCGTGAGATGGCTTGCTTCCGCCAGAGTGGTTTCCAGAGAGACTGGAGGGCAGAGGCTGCCAGGGCTCTCCGGCGGAGAACCTCTGATTTAAGATCCCAGTTGTCGGTCACCGTGGACCCCAGATAAACAAAGCTCTTCATGGGCTCTACGGTGTCCTCGCCAAGCAGGATGGGGGTTGGATCAGGGCCTTCACCGACATGCATGAATTTGGTGTTAGTCCAGCTCACGTGGAGACCAAGCTTTTCTGCCCCTTCGCTGTATATACTCAAAGCGTCCCTCAGCAGGTTGTAGGAGGTGTTGGGCAAGATGGTGTCATCAGCATACTTTAGGTCGGTCAGTTGGTAGTTGCCAAGGATCACTCCGGGTACTCGCTCACAGACCCTGCACATCAGGTGGTCGAGTATGCAATTAAACAGGTCTGGAGCAGCTACGCAACCTTGGCGGACGCTACTGGAGATGGAAAACCAGTCAGAGCCACGGCCAATGACACGGACACACTCTGTGTGTTGCTGTACAGCAGCCTGAAGAGGGTGGTGATTTTCCAAGGTGTGCCAAGGGCTTGTACGATACTCCACAGTGATGAGTGGTGGACTGTATCAAATATGGCCTTGAGGTCTAGGAAACCAATGTAAAGATGCTGGTCTTTCCGGAATGGTTTCTGAAGAACAAAATACACGTTCTGGAGAGGCCAAGTCAAAGTCCAGACTTGAACTCCATTAAGATGCTGTGACATGACCTAAATACAGCGATTCATGCCAGACATCCCAGGAATCTGACTGAACTACAGCAGTTTTGTAGAGAAGAATGGGTCAAGATTAGTCCTGATCGATGTGCCCGACTGATCTGCAGCTACAGGAAGTGTCTGGTTAAAGTTATTGCTGCCAAAGGGGGGGGGGGGCACAAAATATTAAATGTGATGGTTAACTTACTTGTTTTCCCCCTTCTGTCATTGTCTGCGTACTATCCTCATTAAAATATGAAAATCTGTGTTTGGGTGGTTTTAGTTAAAGCAGACACTGTTTTTTCATCCATGTGGTTTTGACAAAGATCGAATCACATTTGGTGATTTCATGCAGAAATGTAAGGAATTCCAAAAGGTCCATATACGTTTTCATACCACTGTACAAGCATCTAAGAAAAAACTGTACTCAAGTACAAAAGTACTTGCTTTAAAATTTACATTAGAAGTAAAAATAAATGTCACTTATAACAGAATTTTTATACAATACTTTCACAACCTCAGTATTACCAATTTCTTTTTGACTTTTTAAAACAAGTAATAAAATTGACTACTGTAAACAGAAGCTTAACAAGCTCAAAAACTCCACAATTTAGATTAATGGTGGATTGTAGGCAAATATAGGTGCATACCTACTGTACAAGAGTCTGCAGCACCCATCTGAAGGCGCATAGCTCTGTCCGTTTTTATTGGTCAATATCTTGTTCACCTGCCTAATCTTGCTTGTGCTCGTATTGCTGCTTATAGTTCTCAGTTATGGTATTGTTGCACAATTGCGCCGGAGGCATGAAAAAGAAACTTTTCATAATGAGAAAAAAACAAACACACAAAAAAAAGTAACGCGTAATGCAGGCGAGAATTTGAAAAGTAGTTGAGTAAAAAGTACAGATATGGGTAAAAAGTATATATATATATATATACATATATATATATATACATATATACATATATATATATATATATATATGTGTGTGTGTGCTGTGAAATGTAATGAAGTAAAAGTAAAAAATACCACTTCATATTTTTATTCAAGTAAAGTCCAGATACACAAAAAAAATTGTAAGTACAGTACAATAATGAAGTACCGTATTGGCCCGAATATAAGACAGTGTTTTTTGCATTGAAATAAGACTGAAAAAGTGGTCGTCTTATATTCGCGGTCTAGACATTATACCCATTCACGACGCTAGATGGCGCCAGATATCATTGAAGCGATGTTCTGTCATGATAGATCTCAGCTACTCTCAAGTTTAACCAGTTTGCATTATTTTTAGGGCTGTCAAACGATTAAAATTTTTATACGAGTTAATTACAGCTTAAAAATTAATTAATCGTAATTAATCGCAATTAATCGCAATTCAAACCATCTATAAAATATGCCATATTATTCTGTAATTTATATAAATATATTCTGTAAAATAAATTGTTGGAATGGAAAGATGAGACACATGAAGGATATATACATTCAACATACGGTACATAAGGAGTGTATTTGTTTATTATAACAATAAACCAACAAGATGGCATTAACATTATTAACTATTAACATTCTGTTAAAGCGATCCATGGATAGAAAGGCTTGTACTTCTTAAATGTTAGTACAAGTTATAGAAATTTTATATTAAAACCCCTCTTAATGTTTTCGTTTTAATAAAATTTGTAAAATTTAAATCAAAAAATAAACTTGTAGCCTGCCATTGTTGATGTCAATAATTACTTACACAATGCTCATGGGTGCTGAAGCCTATAAAATCAGTCGCACCCAAGCGCCAGCAGAGGGCAGCAAAACTCCATAAAACACAATTAACAAGTGGGTATTTCACTCTACTGTCATTTAAATCTGTCTGAGCGGGACATGTGCGTTAATTACGTCAAATATTTTAACATGATTAATTTAAAAAATTAATTACCACCCGTTAACGCGATAATTTTGACAGCCCTAATTATTTTATGTTTTTCCTTATTCAGATTTGTTTTAAAACTACAGTTACAGTTAGACTTTACTTTGTTGGTTAATGCAGTTATTGCAGTTTTGTTGTTTTATCACAATAGATTGGTTTATTTACATTTCAAAAACCAGAAGCCATTCATTTACAAATGTGATTGCACTTTAGTTTACATATTTAAATTTTCAGATATTAAGATTTGAATGAGGCAAAATAACATTCTTTTTTTCTCAAATATATTTTTGTAATCATTTATTTCAGATGTACTGTAATTATTTTCTGAATAAAAATTAATTTGGTGTTCAAAAAGTCATTTTTCCAAACCTGAATCTTGAAAAAGAGGGGGTCGTCTTATAATCAGGGCTGTCTTATATTCGGGCCAATACGGTACTTTTATTTCATTACATTCCACCACAGGAAAGAGTTAACCATCATCATCAGCCTGTGTTTGTTTTATTCTGTTAATTCATTAGCAACGGGAAAACACATTCAATTATTCATTGTGACATTCTAGGAAAGCTTTTCATAATTTAGGTTGATCATTTCAGTGGGTGACCAGGGTGGAAATGTATTACAGCGGAACATTTGTCTGTTTATGATGTTCGTCCAATTAATAATTTAATTCTGCCTTGCGCCGGTCACACTAATTGCCTATAGGCACACAAGTGCTGTAATAGAATTGGACGGTTTGCGATTAAGAATTCATTGAGCGCACAGTAACGGTCATTTGCATGCCAGTGCATACCCAGCTTCTGCATGCAGGAGTGAAGACGCGTCTCCAGCAGCAGCACCCGCTGGCGCAGCTCCTCGTAGTCATAGGCGCCCATCTCCTCCTGGATGGCCATCAGAACCAAGGACAGATTTCTCACCTCCTCTCGGAGGAGCAGGATCATCTTGGTGTCTGATTTGTATTGATCCAGCACAGGGAGGCGACGGAGAAGCTCGCTCATCTTGTCTTTCAAATCCTAGGCAGACAGCAGAGACATTTATTCAGTTTCAAGTGTTTGTGTTTTTAGTCACTGTCACTTTGTGGCACATTGGTAGTGGAGTGCATGTATACTAGCTGCAGGTCCATTCATATCAACTTCCTCATTCAAAAAACACAGATCAATCAATCCAAGATAACCCAACCCGGTAACCCAAGGCTTTTTGGGGGGTTAATGTTAACTCTTTTAGTGCCATTGACAATGATAGACATGAAATACATTTTAACTGGGATCGCTGGCATTGAATGACTATATTTCAATGGGGCAGCATTTTATAGCCCTGACATTATGTCATTTTTGGTCGGCAACGGCAACAAAATAAACCACACATTTCCAAAGATGGACTGTCTCTTCCTCAGCTGTAAGACCCACTAGCAATTTAAATTTGTTATGTTTCTAGTTTAATTTTGCTATCTTTCCAGTTTGCCATGTTGATAATAGCACTGCTTGTTTACCGCTTTTCATCTTACTGTGAAGAAAGAGGAAATGACGTTTGGTTGGTTCACCATGATATTTACGTCATCTGCCTTTGCTTTCCTCCGAGAATTAAACGGCTGCTGTCCCACATGCCGCGTCCTGGGTAAGTCCCGGACATTATACTAGGATGCGACCCGGTTAACGTCCATGTCACCTCTGTGTCAGTCGATGTGTCAGGGCTCTTGCTCACAATAAATGGCTGGTAGTGAGGGTTTTTCAGTGTTTTTATTAATGACGTTCCCAACAGTGTTCTGGTCTGCACCACTGCGTGACTCCAAATGACTGAAGTATGTAAGGTAGGTCCCTCTTTATATTTCTCCTGGCCCCTCCCCTCCAGCCAATTAACTCAAAAAGTTTGGTTTTCTGCTAAACAACTCCAGTTTGTTCAATATTAGCTTAACAGTAAATTAAAGAAAAATACAATAAACAAAATACTGGTACTACTGCACCGAAATAACATTTGGAAAGAAAAATAAATTTATGTGGGCTAAAAACCCACCCCATACGGTGACGTCACACGCTGATGCCCGCGACGTCATATATTCAGGAAGTAATGGAGCGCTCGGTTTTGACAGTTCAGCATGCAAATGGAGGATGAATACTTGTGGGAAAGTTTGTTAAGAGTATGGCGTAAGGATGTTGTAGCGCCAGCCTAGTGTACACCCCTGACCCCCCGACGCCGAACAAGTTAACAGGTATGGTGTGAGCGTATGCGCGCATGTGTGTATGTGTCCTATGAATTATATTGAAGACGGTGAGTTTGCCGTATCTCATGCGTTATATTGCAGATGCCGGGTTTCCCCCGGGATCTGACGGGGCTACTCCGTCACAGTCGAAATAAGCGCTACCCGTTTAAATTAGTAGTAGATTTAACCGGAGTTCAGCATATGTCTGAAAGGGGCTGAAGAGTGCCCTATAAATGGTTAAGCTTCCATGCTTTACCTGAAGTCAGACACCAGTCCACCCATGATTTGGCACTTTGGTACATGATAGCACACCATCTGTATGATCGATTGAAGAAGACTGCTGCCAGTGTGAATTCGATGTGACCCATCAGGTGCTCAGAATGGAAAAGGCCACCCAAGCTCCATTTTTGAAAGCCATAGCTCACCAGAGAAACGTTCCTATCGATAAAATATGCTCACCGCAGGGGGACGGGGCTAGTGCCACGGCTCCCCATCTCTCTCTTGTTGGGGTTTATCTTAAATCTAGTGATGGAGCCGCTCTCAGCCCTCTGGCGTCATGTCATAAATCTTGCCCCTCCCTGCCCTCGAACCCCCTACAGCTGCCTCGTTTTCAAGCCGCTCAGATCCCGTTAATCTCCCTCTCCGCAACTTGAAGGTAAGCACAGCCATCAGTCAAAGTGGTCATGCACATATATACTGTATAGTAAAACATTCATTCGCCTATCCCAGTCCAAATGGATTTGGACGTCTAGCGCAGTCAATGGCAGCCAATGACTTCAATGAGTGTCATCTTAAGGTTTAAATAAATATCAGTCTCGTTACACACGCACACACTCCAGTAAGTAAAACACAGTTGAGCGACATTCTAGCATGTCCCGAGGGCGAGCGCACACTTTGCATTTATTCTTTAATCAAACTATTATATGCTTCATCTCCTATCTCAACGGTGTGAAGAATGAATTAGGCGAGAGAGAAGAAGACAAAGGGCCTGACAGAAGATCGCAGCTTGTGTTTGCTTGTAAGGGGATAAGGTGGAGATGGATGCCAACAAGGAAAGGTACGCACAACCCTGAACCTCTCAAGTAAATATGATCTTGAAGAAATTGAACTAAATTCTTTGGGAAAAACCGAATGAGTAATATTTTATTGTTTTTTTTTTGTATGACTTTTATAGATTTTTATACATTTTTTTACTATTGACAGTATATAAACTGTTCTCTACAGTTTTGCACAATGAAAGGGTTGCAGCTATCGATAACTTAAATTATCGATTAATCTATCAATTAGTTAGTTCGAATAATCGAGTACCATATTTTTCGGAGTACAAGTCTCTCCTGAGTATAAGTCGCACCAGCCATAAACTGCCAAATGAAGAGGAAAAAAAACATATAAGTCGCACCGGAGTATAAGTCGCATTTTTGGGGGAAATTTACCTGATAAAAATCCAACACATAGAACAAACATGTCATCTTGAAAGGCAATTTAATATAAAAATACAAAAGAGAACAACACGCCGAATAAGTGTACAGTGTACAGTGCATGAACAACGAAATGCGAATATACTGTCCTCTCCAGGACGCTACGGCTCGGTCCTGGCTATTCAGCGGGCTAAACTCCCAAATGACGATGTTAGGCGTCCGTATAATTTGCTGAATCAATTTCGTCCTCGATACCAAACGGGTTTGCATCAACGTAAATAAATGATAATTAGGTGCTTTTACAACAATGGCACAAACGGTTAGCATACGTTCGCTAGCATTAGCACATCGTTCAAACAACCACACAACTGGCTCTAAGTGGCCGATCGCAGGTGGAAAACACACAACACCAACAGAAAAGATGATACACACAGGTGTTGCCTCTGTAGAGATATTTTACAAGCATAAACAATGAACGTAGGTTCGCAGCCGTGTTTCTCTCTCGCTAACTCGCCCACTCACTCAGAGCTACGTAGCTGTCGGTCTTCTACTGGCGTGTGAACGCTCTTCTTCATGTAAACAAGTGTGAGTGCACCCCCGCGTGGGCGTGAAAGCGCCACAAACTAAAAGCAAGCATTTCAATATAAAAAAGTCAATAATACAATTGAACAGACATTGCCAAAGGCAGAACGCGAACGTGGCCATAGCTATTAAAAGTTATTCAGATAACTATAGCATAAAGAACATGCTAACACGTTTACCAAACCATCAGTGTCACTCCAAAACACCAAAATAACATGTGAAATGATATCATACTGTGTTAATAATTTCAAACATAAGTCGCTCCTGAGTATAAGTCGCACCCCCAGCCAAACTATGAAAAAAACTGCGATTTATAGTCCGGATTAGGAACATTTAATGCGTTGCAAAATAAATTTTAGGAGATGTAAAAACAAAGGCTTGCTAAGATTACACTTTCAAAAGAGCATTAAATGCAAACACAAAATACAACTCCCGAGATTTTTTTTTCAAACAATGCAGAATTGCACTTTCATTTCACAAGAGCAGTTTAAATGCTATAAAATTTTTTTTTTTTTTTTTTTTTTTTTTTTTTTTCTTTTTTTTTTTACAAAGCTTTTAACAAATATACAAAGCTTTTAACAAATCGCTCAAACATAAATTCACATGGAATAGGCTACTGCTAAATATCTCTCTACCCCCTATATATATATATATATATATATATATATATATATATATATATATAACTAAATTACGAATGCATAAACAAGCATGTTAGCTCAGACAAAAACTCACCTTATGTTGGTCTTAACAGTGAGCAGCTGGATTCAGCCAAGTAAGATGAGTTATGTCATATTGACTGTTGCCACTAGAGGGCTGTGTATCCACCCAAATTGATAAAACTAAATGCAGACACTTTCAAAACAAACCATGACAACGCCACTGTAATTATATGAATCCTCGAAGCAGCAAAATTTGATTCAAAGCTTTTTTTACTGATCAAATTACTCAAGTTAATCGATTATTCATTGCTGCACCAATTAAAATTGCTAACGGGGCATTTACGCAATCCAGAGTGTAGTATTTATCATATTAATTTAGTCACATTTCCACAAAAAATAGTTTGTAATTTTTTTTTCATGAAATCAAGTATATAAATATACAGGGAGTCCTTGAGTTACGCAGCACTGGCGAAGTAACTCGAATTTCCGCCTAAGTTGGATTTCACTGTTCGTCGAAATTTACGTCAAAATACGCATAAAAAAATAAAATACATTCAAATAAAAAAGTACTGACTTACGTGTAATATATATTTTTTCTTTCAAACCTGTCCTGTTCAGCTGTTGGACACAGAGAATAGAAGTCTGTGTGGCCGGTTGGTGTAAACAGTTTTAATGTTTCACATTGGAGTATGACATACTCCCATTGTGATCATTCAACATACTGTACCTCGTTTATTAAGACAAAGCAGCGAACAGGAAGGGGTTATGGGGGAACAAAAGAAGGAGAGAGAGAAGAAATACAGTACAAAAAACAACAAGAAATACATTGAACACCTACACTAACTATAAATGTGTTGGTACCAGGGGTCGCGTTAACCGGATATTTTCCGTCGTTGACCGTTTTTTTAAAACGGTGACGGAAAAAACTGAAGTCCGTCCGTCATTTTGACAGGTTGCAATTCACACCCCAGACCACAGGGTGGCGAGTTAGCATATTAATTAGCTATTGTCTCTCTTAATGCATGACGTCGTTGGCTCTTCTGTCAGAATATTGTAGCGTCACCGGGGTCTGGCGGTGGCACCGTGATTGACACATCAACGCGGGGTTTTTATTGGTGCACCCGGTGTGCCAGCGCGTCATCCAATTGATGGACAAGATTGCCGCCTGTGTATAGACCCCAATCACATGACGTCACAACTCCGCCCCCCTGACTGGAGCCGCCATATTGTGTGTCAGCTCGTCATGTTTACACATTACCGCTACGTACATGCCTCCTATTACGGCGTGTTTTTCTGCTCGTTAATATTAATAATCAAAATGGTGAAGGCGTGTGTGGCGGTTGGTTGCTGTAACAGAGAAGATAGACGGAGAGACTTGAAGTTCTACCGTATTCTGAGAGACCCGAAGATGAGAGCGAGATGGACTGCTGTAATTCGACAAGAAATCTGGGCACCAAACGATCACCACAGACTATGTAGTAGTCATTTTATATCTGGTAAGATGCATTTAATATATATTTAGAAGATTTTGGGCTGACAACAACAAGTAAGATCATTGTGTGACGTTGGTGATTGGGGTCTATATCGTTGCCTCTTTTTTTCTTCTTTTTTTTGGGAGCGGAGTTGTTGGCGGTAAGCAGAGTAAAAAGGGAGAAAAATACCATGACTTCCGTGTCTAATTTTTCGCCGCCAAGCAAGCGTTACAATATTAATTAAAAATGAATGAAAACTAAATACTATTGAATATGTCATCATTATCATTTTAAAAATTTAAGTGACGGGTAAAAATAGACTTTGACCGGATTTTTATGACCCTGTCAGTCAAAATGACAGACAACGAAAATGTCTAGCGCAACCTCTGCTTAGTACTATCGTCAGCTAGATGTATTTCCGGTTGACACCATGTGGGGGGCCTGTTAACCAGGCAAAGAAGGGGGGGTCTAGAACATAAGTGATTGGGAGGGGTGGAGTGTAGACAAATCAGCCCTGTACTTTAGAACCCAGTAATCGTGTGAATCACTTGTGAGTGTGAGCCCGTCGGCAACCCATCCTGCGCTGCCCCATCGCTAATCGCACTGAGGTCCCCCACCCGACCGCGCCCAATCACATCCAGCCATGCGCGAATCCCATCAAACATGAGATCGCCAAGCAGACGAGCGGAGAGGCCGCTCCACCCCAGGGCCATGGCCCCCACCCAGCCAACCTATCCCTCTTCGCGAAGCCCAGCAAAGAGGCCATCGTCACCCACCCAGGGATCCAGGGTGGTACCCCGGGCCACTCGCGCCCCTATGAATTGACCTACAGGGATGGGAAGAGGGGACGCACCACCAACCCCACGCCGCCCCCACATACATGTACTTTCCGTTATTGCTGAAAGGTAGATGGAGAATTAGGGTTTTTAATGGTTTATTCGCAACCGAAAACACAGAACACGACTAAGGTATGCCGTAGTGTCCTCCCTCTCTCACTCCAGTCAGACGCACTTTGCATTTAAGGACAGCCCAAAAAACACAGCAATCACCACATTAACATTGCGACCTGAAGCATCCATGCAACCCGATTCGTTACATTACTGTCTAGGTTGTGTGAAAAGGAAGTGTTACTGTTGGCGACGTAAGGTCTGTGTAAACACAAAATTGCATTTGGTGATAGGCGAGGCGTTTTTGCACGATGGTTGATCTTTGGTCCGAACGCAGCATATCTTTACCAATGACTCTCTAACTCTGTTCTTTTTATGATGTTAAGCTTCGTTTCCATGGTAATTGCTATTCTTTTGGCTTAACCTAGATGACCCAGCTTACTTCTTTACAGCCATACTATGAAAAAAGAGGGTGAAAAGGCAAAGATCCTCCTGGCGCACAGACATGCACTCTGAGCTAGCTAACCAGAAACTATTGTTCAGGGGACTTAATGGAGGACGAAGCACAGGCGTAGTAATGTCGAAACGTTGTAGGTCGAGGACATCGTACCCGAGGACTCCCTCCAGTGGTGCTGGAAGTCTCACAGCAGGGGATGCTGAGGATCTTTTTTACTTTTTCCCATCCAAAAAAGGGCCATTTCAGACCAAATTTTTCATGCGCACGGGTTTTCTCCAAACAAGGCGTGCACAATGGCAGTAGACACGCATGCTGCATAGTTTACTACAAAGATGGCATTGTATTTCACCTATAGTGTGTGTTGGAGTTTTTGTATTGGAAATAAAAGTGCCCGTGTATTATAATGCAATTACCCACAGCTAGATGGCGCAATGACCCATAAACACATTAAAAAACTAAAAGGTCCAATAAGCCTTGGTTTAACACCCCCTTTTTACAAATAGCGCATATTCAACGTGACCCTAACTGCAACTAATGTTACTGTTTACATTGACTGACACTGGGCTGCTACTGAGGTGTGTTGACACCCCAGTAATGGCGGCCACCACTATAGAGCGACGTCAACAAATCTCTACTCAAATTAGTCAATATGTATGTATATATACAAAGAATAAATAGATATTTACATAAGTAAAAAAAAACAACTATTTGTCTTATTTAATTAGTTACAAATAAAACAATGAAAACGTGGCGTTAAGTAAAATTTCTAATTCACATTTCAACAGTTTTTTAGTCAACGTCATCCTTGATTTGATCAGAAATCAGACAAAAAGCTCGACAAAGAGAAGCAACTGCTGTGTGAATCATTGTTAGTCATGGGTATGATTCTCGTATTTTTCCTGAAATCTAATCAGCATCCTGGTCCAGATATGTGATTTACTCGTAACTAAGATTTACTCAGAATTGCTGTTCAAACAGACCTGCAAAACAGAAGCCGTGACGTGCAAATAACCCTAGTTAGAATGATAACATTTGACAACATTCCCATCAAAAATCTCCATTTTAAAAAGAAGGAATATGTTAAGTAGAGTCACTCCTATAATTTCAACAGGGCCACTCAGAACTTTAAATGAAGTTCGTGTTGCTCTGACTCATACATAACTTTATTGTCTGTGAAATGGCGTGACGCAGTCGTGGTCAAAACACACTTGCTGTGCAGCTGGGGTGGTGCACAGCCACGTACCTGAAAGCCTTTGGGATTAAGACTGCGGGGGTTGTCCGAGGCCACTTTCAGTCTCCCGTCCACTACTTTCATCAGGCCTTCAGTCTCCCTCACGTACTGGAGGTCTCTGTTTGTCCGCAAATCCAGCACCTCCATTGACTGACTTATATTCTGGACCTGGAAATAAAACCCAGCATGAACTTACATATACTGTATCTCTTGTATTCGAGCTCATTCGACTGTGCAGAAAATGTGATGACGCCTATGACGCTCTGACGTACTATTTGACGCCTGATCGAATCTGCTCTGATTCTCTGTAACTAAGAGTGTTTGCAGGCTGAGATCATTTTAAATTGAAAGTCAGTTAACTTTCCTGTAAGTAAGTTGGCAATTTAAATAGCAACCATCTTTATACAATCAATAACTGGCAATCTAAGGTTTAGGAGTGGGGATGTGCTGAAAAAGCGTGTATTTTTGGCAGGCTTGTATCAATAGTAGATCTCCACTCCTTCTCATTCATGTGTTTTTTTCATTTTCATGACTATTTACATTGTAAATTCTCACTGAAGGTAAATATATAAAAAATAAAATAAAACTATGAATGAACCTATGTAGGCCTACTGAACAAAAAAAAAAGGTGAAATGACTAAAAAGATGTATAATGTTCTAGTATCTTTAAAGTAGCCACACTTTGCTCTGATTATATATATATATATATATATATATATATATATATATATATATATATATACACAGTACTATACAGTACTGTGCAAAAGTTTTAGGCAGGACACCTGCCTAAAACTATATATATATATTAGGGCTGTCAAACGATTAAAATTTTTAATCGAGTTAATTACAGCTTAAAAATTAATTAATCGTAATTAATCGCAATTAATCGCAATTCAAACCATCTATATAATATGCCGTATTTTTCTGTAAATTATTTTTGGAACGGAGAGATAAGACACAAGATGGATATATATATTCAACATGCGGTACATAAGGACTGTATTTGTATATTATAACAATAAATCAACAAGATGGCATTAACATTATTAACATTCTGTTAAAGTGATCCATAGATAGAAAGACTTGTAGTTCTTAAAAGATAAAATGTTAGTGCAAGTTATAGAAATTTTATATTAAAACCCCTCTTAATGTTTTCGTTTTAATAAAATATGTAAAATTTTCAATCAAAAAATAAACTAGTAGCCCGCCATTGTTGATGTCAATAATTACTTACACTATAAAATCAGTCGCACCCAAGTGCCAGCAGAGGGCAGCAAAACTCCGCAAAACACAATTAACAAGTGGGCCTTTCACTCTACTGTCATTTAAATCTGTCTGAGCTGGGCAAGTGCGTTAATTGCGTCAAATATTTTAACGTGATTAATTTTAAAAAATAATTAACGCCCGTTAACGCGATAATTTTGACAGCCCTAATATATATGTATATATATACATATATATATATATATATATATATATATATATATATATATATATATATACGTATATATATGTGTATATATATATATATATATATATATATATATATATATATATATATACGTGTATATATATGTATATATATATATATACGTGTATATATATGTATATATATATATAGATAGATAGATAGATAGATAGATAGATATAGATATATAGATATATATAGATATATTAGGGCTGTCAAACGATTAACATTTTTAATCGAGTTACAGCTTAAAAATTAATTAATCGTAATTAATCGCAATTAATCGCAATTCAAACCATCTATAAAATATGCCATATTTTTCTGTAAATTATTGTTGGAATGGAAAGATAAGACAAGATGGATATATACATTCAACATTCGGTACATAAGGACTGTATTTGTTTATTATAACAATAAATCAACAAGATGGCATTAACATTATTAACATTCTGTTAAAGTGATCCATGGATAGAAAGATTTGTAGTTCTTAAAAGATGAATATTAGTACAAGTTATAGACATGTTATATTAAAACGCCTTTTAATGTTTTCGTTTTAATAAAATTTGTAAAATTTTCAATAAAAAAATAAACTAGTAGCCCTATTCTGTCCTCAATGTGTGTGAGTACACAAATTGACAGATAGCGAACATAAGTTCCAAAAAGAAATCAGACGGTGTGGCAAAGTTGCATGGGCTTTACTGAAGTCATCTCTTTTTGACAGGAGCACGTTTCTTATATTTTTGTAAAACTGAAAATAACAAGGCAATGTGTCAATAACTTGCATAAATCACAAAATAACATAAAATGTACACACACGTGTCCATTTGAGCAGTAGCACTAGCCAATTAGCTCACAAGCATCTAACAATGTAACTGCATTTCACCATATATGTGAACAACTTCAAATACACATCATCAATAACTATCTAATGCTCATGAATATAAACAAAGGAGGAATATAACTCACAAGCGATGCATGTATTAGACACAAACAGTGTGATGGGGCTATGAGAACTGCCACTGAATACTGGATGCGGACGTTAGCTGGTCTGAATAACACTGTCTATTAGTGTGAGTTCGCGTCGACATATAATCACGTCAGAAAAGCGCGCCGAAAGCCAGATAATCAGCTGCACTGAATCGCCAGCAGAGGGCGACATTATGCCACATAACATATGCAAGTCACACCCAAGCGCCAGCAGAGGGCGGAAAAACTCCATAAAACACAATTAACAAGTTGGCCTTTCACTGTACTGACATTTAAATCTGTCTGAGCGGGCCTAGTGCGTTAATTGCGTCCAATATTTTAACGTGATTAATTTAAAAAATTAATTAACGCCCGTTAACGCGATAATTTTGACAGCCCTAATATATATATATATATATATATATATATATATATATATATTTTTTTTAAATACACCCATGTTTTTGAAATAATCGTAATCTCGCTGACTCCTCCACTCCTTTTTCATCAGTCTAGCTTAACTAATGGAGAGAGAGGCACAGGATGTTCAGATTATTAATGAAAATTATTTATAATTTATTGATTTTAATGTTATTAATCAACATTGTATTTTTTGCTACAAATTTTAAAAACATGCTGAACAGCTTAGCATAAGCTAAAATGTGAAAAAAACATTATTAGTCCCACTGTGAGGAAATGAATAACTACAAATATAAATCGCTATACATTTTAAACATTGTGAAAATAATAGTTATTGTCAGTACAAATGCAAGAGACGATGGGAGAAATGCAGTTTCCAATGAGTTTGACTTTACTGGCATTTAACACAGGCCAGCTTCAAAGTACAAAATAAATCAACAAAATAAAATCTTCGGCAATGTAGACTTGGGACAAAAAAACACAACACCAACAAATTTACTGAAGACTGAGTATTAGCTTCCTGCAACTTTTCTCACATGAAAGACGCACTGGCACTGGAAAGAGGGGAATTTAAAGTGCCTGTGACACGAAAAAGCATGTTTATTTCATAATACACGTGGTATTTTATGCTCCTGAATGATATGGACCGCTTGGATGTGTGTGGAAGCGATCGCTATATTTATTTAGTTTTTTGAATCCCGCGCCATGAAAATGAGTGACTTCCGGCTTCGGTCTTGCATTAAGGAGGAGGGCGCTGTGACGTGTACGGTAGAAGGCGTCCTCTTCACTAAACAGCCGTACTGTTGTTTATGAGGACTAAGGATTCAGCAGATTTTGCGGATTAATACGTTTATTTTTCGCATCACGCCAGCCAAACGGCTGCAGAAAAATCTTGCTTTATGAGGGAGAGGCGTGTGTGCCTTTTTGAAGTTTCAAAAGGTTCCCATTCACCGTGGATATTGGCCAAGCCCTACTACTGTGGGACCATTGGACTTACGAGGAAGTGAGTAAGCATCTTGTTTTGTATTATGTCAAATATTAATACAGCGATTACAAAGTAAACACTACAAACTTTCTTTAAATAAAGGACTACTTACGTTTGATCATTGATAAGCATGTAAAAAGCTCTCGTAGTGCACATTAGCTGCACGTTAGCTGCACAACAACTGCAGCCACCCTCCTCCGGGGAACGAACTGTAAATTGCTCTCCACCGGCGGTTTGCCGATCCGCGAAGACAATCGACAACCCAGTCGTTATGTCAAATGACCCAGGCTAGTTATGTGTGATTTTTCCGCTTCGAAGACTTTCAAACATCACTCGGTTCGGGTTAGCATGTCGGCTAGCTGTCACGCCTCTTGGTTTGTTTACATTCTCCGAAGCCGGGGAAGGGAAATGACAGAAGCCCGATTTTGAGTGATAAACATTTAACAAATTGAATGATGCTATACAAGGATATCAAAAACAACTTGGGATGTGACGGTGTGATGAAACACCCTAAGTGGGATCTCAGGAGAACAGGGTTTGAATCTAACTTTGACTGTCAAGCTGTATTTATCGATTGCCCATTCAGTCTTGCACTAAGTTTAATCCTCCAATGCCGACAGCCCACTGAGCTGCTGCATAACCGACCTACCGTCACACCCCCTCAGCAGAGAGCTTATTTGAACCAACGCTTCGTGTCTTCTCTGCGTTCGCGTGTCTTTACTGTATGTCCACACAAACAAAAAGCAGCTCACTCACGCAGACAGGCAGCGCTCCAAACTCCTCCGATTTGCGCGCCGGGTTTATTCGGTTCCTTATTCAACGGTCCCAATTCTCAAAGGTCGCCGTTTGGCACGGAGTCTGTTGCTCCAGATGCCTCGTTTGCCTTCCCGCACTCAGCCCACTCAGTGACTGTGTCCATCCTACTGTTCTCTGCACCCGTGTCCTCTCCCACATGCTCTATCAGAACATGTTCTTTTTCCCTCATGGAAATAATAAGAGTTGCTAAAAAGAAAAAAAAAAAAAAACGAGAATAAGGCCAAACCAACTGCATCATTATAGTCGGGATTGAAACTAGGGCGACGCGATCTTGCAAAAAAATATTGATCCATCTTGATCCTTTTCATAATTTTTTTTTAAAAACTTTTTTTTTCTAACTAGTAAGTTTTATACAAAGTAGTTCTACCATTGTGCATTTAGTGCTAGCAAGCCCTTGAAAAATATTGTATAGCTATAGGATATTTTAGTGCACTATATGACCTCCGTAAAGTTGGCCCCCCATCAGATGCAAATTTTTTGAAAAATTATGTCATTTGTTTGTGCTCGGTTTGTGCTGAAAAAAAATGTTTGTGCTGCAATTGTTTTTTTTTTTAACTATCAACAATTTTTTTAAAGGGCAATCTAAGGTCAACCAGCCCGCCATTTTGATTCAAAATAGCTAAAAATTGTGTCAATCGTTTGTGCTGTAAAAATTTTCATTTGTGCTGCTATCATTTTTTGAGATATTGAGATATTAATTTTGAATGTTGACGTCACGCAGCCCCCCCTATTTATTGCAAAATGCCAAAATGGACCTAAAATGGTGCCATTCATTTATGCTTCGTTTGTGCTGCTATCGTTTTATACAATGTATCACAAAAGTGAGGTGTTTGATATTAATGGCTATATTTTGAGTTATTTTGGGGGAAAATAAATTAACTCTATTATATAAGCTGCACACAGTCTATTTCTCATTGTGTCACAGTGTCATTTTGTCAGTGTTGTCCCATGAAAAGATATAGTTAAATATCTGCAGAAATGCGAGGAGTGTACTCACTTTTGTAATACACCTTAGATAATGAGATCATAGGCGGAGTTTGATTTTTGTGGCAGGGGGTGCAAAACATGGTGATGACCTCGAAACCCAGTGTTAACTTACAAGAAATATATGCTCGGATAGTAGCTTAGCCCATGCTCGTACATACTGGCCTCCCAGCTGTGTGCGTGCATATGTAGACGCCACATCCTTTTTGACTGAATATTCCACCCTGAATATGTGCTCAGGTAATTTTGGCTAAGTAAAGCCAATGGCCATCTCTAAGATGCTCGTCACATGATGTGTTCGAAATTTAATGTTGACCTATTATATAAATATGTTTTTCTTTCATTTTGTTCATTTTTGTTGTTTGTTTTATTTCTTTACAACTTTTATAGACAACATTTTACCGGCAGTGTCTTAATTTTTAACTCACAAATAGGAAAGTTATTTAAACGCTATGACATTTTTGGCCACCAGGGGGCGGGCAATGCCAATGAAATATTAATTTTTGAGTGATGACGTCATTCGCAGCGACTCGTTGCAGCTGACGAAGCGTACCAATTCTCTCGATAACAAAGAAGTGTCCCAACAGTATTGATGTAACGAGATGTGCTGAACTGTGTGTTAAGTAATAAAGGGACGTTTCCGCAAAGCACGCACCGAGGCTTGCTTCATTTAGGGGAGGTTCCGAAAACGATGATGTCCGAAGCCTCGCTATCCAGCTTTACAACGTGATTGCTTCAGGGAGTGCTTTAGATTTTGCCGCGCGGTTTGACAGCTCGCTACTGTATATAAACACCTCTGGCTACATTCAAAATGTGGGTGTTTAAAAGAGAGTTGCGATCAGGTGAAAGTTTGGATATTTTGGGGGAGGTTTGGATAGTGAAAGTTTTAGGAGTGATGAGAGAAGGGTACAGTAGTTGATAAGATGGAGCCAGCAAAAAAGAGGACTTGTTTTTAAATAAAACAGAATGAAAATCCCACCATCCCATCCTGTAGCCACATCAATGTCCAAATTACACAAGCATAATCAGTGCCTGATTTAAGTTACACACATTTGCTGTCATCTATCTGATTATGCTCATGCCATTCTCAGAAAAAACATAGCTCAGCCTGCCATATTATGATAATACAATTTATGGAATCATCTTCACACATACACACACTGAATTTAAAAAAAAAAAAAAAAAATCTATGTAGGTTTTACTTCAGGAGTGATTTATGTGGCTGATCCTTCAACTGAACCCAAAGGTTCGTAAGTTTATATATATATATATATATATATATATATATATATATATATATATATATATATATATATTAGGTCTGTCAAAATTATCACGTTAACGGGCAGTAATTAATTATTTTAATTAATCACGTTAAAATATTTAACGCATGCGCGGAACGACCCACTCACGCATTGCCGCGAACAGACTACAATGGCGCCGTTTTATGTATATTGAGAGCTAAGAGGCAGAGACAAGTGAGCGGAGTGGACACAAGTATTCATTGGAGCCACGCTATTTATTGGTATAAGCTTTGACATCTCTTCCACAACAATTATAACTATTCTGGCAAGCGACGTGGGGAAGAATGACAGAAGATGAGCTTTTCCTTAACACCCTGTATTGAACACAACACAGAGAAGATATACCATTTGCAGCCACCACTGACAGTCATGGTTGCCCAACTTCCCATCATGCATTTGGGCAGGTAAGAACAGTTAAGTCGCTACAGTATCATTTAGTGAAAGCACAACAAAAATAATATTCCTATGTCTCAAAAAAAAATGTTCACGAAAAGAAAAGCGCTCAATGCAAAGAGAACTGGCATTCCCAATCAAAATAGCTATGCAAAATATTACTCAGACTTTGGTCAAACTCTATTCAAACATTTCGTTTAGCTCAACAAATACACTAGATGGCAATATTTAGTCATAATATACAAACTATCAAAATTACTATAACTTGTACTCACATTTATCTTTCAAGAATTACGTCTTTCTATCCGAGGATCCCTTTCACAGAAAGAATGTTTATAATGTTAATGCCTTCCTGTGGGTTTATTGTCATGATAAACAAATACAGTACTTATGTACAGTATGTTGAATGTACACATCCGTCTTATCTTTCCATTCCAACAATAATTTACCGAAAAACTCACTGTGATTATACACTTAGTCAGTTGGTGATACCATGCACACAAGAGGCGCCGAGAAATTAACCCTTTCTCGAACCAATTGTCTTGAGTGGTTCAATGCCTCATGAGGCTTCATCTCACCATCACAACCAAACAACTAACACAAACCCTTCGCACCCGTTCGGGTCCATTTTGCAGTAAATGACGGGCTTGATTTTATCAATTTCGAATGATGACGTGATTCGCAGGAATAAAATGTTTTAAAATCTTCTATCTCGACTTGATGCAGGTGTTTTTCTTTTTATTTATTCATTTTACATGTAATATCATCAACACTTGTTGGTGGTTGTGTTGGTATTTTGCATCCAACCATTCAACGACTGTGGTACGAAATACAGGTAGGAACCTCTGGGTACTTCCTGATATGTAGCATTTGCGATTGCATGGCTGACAGTAACGATTAACCCACAAAAAGGGCGACATAAACATCACATTACATGGTATCGATACATGGGTCAGGAAATCAACCTATAATTTTCCACGATACAACAAGCTATGTCTCAATGGAAAAAATACAGTAATACAATATCAAAACAACTTCACAGACAGAAGAATATTTTAGTGCAACATTTCTGTTAATAAATACAGCAACACTATTTTATTATTGCAAGATTCTTGTAAACAAATAAGTGCCTTTATGAACTAATTGCCTGGTATTGACGGCGCTAAACGTCCAATTCTTTTTAAACTGGGAGGACTGGCTTTGAATGCTAACGTTTGAGCGCCATTGCCGGTACTACACGTTCAATTCATTTTGACTGGGAGGTGGCGAATGAACATGAAATGAATTGAAAATTCAGTTTCGTCAATGGCAGCTAGTGAGGTAACATAGACACTATTGTAGAGAAAAATGTTGGTAACAACCTGTTGGTTCCTTACTTATAGCAATACGTTTCAGTTTTGGCCGATTTTAGCAAGACAGGTGGACATAAGCAGTAGTATATTGCCTTAAGGCCGAGTTATGCTACTGCGACAGACCTGCGCTGTCAAGGCAGACCTGATTTATGACCCTTCGCCGTAGCCTTTCGTGTTCCTTCACAATTTTCTGACTTCGCGTCAACGTGTGGTGACGTGGCGCAAATGGACTGTGATTGGTCCGCTCAGATTGTTGTTTCCGGTTCAGCGCCAAATCACCGCCATTGTCAAACATTAATTTGCTACACGCAAAAATGGACCAAGCTGACGAGAGCATCAATGAAGAGCAAGTACGACAACCTCAACAATGTCTTGTCAAGACATTGTGAAGATTGCCAAATGGCAAGCAATTCGTGGGAGGAGATTGCTGAAAATACTGGGCTGGAGGTCAACCAGCGATTGAATAACAAAATGGAAGAACCACCGAGACAAGTATGTGTGTGTTCGGAATCGAAAGGCGACAAGAAACGGTGACGCAGTCGGCCAAAAACTGCCAGATTTTTATCACTTTGTCATATTTTTGGATGGTACACTTCATCATATATTGTGTGACTTATTTATGTGTCACTTAAAGTATATGAAGAATAAAGCACAGGTTTGGTGTCAAAAGAGTTGTCTAGGTGTTTAATTTTCAACTAGACAGTTCACACACTTCATACATCAGCTTAAGTGCTTTTATGATAACGTGTTTACCATCAAGGCTTACAACGCAGTTTGGGAAGTTCCATAGCCGCCAGAAATCTGTTATGGCTTCCCACTTGCTGGTTGTAGGACACGGCAAAAAAATCGGGCTGGCGAGCTGTCCACAATTCTTTGCAGACCTTGCTGCACACAGTGCTCGACACCAGTTTGAAGCTCGCCGTCACAGCTAGAATTCATAATGTGAGGGCACCAACAGTCCAACAGACCACCTCCGAAATTGTCTTCTGCTTCGCCTGCGCCTCAACATTTGTATGATCAACATTTGTTGTTCAATGTTGATGAGCTGAAGATACACATTTAAGTGTTTTATCTCCGTTAGCATTTTAGCATAGCAGTGTAACCAGAAGAAAACTAGAAGTCGTCAAGAGTCCCCTAAAACCTTACAAACACAACGCCACACCCCACTAGTGACCTGGTGTTGAATTACAGAGCAAAACCACAGAACTATTGAATGCTCATTGATGGCGTAGTCGCTTCGCCATCTCCGCAACGCAGTAGCATAACTCAGGCTTTAAGGAAGTCTGTGTTTTCCCATGAGAACCAGCGCACAGTGTCGTAAAATTCTTAACTCCCGGTCGCATGCAGATGGATTAAACGACATTTCTGTTTCCAGAGGCTGTGTGAATGTTAAATAGTAATAAGAAAATGAATCCAGTTGTGGCTAAACAATAGCTGATGACGATGCCGGGACAATGTTTATTCTTCAGTGTCCTTTTATCTTGGTAGCCTCATTTTTTTCATTACTCAGACAAAACTTGTGTCTTTTGTTGCTCTGCCATCCCTGCAGAATTCACACGAAAGCGTTCGCATCGATTTCCGTCTTTATAACGAAAAGGGGAAGTGACTTATGCCGTACTCCATTCACATGGACTCCAATTTCACTGTTACTCTGACGACATCCAAATTTACATAGCCACAAAACAAATCTCGCAAAGCACTGAATCCACACTTCACAACTGCCTCAATTCAGCAGTAACAAATCAGACATAATCATCATCGACCCTGCAGCTCACATCATAGACGATCAATTTTCCCTCACCATCAACAACTGCACCCTGCCTCTCTCAACACGTTCCCACAACCTTGGTATCATTTTTGACAATAAACTAAGATTCGACCAGCACGTCAACCACATCACCAGAAGTGCCTTCTTCCACCTCAAGAACATAGCCTGTCTTCGCCCCTCCCAGACCTTCTCTGCTGCTGAAACCCTCATCCATGCCTTCATCACCTCCAGACTTGACTACTGTAACAGCATTCTTTTCGGTTCTCCATCCAAACTCATCAATAAACTACAATATATCCAAAACTCCGCTGCACGCCTTCTCACCCGGACCCCGTAAAGGAACCACATTACACCCGTCCTCCACAAACTGCACTGGCTTCGTATTTCATACAGAATTCAGTTCAAAATATCCTTCTCACTTACAAAGCACTCAATAACTTGGCCCCTCCCTACCTCAGAGATCTTCTCTGTCCCCACACCACCTTCCGTCACCTCCGCTCTTCTAATGGAAACATCCTCGCACCGCCCCAACAAAGAACACACCAAACTTGGGGGGACAGAGCCTTCTCCGTTGCTGCCCCCTCCCTTTGGAACTCCCTCCCTAAACCCATCCGTACCTGTTCAGACCTTCCCACATTCAAAAAACTGTTAAAAACTCGCCTTTTTAAACTAGCTTTTAAATTATAATTATTTTCTTTGTTTTGTTCTTATCACGTTGTTTGCTGTTTTTTGTTCCTACTGTAAAGCGTCTTTGAGCATTGGTAGAAGTGTAAAAGTGTACAAATAAAATGTTTTATTATTATTATTATTGTATCCACTCACGCTTTGACGCTCACGCTGCTGAGAACAGCCTCTCACTTAAACAATGAGTTCCCACAGCACACTTATTCAAGTTTAATGATGAGTTACACATTTGTGCCTTTGCCCGTAGAGCTACCAAGCTTCTCTGGCAAGATCAAAGTTACAAACCTGTCAATTATCGTTAACTTTAAATACTTAACACAAGCTGGACAGTTTGGCTGCATTGCTTAGCAAGAGGGACCCTGAGAGGCTGTGGTGCTGTAGGAGCATGAAGCGGTAAAACATGATATATTTTTTAAATTAAAAACCCGATCCTTGTCACGCGATTCCGATCCTCTAAAAAATGGCATGATTGGCTTGATTTCCAATCATGTGTTAGGATTGGGACATCCCTAGTCAAACCCCAAGATCTGTCTGTGCTTGTTCCTGTGAGTAATTGAGGTATGTGTTTATTCACTGTCAGAGACTTCCACTTTAAATGGATTGGATATTTATCATCATCACTGGCAGGCAATGAGTTCAGGAAAAAAAAATACTAAAACGATGACGTAAATACGTATTGAGATAGGCCTTTGTATTGCCATGACGCGAATGTGAATGAAAGCTTTCCTTCTTGTGCTTTTTCATCATGCTCTTTTGCATTTCCATTCAGTGAGTGAAGCAGGTCAGTGCGGGGCGGTCGCTGTCATCAAAACCTCACACATTGAACATTCCCGACTCACCTCCGTGGTCAACTCCATATTGTGCAAGCTTAACAAGAAGCTGTAGACGGAGTTTGGCGCCAAGCTGTTATGAATTCTTTGAACCTTGACATGCTCGCCTGTCCTTGTCTTTTTTATGTCCCTCCCAGTGGAGGGAATTTGTGGATGGGCTTCACTGAAATTCTTCCTCCACATGCTCTGGATCCAAATGAGGTTTTCTCTGTAGTGTCTATGCTGTGCACACTTTCGTACAGACACACTTTTTGCTTTTGTACAGCTCAAATAGTACAAACCTCAGGTGTCCTCATTAAGACAGACTGTGACTGTATTAGATGAGAGCGCTCGCCTTTGATAGCTGGCGCCTGGAAGGCAAGGCCTCATCATGTAATCACCTCCAGTCCATTACGGAGCCCTGAATTGTGCTAAAAAATGGATTGTCCTACACTGTTTTGGGAGTCTCGACAAATTTCAAGGTTTTTTTTTGTCTGAATGTCAAGCAGGCCATACTGTGGTCACGATACTAACTATTGAGAGACAAAAAAATACTTGATTCCATTTTCGATACAACATGAATGAAAGTTGTTTTTTTTAAATGGCTTTTTTAAGTGCCATTAAAAAGATTGATGTTCAATCATCCTAGTGTTGTGAATTGAAATTAGTCCAGTAGATTCGTAAGCTAGTAGACGTCCAATCCATGAATTAGTGACTCTTCGCTCTCAACAGTAGTGAATGCGTTAATTTCAGTTCAGGTGTTAAAAATCATGACCTCCCCAATAGCAGGGGACTGCGTGCCGGATCCGGCCTCACCTCGCCTGATCCGCAATGCAATCACACCCTCATAACGTCAGTGTGCCGGATGCGGCCCGGATCAGCGCTATGACAGTCCAAATGATAGGTTACGCACTGTTCCGGGGCGGACCTTGCAGACCGGACGTGCTTTAAAGTCAGTGCGCCAGATGCGGCCCGGATCAGCACTTTGACAGTTTTGCCTAAATTTTCGCCTTGATTGCACAAATGGGTGAGCCTAGGACCTTGGCCTCACATCATTGCCAGATCAACAACTCACCTACAGGGATGTGACTTTCAGCTAACAAAGAATCTTGTAATCCTGATACTGAGCCCTCTAGTCGCAAAAGTGAATATGCCATAACTCGTCTAACAAGTTGCTCCGTGTTAAGACCAACATAAGGTATGTTTTTGTTTGAGCTAATATGTTTATTTATGCATTCGTTATTTAGTTTAGAAGTATATTTAGCAGTTTTTGTGGGAATATGTGTTTGAAAGATTTGTTAAGAGCATAGTAAAAAAACTTAGAATTTTATAGCATTTAAGATAAGGGACTTTTTCTATGCAAGTTAGCAATTGTTCTTTTGTTGTACTTCTATCCTATATTTTTATATCGTTTGAGGCTAAGGAAATTAAATTGATTTTAAGATGCATTTATTGCTCTTATCTAGTAAAAGTGCAATTTTGCAGAGTTTGAAGAACAACATTTATTTTGTATTCTCATTTAATGCTCGTATGAAAGTTTAATCTTAGAAAGCCAAAATAAATATAACTGCACGCAAAAACACTTGTTACACTTAGTTTTACATATCCTAAAATTTACTCTCCAATGCATTAAATGTTCGTCAACCAATTATTTGATTATTCGAACTAACTGATAGATTAATCGATTTCCTAAATAATTGATAGCTGCAGCCCTACACGAGAGTTTAGCAACCAGAAGAGCAAGCATTTCCACGCAATTTCCTCAGAAATTTTAAGTTCCAAACTATGCTTTTATACAGGGTGACCCAAAGAAATGGAACTTTTTAACAATAACAATAAAACCAAGACTGATGGAAGACAATTGAAACCTTAAAACATGCTATTTACGAAACAATTGTGGAATTTTCATTTAAAAACTACGTCATTTAAATGGTGTCTTCCTGCATGCGTTCTTGAAATCTGCTATTGACGACTGAGCAAATGGAAGCACTGCGAGACAGTGACCTTGAGCATGTAAACAATGTGGCATTTTAGTAACCATGGTGAATTCAGAATGAAACTCGCAGTATTCCAGCTCAGATCAGGAATCAATAAAATTAGCAACAGCAGATTTCAAGAACACACTTGTATAGAAGGAAAAGTACGTCATCAACAACAACAAAAAAAATCCATCATTGTTTCTTCACTGGCATGTGTTGGCATTAAATACAGTACTTAATTTTATTAATATGACGTATAAGACATACTTTTGGATAGTTATTTTGGGATTTTTGGGTATGGAGGGGTACTTAAAGGGTTAATTCCGATTTATGTGAAAATTTGGGTTAGGTTGCCAGCATATAAACGATCTCGTTAGTAACCCGCAGGACTACCTGAATATGATTTTTTTCTGAGCACAACTTCATCTATAGGAATTGTAATTATTATACTGTAAGACAACCTATTACATGACCGTATTAGGCCAAATAGATGACATAAATCATCGAATTCAGACCAGGACAACACTTGAAACATCACCCATCCAAAGAGCATGAGCGCCTTTTAGTTGGAAAAAAACATTGTTACCTCAGATTAGTATAATGGAGTCATGTGGTTATTGTTGCGACATCTCATTGGTGAAAGTGAGGCAGTAACTGTCGGTATCTCTGGCAGAAATAAAGCCAGTATGTAGAATAAAGAGGAAAAATGTAATGACTCTAGTGTCGCCCAAAGTAGTTGAGTGAAGCTAGCGTTTCTTCTTCACAAATTTACTCAAATAAAAGTAAAAGGTATTGGGTGAAAATACTACTCCAAGGAGTACATTTTTCTCAAAAAGTTACTCCAGTAAATGTAACGGAGTATATGTAACATGTTATTACTCACCTCTGCATATTTTTAAATCAATACATTGATTCTTTGTTGAAGAACATCTACAGTGGTATGAAAAAGTATCTGAAGCTTTAGGAATTTCTCACATTGCATAAAATCACCATCAAATGTGATATGCCATTTGTCAAATCACACAGATGAAAAAAACAGTGTCTGCTTTAACTAAAGCCATTAAAACATTTATAGGTTTTCATATTTTAACGAGGATAGTATGCAAACAATGACAGAAAGGGGAAAAATAAGTAAGTGAACCATCACATTTAGTATTTTGTGCCAACTCCCTTTGGAAGCAATAACTTCAACCAGACGCTTCCTGTATCTGCAGATCAGTCTGGAACATCGATCAGGACTAATCTTGGCCCATTCTTCTCTACTAAACTCCTGTAGTTCAGTCAGATCCCTGGGATGTCTGGCATGAATCGTTGTCTTTAGGTCGTGCAACATCATCTCAATGGGGTTGAAGTCTGGACTTTGACTTGGCCACTCCAGAACGTGTATTTTGTTCTTCTGAAATCATTGATTTACCTCTGTGTTTTGGATTTTTTTCTTGTTGCAGCATCCATCCTCTCTTTAGCTTCAACTGTCTGACAGACGGCCTCAGGTTTTCCTGCAAAACATCCTGATGAACTTTTGAATTCATTCTTCCATTAATGATTGCAAGTTGCCCAGGGTCCGAGGCCGCAAAACAGACCCAAATCATGATACTCCCTCCACGTTGCTTCACGGTGGGGATGAGGTGTTGATGTTGGTGAGCTGTTCCATTTTTCCTCCACAGACATTGTGTGTTACTCCAATACAATTCAACTTTGGTTTCATTGGTCCACAAAATATTTTGCCAAAAATTCTGTGGCGTGTCCAAGTGCCTTTTTGCGAACATTAAAGCGCAACAATGATTTTTTTCTTTTTTTTTTTTTTTTTTCTCAGACAGCAGTGGCTTCCTCCGTGGAGTCCTCCCATGAACACCATTCTTGGCCATAGTTTTACAGATAGTTGATGTGTGCACGGAGATATTGGACTGTGCCAGTGATTTCTGTATGTCTTTAGCAGACACTTTTTTACCTCTCTGAGTATTCTGCGTTGAACTCGGCGTCATCTTTAGTGCCACTCCTTGGGAGAGAAGCAACAGTGCCAAACTCTCTCCATTTATAGACAACTTCTCTGACTTTCGATTGATGAACATCCAGACTTTTAGAGATGGTTTTGTATCCTTTCCCAGCTTTATACAAATCAACAATCCTTGATCGCAGGTCTTCACACAGCTCTTTTGACCGTGCCATGATTCACATCAGATAATGCTTCTTTTCAAGACAATTCTTACCAGGTGTGTTTTCAAGACAATTCTTACCAGGTGTGTGTTTTATAGTGGGCAGGGCAGCCTTAAACCACTCATCACTTGCCACGTTTACATGGAGCCAAATATTCCAATTACAATCGGAATATTTGTTCAAACCGAATAAATGTGTTCCATATAAACACCTCATTCGGAATGTACAGGCCCAAACCGAATGGAATTTCATTCCGATTCACAGGGGTGGAATATTCCTTTTCCCAAACCGATTAGAAGTAAAATTATATCATGTAAACAGGGAAGCGGAATGGTGTCTGGTTGCGTTCTTTCTGCACATGCTCCGTACTGACGTGGTGACGTCACTTGGTGACGTAAGTAACGTCACTTGCAACATGGCTTCCAAGCACACGCACAGCGCACCCACACAACTTTTTAAATGAACGGCGTGTCATTCTGAAGTTTTGTTTCCACTCGAAAAGTTAAAACAGCAGCTGATCTGACGATCGATCTCCATGTTTTGCAACGTGACGCTTTGTTTTGATTAATCTGCGCAGGTTAGTGACGAGATTTGTCGTTCACTTGAGCAAACGAATCCATTCCGGTTCGTTCAGTAAAAAGATTCGTTCAAACAAATCGTTCAACGAATCGTTCGCCCCCCTCATCTCCCTCCCCGCCCAAACGAATCGTTCGGTTACTGAACGGGAAGTGACGTTGCTGAACGAATCACCAAAGACCGCTTCGCAGTATAACTGAACGGGAAGTGACATTGCTTGGTCCCTCCCTCTCTTCCACATTGACCACTCGTCGTAGTTTCAGAAATGAGTGACAGGCGGTATCATTCTGCTTTCACAGACAGCCTCGTCTCCCTCCTGCTGCTGCAAAAGCGAGGGAGAACTTCCGCGTCGTCTGTCCTAGTTCTATGGGCTCAAAGTCATGGCTCGTGCTTGCATTTCGATTTAGGACACGGTTAAACATTTTCCTTTTGTAAGGGGAGTAGGGGGCGGGGGCGCACGGACTTTCTTTAGCAGGTTCTTGATCACACATACAATCACATATACAGCATGTTTGCTGTCACGAAAATAAAAATACATCGAAAGTTTAATTTCTGAATATGGAACGACCAACACATCATATTTACATCTCGCTCTGTTGTATTTTTGTTTTTTAGTATTGTAATGTCCGTAACTTTCTGCGGGCCGCGAAGGGGCCATGGGACTGCCGAGTGGTGACGTAGCGGGAAGTAGGGGGTGTGGTAGGACGGCGTGAGCGAGAGTGTTGGACGCATGTTGCAGCAGTTCGCAGTTATTTGTGTTTTTTTTCTATTGTTGCCACAATAAAGTGAAGGTATCCATCATTCATTCCTCTCCTTCTGTTCCCTCATTCGGGGCTATTACAGTATTAAGATGATCGTGTTGAATTTTTGCGCTGGTATTAATAAATAAAATAATCCGGTCAGCTCCCCTGTCGTCCCCGCATCTCAGATGGTCAAATGCTGACGAGAAATAATTGTTAGCTCTTTACGATGTCGCCTTTCTACTCTCATTAGTCTGTTAAGAAAAATGTAGACATATTGCGACATCTCCCGTGTCTGCGTGCGTTGTTTTGGGCGCTTGAGTAGCACATGATGGACGGATTGACATAATTTGTCAAACCAACCAACACCCGACACGCTGACACGAAAAAAAAAAAATAAAACACTCGGGAAAAAATTGACATGTATATACAGTTTCATTGCAAATCAGTATTATGGTGATCATACTAAATATTTTTTTCTGTGCACATATGAGGTAAATATCGCAGCCATGAAGCCTCCATATAGTGACAGTTCTCTGCACGCTTCACTGCCGTCACGCGACCGCAGCTCAGCTTTTGCTTGCCTCGTACCTACCCGTGTTTTAAATTACTGTAAATTTGATAGTATGTCGTCATAGGCAGTCACGAGTTTGTTGAGAAAAGTACTACTCTAAACAATGCTCGCTAGATTTGTGTGGTGTTTTTGTCTGTTTGAGCAGCATTTGATAGGCTCCACGTTAACAAATATGTGACAAAGTCATTTCCTTTCATTTTCTGATTCATTCACCGCATAGTCATTACTGGAAAATCAAGTTAGCAGCAAGCTAGGTCAGGAACCGGAGGACCGAGTCACTGAACGGGAAGTGACAAAACTCAGTCTTGCCCCCCTGCCTGCACGCTGGCTGCTTATTGGCCACACGTGGACGTGAGTGACAAACGCCCTGATTCTGTTTCCGGTCCCTCCCCTGCCCGCGATGAGGCTGGCGTCTGATTGGTCGTGTGCGATGTCAGAAGACGCTGCCGCTTGCTCAACGCCCTCCCACGCAGCGAACAAGCACCACCTTCATAGAACGAATCAGTGCAGATGATGATTAGTTCGGTCTCGTTCACCAAAACAATTCGTTCAAAAAGAACGAATCGTTCGCGACCGATACAACACTAGCGCAGGTCAGACGGCAGTTGTCAAACGTCCTTTCGGAATAAAGGCAGACACATGTAAACGCTGGATCGGAATAGATGAAGTGACATGTAAACAGCTGATGTGAAATTTCCATTCGGAATGATTTGAATCGGTATGAATAAAAGTCAGCATGTAAACGTGGCTAGTGATTGGGCACACACCTGAGTTAAATTGTTTGGTAAAAATTGGTTCATTACGTCTCCTTAGGCAGATGGTTCACTTAATTTTTCCTCCTCCTGTCATTGTTTGCATTCTATCCACATTAAAATATTAAAACCTATAAATGTTTGGGATTTTTTAGTTAAAGCTGACACTATATTTTCATGTGTAATTTCGACAAAGATCAGATCACATTTGATGGTGATTTTATGCAGAAATGTGAGAAGTTCCAAAAGGTTCAGATACTTTTTCATACCACTGTGTATATAACCTGTTGGGATACAAAGTATCGTGATATATTACCATGTTGAAGTATTTTGACAGCTCTAAATTCCAATCTCATCAATCAAAATCTACATCCACAGAATATGAATATAAATAAATTACAATGGACACGGGTCTAGATTTTGCTTTAAATAAAGAGTGCTCATGCAGATAGTGCCTAGGGACAAAAACCCAGCAGTTTGTTCTAAATCAAGTGTCTGTGTCAGAATATGTCCCTTCTGTTGCATTGTACCTCTTTCAAAGTCTGTGTAAATTTTACGCGCTTGAAGACGTAGCAGACACAACCGTCCGTCTGGGGAGAGACAAACTTTCAACGAGGCGGAATGCAATATGCGAATTCAGGTGGCAGCCTGACTCGGCGAGACCCATCTTGCATCTCAATTTAGCCCCGCCTCCCTCACAAGAGCACATCAATGTCAGGTTGTGCGCTTTTACCACCCTCCCTTTGCGAGAGCTCGAAAGAAGACACGGCAGAGGTGACATATCGAGCTGTTACTTCCGCTTGTTGAGACACACCGGCAAGTGTGTGTTTTTTCCACCTCTATCTAAAAATAAAAAAACCTACAAAAAACTGTACTGCACTGCTGTATAAAAGTGGTTCTCAAACATTTTACAGAACCAGGGCCAACATTAATGCTGCCTTCACATCAGTGGGACTCATTTTCAGCCCTGGAGTTCCATGCAACAGACAGGCCCACTTTATATATACGACCTAGCGAATTGAAAAGTGTACAGTGGTACCTCTACCATAGACTTCATAATAGTATTGGCGGGTCAGATTGGTCATGCACTGCGCCTCGCATAGGGGTCGTCCACATCAAGAGGAGCTATTCACAAACACGCACGCAGCGATCTAACGCCGGATTTCTGTTGTAAAAGTACGAAAGCTGTACCGCATACAAACAGAAAGGATTGTCTCAGGAGTGATTTATTCGGGGATTCAAGGAAATTATTATATTTTTCATACTATGCCTGCATTTTGAAACGTTGTGAAAAAAAATCAATGGGACAAATTAGCCACTAATGCATTGACCTCATAGTTTGCAATATTTATGTAAAATAAATGCTAACTGCACAGTTTTTTTGCTTTTAACCAAGGATCAAGACTGTTTTACGCCCATATCTATAAATAATTCGGGGATTTAAGCATTTATTCACAAGAATTTTCACCAGCAAAAGCTCTGTTTACATAAGGCGGCCGCTAGCTACATTCACCAACAGACTAGCATTGTGCATTGACATATCTACGTAAAATAAATGCTAACTGCACATTTTTTTTGTTGTTGTTGTTGCTTTTAACCAAGAATCGAGACTGTTTTACGCCCATATCTATAAAGAATTCAGGGATTAAAGCCTTTATTCACAAAAAATTTCACCGGAAAAGCTCTGTTTACATAAGGCGGCTGCTAGCTACATTCACTAATGGACTAGCATTGTACTTCGACATATTTAGGTAACATAAGTGCTAACTGCACGGCTTTTTTGTCGTTGTTGTGCTTTTAACCAAGAATCGATATCTACAGTATAAAGAATTCCGGGATTTAAGCATTTATTCACAAGAATTTTCACCGGAAAAGCTCTATTTACATAAGGCGGCCGCTAGCTACATTCACCAACAGACTAGCATTGTACTTCATTTAGGTAAAATAAATGGTAACTACACTTTTTTTTTTTTTTGCTTTTAACGAAGAATCGCGACTGTTTTACATCCATATCGAGAAAGAATTCAGGGACTAAAGCATTTATTCCCAATAATTTTCACCGGAAAAGCTCTGTTTACATAAGGCGGCCGCTAGCTACATTTATTAACAGACTAGCGTTGTACTTCGACATATTTAGGTAAAATAAATGCTAACTGCACGTTTTTTTGCCTTTAACCAAGGATCGAGACTGTTTTACGTCCATACTATCTATAAAGAATTCGGGAATTTAAGCATTTATTCATAAGAATTTTCACCAGCAAAAGCTCTGTTTACATAAGGTGGCCGCTAGCTACGTTCTCTAATAGACTAGCATTGTACTTTGACATATTTACATAAAATAAATGCTAACTGCACTTTTTTTTTTGCTTTTAACCAAGAATCGAGACTGTTTTGCATCTACTGTATATCTATAAAGAATGCAGGGATTTAAGCATTTATTCACAAGAATTTTCAAATTCGAAAAAAGGTCTTTGTCTGTGATTCCACTCGGTCAGCTTTGACGACCTCGCCAACAATGCAGGCCCCCTATTTATCGGCCCCATGCCCCGTGTCCCCTCAATACATTATGAAGTTTATGCCTCTACTTACGAACGTCTCCACATAGAGAATTTTCAAGTTAAGACATGCCTCAACTGGAAAGTATTGCCTCTTGTTAAGAAACAAATTTCAGGATTCGAAAGGTAAAAATACAGTATGGGTGGTACTCGCACTTCCCTAGTTTACAGGATGTAACATACTTATACCTGCTCTGCCATTGGCTAATATCCAGCAATTCTGGCATCCAGTTTGCTAAAAGGGACCTCTACTGTATGTGTATGTGTGTATTCCAGTGTTCTCTTCATTCGCCCATTGTGTTCTGACAGCTTTACATGAGTGTATTAACTTTTATCCTTAATTCAGTTTTTTTTTTTTTAACATTATGCATAACTGTTTTTATGCATTTAATTGCATTATAAGAGATTTATGTCTGAATTTTTGGGGGCTTGGAACAGATTAGGGTATTTACATGGAAAACATAGCTCTACTTACAGAATTTTCAGGTTACGAAACTACTTCCAGAACCAATTAATTTCGTAAGTCGAGGTACCACTGTACTTATAATCTTGCTGTCAAGCGATTAAAATTTTAATTGTGGATAATTGCATCGTAGTTAACTCACAATTATTATTTTTTTCCTTAATGCAAAAATATACAGTACAGGCCAAAGGTCTGGACACACCTTCTCATTGGTGCGTTTTCTTTATTTTCATGACTATTTACATTGTAAATTCTCGTTGAAGGTGATAAACTATGAAATCCCACATGAGGAATTATATACCTAGCAAAAAAAGGTGAATTAACTAAAAACATTTATAATATTCTAGTATCTTTGAGGTAGCCACCCTTTACTTGGATTACTTTTTTGCACACTCTTGCCATTCTCTCTATGAGCTCAAAGAGGGAGTCACCTAAAAGTGTTTTTGACTTCACAGGTATACCTTTATCAGGGTTGATTAGTGCAATATATTGCTTTATCGATGGGGTTGGCCCCTTTATTTGTTTTGTATTAAATGAGGTGTGTCCAATTTTTTGGCTTGTACTGTATATTATACTAATAATTATATATATATTTTTAAATACAGTTATTATCACAGGAGTTGACCAATATGCTTACCTTACATAATTCAAATTTAAGCCTTAAGATAAAATGATTGAACTCACCAAAATGGCTGTCTCCCAAAGCACTTATACAGTTCATCTGTACATTCAATGGGGGGTTCGCCCCAGTTAATCCAGCCATATTTTGGGTTAAAATGACAAAGCTACCTTTTCCCTGAAAACGTGGATTTCTCCACGATCCTCCGTGTCTTTTTACCCTTCGGGCGGCCGTGACAGAAGCGCCTGGAGCCTCCATGTTGGTGCTGCTCAAAAACATTTACATTTATTCTTCTACACGTTCATTCCTTGTTCATCTCTAGATTGGAGCTTAAAAAATGACAAATGCCACTGTCCGCCCCAGAGTGCCACATTTTGGGCTAAAAAAGCCAAAGTTGCCTGACACGGGGATTTTACTCTGATCCTCAATGTGCTTGTGCCAGTCTATTGTGCATTTTGGTCGGCCACAATACAGGCCAAACATGCTCGAAAAAAATCATAATGGCTCGTGCCAAATGGCCGGGTGGGTTCACGTTCGCCATGTTGCCTCAAAATTAAGTTTCAACAAGACCAAATCAACAGGCATTAGCCGTAAAAGCATAAACATTCATTAATGCCCATGACATTGTCATGTCATAATTATAACGGTCTAATGAAGTCAAATAAAATGTTACCTATTAACCCAAATAAATCAACCAATAAGCCGCACTGGACTACAAGCCATAGGATTCAAAATGAAGGGAAAATCTACAGTCCTGAAAAATTATGGTATACAGGTAGTCCCAGGGTTATGACGTACCCAACTTATGTGATTTCGATTTTATTAAGCCGAAATCTTTGTTGTTGTTGTTTTTTTTTTAATAATGTTGACTTTTGGTTTGTGATGCATGCTTTTATCTTGGCGCAGGAAGCGTTGAATAGACATTACTAATGGCAAGCAAGTAAGCGCATGTACACACAAAGAAGAATGTATTTGCACACACAAAGAAGAATGCACGCGAAAGCAGGACAGGAGGAAGAGCGCATTTGCTTCCACGAAGTGAGAGAGGGGACAGATTACAGCTGCAAACCCGTGCGCACATTTGTTGTTTGTGAAGCATCCACAGAGGCAACATCTATATAGGACACCTTTTGTACTGTTTATTGTGCATTTTCAAATGTGGCCAAATACCTGGGGCGAGTTTATTTGATTGTTTTTGATGATGTGCAGACGCTAACTGATACATACCAGCCGTTTGTGTGGATTGTTATTGCTGTACAATCAGCTAGTTATAAACGCAAATTTGAATTGCTGTGAGTGAAGATGAAACTGATTTAATTTCATTTTTATTTTAGTTCCATTCTGCAAGTGTGGATGTCATGAGAAGCTGAATAAAGTCAGCAAACCACATGGACGTCAGACATCGTCATTTCGCAGCTTAGGAGGACAGTACAATAATGTATTATACATGTTTTTGGATAGTTATTTTGAGACTTAGGGGGCATTTAGGATTACTTAAAGGGTTAATTCTGACATGGGTTACGTCTTCGGTGTGAACAGAACTCGTTCGTAACCTGGGACTACCACTGTATAGTATAAGGTATAGTACTACCTGTACTATAGCGGGCAGGCATAATGGCCCTGCAGGTTTTTCATATAGTTCCAGGACTTCATTTTGTCAGAAGGGAGATTAGGCCTTGTGTGGTACTTAAGCCACTGCTGTAATAATAAAAAAACATGCCTATCTGATGCATTTGACTGTAATCACGTCTGTGTGACAGCTCGCGTTCCCAATCATGCCTCGTGATGGACAACAGTCACCTTCTCCATGAGCTGGCGTAGCTGCCTGCTGCGTGGGTCGCGGTTACACATGTTCTGTGCCGGCGCCACCACCGTGCAGATACACTTTCCATCTGCGCCTTGCGCCGAGCTGTAGATCTGCCAGCCTTCCTCCGGACTCGGGTACAGCCCCTGCAGATTGGAAAGAAACATATTTTTAGACGGGCATCCGCATTCAAAGGCTTCTTTTGCTTAACAAGATACAGTATCTTCTGTGCTCAGGTTGTACCAAGCGCGAACTGTGCAAAGTTGTTGCAATAGCTAGTAGTGTTGCATTGATATCATTTTTATTTTGCTCTTGATACCCATTCCAATATCCGGCTGCATGGGCGTCGCCAAACATATTTCTCTTGGGTGCCCAAGTATTGATCTGACTAGTAAAAAAAAAAAAAAAAAAAAAAAAAAAAGGGAAAAAATCCTTTGGAGTTTTAAATCTACATAGCAAGGCGCCTACTTAATATGGTCATTTTACTCTATCTACTCTATATACACAATCTGTGCATTGCTCCTTAATGTGGTAATTTATGAATGTAACTTTGGCTGTAATAGGCATATGAGTTGATACTTCCGCAAAGCACCTTGTGGAGATATGCTGCGTTCATGTGTGTTGGGAGAGCTGAGTTCCCAAGTTGGAAAATCATTCTGAAGTGTTGTAAAGTCGTAATGTGGGATAAAAACATGGTTGCTACAAAGAAGAGTAGTCTATTTTAATGCTCTATCACATAATATTTTAATGCGATACGTCACAAGTTAAGTGACTGTTTGGCGCTTTTTATCAACACCATGTAATAGAGAATCATTTTTACGATTAGTCCAACAACACGTGAATGCAGTATAAATATTATGGTGTGTGTGCCAAACCGCAAATCATACAGTCGATGGTGCAAATTACATCTTCCCACCTGCATAACAGGTTAGTGCCAGATAAACTGCGCATCCTTGTAGTTCGTTTTTACCCCTGTGATGATGTTTGTTTAGTCGCATATTCCCGTTATTGTGAATTTAAATGGTTCAACTTTACTCTTTACGTATCAGGCAGTTCACTGCGGTAAACTACTCTGGTCGCAAATTGAAGTATCAAATTAGCTGTCGCTTTAAAACTAACTGGCTATGAATACAATGACAATTAAATGAGATTTGAATGAGACGCTCTCAAGAGCTTTGTCTAGTATTGTGTTAATATTATATGTGGTATTTGAACTGTATCAATACTGATGCTAATTAGTATTATTTGTTCATATGACCAAAATGAATCAATCTGTATGAATTGATTGCCTATCTTTGGGATATAACCTACAAAAATTTTGTACATGTGTTCATCATAATTTCCATCTGTTTTACAAGCATTTTATTTGTTACTGCAGTGCCTGTAATCTGTAACAAGGTGTATTCTTTTTTATTTCTATTTGACTGAAACAAAATTACTCTTGCAAATTGCTATTAGAAGTTATTTGCTTGCAGCAAGCATAAATAAGCAAGGAGGATTGAGAGAGGTAAGCTATGTAACCCACCTAGGCAACAAAAAACACTTTTAAGTCACAACCCACCAGTTGGGAAATACTGATTTATTGCATAAGATTTACAGTGGTATATCCCCATTCCTTTCCAAATTAGAGCAGCAGAGTGTAGGAAGGGGTGGAGGAGAGATGGACGTTGATGAGCATGAGCAGAGATGAATTGGCTATCAACAAGGGATGTCCCAATTTTGAATACTGATTGCTTAAAAACAAAAAAGTCACTTTTTTACAGAAACTCGCATTTTGGTTTGATTATATCCAGTTTTCCCATGGGCTCACCACCTGTGGGAGGGGCCAAAGGGGTCGGGTGCGTAGGAAGTTGGGCGGCAGCCAAAGGCGGGGGCCTTGGCGGTCCGACCCCCAGCAGCAGAAGCTATCTCTTGGGACATGGAATGTCACCTCTCTGGCAGGGAAGGAGCCTGAGCTGGTGTGTGAGGCAGAGAAGTTCCGACTAGATATAGTCAGACTCTCCTCCACACACAGCTTGGGTTCTGGTACCAATCCTCTCGAGAGGGGTTGGACTCTCTTCCACTCTGGAGTTGCCCATGGTGAGAGGCGCCGAGCAGGTGTGGGCATACTTATTGCCCCCCAGCTTGGCACCTGTCTGTTGGGGTTTACCCCGGTAGACGAGAGGGTATCCTCCCTCCGCTTTCGGTTGGGGGGACGGGTTCTGACTGTTGTTTGCGCTTATGCACCGAACAGCAGCTCAGAGTACCCACCCTTTTTGGAGTCCTTGGAGGGTGTGCTGGAGAGCGCCCCCTCTGGGGACTCCCTTGTTCTCCTAGGGGACTTCAATGCTCACGTGGGCAATGACAGTGAGACCTGGGGGGGCGTGATTGGAAGGAACGGCCCCCCCGATCAGAACCCGAGTGGTGTTCTGTTATTGGACTTCTGTGCTCGGCATGGTTTGTCCATAACGAATACCATGTTCAAACATAGGGGTGTCCATATGTGCACTTGGCACCAGGAAACCCTAGGCTGCAGTTTGATGATCGACTTTGTAATCGTGTCATCGGACTTGCGGCCGCATGTTTTGGACACTCGAGTGAAGAGAGGGGCGGAGCTGTCAACTGATCACCACCTGGTGGTGTGTTGGCTCCGATGGCGGGGGAAGATGCTGGCCAGACCTGGCAGGCCCAAACGTATTGTGAGGGTCTGCTGGGAACGTCTGGCAGAATTCCCTTTCAGAAAGAGTTTCAACACCCACCTCCGGCAGAACGTCTCCCTTGTCCCGGGGGAGGTGGGAGACATTGAGTCCGAGTGGGCCATATTCCGCACCTCCATTGTTGAGGCGGCCGATCGGAGCTGTGGCCGTAAGGTGGTTGGTGCCTGTCGTGGCAGCAATCCCCGAACCTGCTGGTGGACACCAGCGGTAAGGGATGCTGTCAAGCTGAAGAAGGAGGCCTATCGGGCGATTTTGGCCTGTGGGACTCCGGAGGCAGCTGATGGGTACCGGCTGGCCAAGCGGACTGCGGCTTCAGCGGTCGCGGAGGCAAAAACTCGGAAATGGGAGGAGTTCGGCGAGGCCATGGAAAACGACTTCCGGACGGCTTCGAGGAAATTCTGGTCCACCAGCAGCATTAACACTGTGTATAGTGAAGATGGTGTACTGCTGATCTCGACTCGGGACGTCGTGAGTCGGTGGGGAGAATACTTCGAAGCCCTCCTCAATTCCACCGACACGCCTCCCTTTGAGGAAGCAGAGTCTGGGGACTCCGAGGTGGGCTCTTCGATCTCTGGGGTTGAAGTCACTGAGGTGGTTGGAAAGCTCCTCAGTGGCAAGGCCCCGGGGGTAGATGAGATCCGTCCGGAGTTCCTAAAGGCTCTGGATGTTGTAGGGCTGTCGTGGCTGACACGCCTCTACAACATTGCGTGGACATCTGGATTGGCAGACCGTGGTGGTCCCCCTTTTTAAAAAGAGGGACCGGAGGGTGTGTTCCTGTTATAGAAGGATCACACTCCACAGCCTCCCCAGTAAAGTCAATTCAGGGGTGCTGGAGAGGAGGGTCTGTCAGGAAGTCGAATCTCCGATTCAGGAGGAGCAGTGTGGTTTTCGTCCCGGCCGTGGATCAGTGGACCAACTCTACACCCTCAGCAGGGTCCTCGAGGGTGTATGGGAGTTCGCCCAACCAGTCTACATGTGCTTTGTGGATTTGGAGAAGGCGTTCGATCGTGTGCCTCGGGGAGTCCTGTGGGGGGTGCTCCGGGAGTACGGGGTACCGAGCCCCTTGGTAAGGGCTGTTTGGTCCCTGTATGACTGGTGTCAGAGTTCGGTCCGCATTGCAGGCAGTAAGTCGAATTCGTTCCCAGTGAGGGTTGGACTCCGCCAAGGCTGCCCTTTATCACCGATTCTGTTCATAATTGTTATGGACAGAATTTCTAGATGCAGCCGAAGCGTCGAGGGGGTCCGGTTTGGTGACCTCAGCATTGAATCTCTGCTTTTTGCAGATGATTTAGTGCTGTTGGCTTCATCAAGCCATGACCTCTAACTCACACTGGAGCGGTTCGCAGCTGATTGTGAAGCGGTTGGGATGAAGATCAGCACCTCCAAATCCGAGACCATGTTCCTCAGTCGGAAAAGGGTGGAGTGCCCGCTCCGGGTTGGGGGATGAGATCCTGCCCCAAGTGGAGGAGTTCAAGTATCTTGTTCACGAGTGACAGTAGGAGGGAGCGGGAGATTGACAGGCGGATCGGTGCAGCGTCTGCAGTAATACGGACTCTGCACCGGTCCATAGTGGTGAAGAAGGAGCTGAGCCGAAAGGCAAAGCTCTTGATTTACCAGTCGATCTATGTTCCTACCCTCACCTATGGTCACGAGCGGTGGGTCGTGATCGAAAGAACAAGATCCTGGATACAAGCGGCCGAAATGAGTTTCCTCCGCAGGGTGTCCGGGCTCTCCCTTAGACACAGGGTGAAAAGCTCGGTCATCTGGGAGTGACTCGTCGTCGAGACACTACTCCTCCGCGTAGAGAGGAGCCAGCTGAGGTGGCTCGAGCACCTGATTCGAATGCCTCCTGGACGCCTCCCCGGAGAGGTGGTCCGGGCATGTCCCACCGGTGGGAGGCCTCAGGGACGACCCAGGACACGTTGGAGAGACTATGTCTCTTGGCTGGCCTGGGAACGCCTTTGGATCCCGCCGGAGGAGCTGGTTGAAGTGGCTGGGGAGAGGGAAGTCTGGGCTTCCCTGTTAAAGCTGCTGCCCCCGCGACCCGACCCCAGAACAAGCGGAAGATGATGGATGGATGGATGGATGGATGGATGGATGGATATATCCAGTTTAAAGTATTATTTCTGACTTTTTATGACAAATACGTGCTAAAACATTTGCTCGCTCGCCAGTGCCCTGGGGTGTCCCAGTATTGAATTAGGTCCAGTGACGCCACGATCTGACTGTTTAATACAGTGGTATGAAAAAGTATCTGAACCTTTGGAATTTCTCACATTTCTGCCTAAAATCACCATCAAATGTGATCTGAACGCTGTCAAAATCACACACAATAAAAAAGTCTGCTTTAACTAAAACCACCCAAACATTTATAGGTTTATATATTTTGATGAGAATAGTATGCACACAATGACAGAATGGTGGAAAATAAGTAAGTGAACAATCAAATTTATTAATTTAAAATTTAATTGGCAGCAATAATTTCAACTAGACTCTTCCTGTAGCTGCAGATCAGTCTGGCACATTAATCAGGACTAATCTTGGCCCATTCTTCTCTGAAAAACTGCTGTAGTTCAGTCAGAATCCTGGGATGTCTGGCATTAATTGCTGTATTTGGGTCATGCCACAGCATGTCAATGGGGTTAAAGTTTGGACTTTGACTTGGCCACTCAACAACGTGTATTCTGTTCTTCTGAAACCATTCTGAAGTTGATTTACTTCTGTGTTTTGGACCTTTGCCTTATTGCAGCATCCATCCTTCCTTTAGGTTCAACTGTCTAACAGACGGCCTCAGGTTTTCCTGCAAAACATCCTGATAAACTTTTGAATTCATTCTTCCATTAATGATTGCAAATTGTCCAGGCCCTGAGGAAGCAAAACAGCCCCAAATCCTGATGCTTCACGGTAGGAATGAAGTGTTGATTTTGGTGAGCTGTTCCATTTTTCCTCCACATATGATGCTGTGTGTTACTCCCAAACAATTCAACTTTGGTCTCAAAAGTCCACAAAATATTTTGCCAAAACCTCAGTCGAGTGTCCAAGTGCCTTTTTACGAAAATTAAACGAGCAACAATATTATTTTTAGACAGCAGTGGCTTCCTCTGTGGAGTCCTCCCATGAACACAATTCTTGGCCACTGTTTTACTTATAGTTGATGTGTGCACAGAGGTATTGGACTGTGCCAGTGATTTCTGTAAGTCTCTAGCAGACACTCTATGGTTCTTTTTTTACCTCTTTGAGTATTCTGCGCTGAATTCTTGGCGTCATCTTTGGTGAACGGCCACTCCTTGGGAGAGAAGCAAGAGTGCCAAACTCTGTCCATTTGTATACAACTTTTCTGACTGTCAATTAATGAACATCCAGTCTTTTAGAGATGGTTTTGTATCCTTTCCCAGCTTTAGCCAAATCACCAATCCTTGATCGCAGGTCTTCAGACAGCTCTTTTGACCGAGCCATGATGCACATCAGACAATGCTTTTCATCATGACATTTCTTACCAGGTGTGTGTTTTATATTGTGAGGGCAGCTTTAAACCATTCATCAGTGATTGGGCACACACCCGGCTTAAAATGTTTGGTAAAAATTGGTTTCGATTGCTCTTTAAGTCTCCTTAGGCAGAGGGTTTATTTACTTATTTTTCCCCCTTGTGTTATTGTTTGCATGTTATCCTCATTAAAATATGAAAACCTCTAAATGTTTGGGTGGTTTTAGATAACGCAGACACTGTATTTTCATCTGTGTGATTTTGACAAAGATCAGATCATATTTGATGGTGATTTTATGCAGAAATGTGAGAAAAATAATAATTTACTTAATAGTCACTGTATTGTAAATTAATTGCTATCAAGGCTTGATGAGACACTGTTTCAACTCATTTTCTGCCATTGATGTTTGTTTATTTATTTTTTTTCAATCACGGCGTGCGTAATTGGCGGCCATCTTGGGTAAGGTTATCAGCAGTTGGAAACTAGATCTCGAAAAGTACACAATGAGTAGCATCAGGTCGTTATTTCTTTGTACTCCTCAATACCGTTTATGCCATTTTATTACAGTATCTGTACCGATACTAGTAATGTTATCGATGCAGCACTACTTGTTAGTGGCGCAGGGCTTCTGTTTAGTGGGAAAAAGGTTTTTAATCCATTCCATCATTACTTGTGCTCATTCTGTCACAGCAATTTACGCAGAGTCATAATTTCTCCTTGGGATTCTCTTTCTCTCTCGCAGCCCCGTCAAAAGTTGTTCTTCCCCAAAGGCAATTAATGGCAATTGATCCCTGCAACTACTGAGAATCACTTGCTGTCTAAATTTAGCTTTGAGTGGAGAGCAGCTCAGCAGAGGGCAAGAGATAGAGAGAAGATGACAGCGTTTAGTATCTGTGCAGTGGAAGAGAATTTGAGGAGTGGATTTCTGTTGATTCAACTCTTTTGTGTGGCGTCATTGAACTCATTGGCTGCCATTGACGGAGCTAGATGTCCGATCCATTTGAAGTGTGAGGAGCCAATGAACAAATGTTCATGCGTTTCTTATTCTGGGCCGTAGTACTTATCATTTAATGCCGATGCAGCACATGATAAAGTATTTCCTTATTTTTTAAGCAGATTCTAAAATATAGACTCAACACAATATTGCTCTAGTTCAATATTATATACATTACGCAAAACTATGTATGTTAGTTTACTAGAGCTGGGAGCTATGAAAAAGTATTCGTATAAATCCTTCTATTTATTATAATTTGTTGATTAAGATGAAGGATTTCCTTATTTGTGACACAGATTCTGAAACAGCATCATAAGATGCTCTCAATAATGTTGATCTTAATGGAGGTGGCGAAAAGCTACACATAGTACGTAGCTGCTAATCTAGCTAATACTACGCAGGGCTGTTCAATTTTGCCTAACAAGAAAATCCCGATTATTTTCCCTGAAACCCAATTTTCCGATATCGATTACGATTTCTTGGCAAAATAAAAATAATGACAAATAAAGTATTCGGGATGTCTTATATTTAAATTTATTTTTTCTTTATTACAACTGAAAGTGCCAGTGTATTTAACTCTGTTAATACGCACAGAAAAATCCCTTGGGATTAACAGCATTTTATAAAAATAACAACCTCCAGTGCTGTTTTTAATTAGAGCGTTATTTAAAGAAGAAAGTGCATATACCAGTTGAAACAAAACATAACATGAGAAAAGCTAGTCAGTGTGTTAACCAAATAGTCTGTCAGCAAGTCAGCCTGCCAACCAGCTAGCCAACGAGTCAATCAAGTCAGGTGAAGTAAGTAGGCAGCCCGGCTTAGGGTGTCTTACTTACATAAATTGATGATTAGTGCAAACCTGTCACTCAATAATAACAATATGCAAGGTGGCAATCACCTAAACAAACCCCAGTGAAGGTAACAAACAGAAATATCCTTTAGGCTTATGAGCACCTCAACTTTACAAAACACATGAATCGACCAATGAACAATGTGCATATGGATTCAGTTTTCAAATTCAGACCTATGCATTTTGCCAAATTATGTAATTGTATCAAAACAAAAAACAACATGGCATGCTTTTAGTTACTGTAATTTAGTATCAGCAATCTTGACAGGAAAACGACACAGGAGAACAGACACAGACACACCCACCCCGACAGACACAAATGCACATGCATATATTTTCATACTTGTGGTATAGTGCAATATACACTCAGGCAAACATGGCGCTATATTACTGTCTGTCATTGTGTTGTACATGAAAATGTGCAGACGAAGTAAATGAGAAAGTGTTGAACGTTTCAAGGCTGCATGTTTTATTTGATAATCCACTGCAATCCTTCTACATATACATAATTTTAAAACAACACTCAGTTTTTCAACCTCCATAAAATATTTTCATAACATTTGTGATGATATGTCGACTGGCAACTTGTTGAATTGCATCTCTTTTATATCTTGAGGGGATCTGTATCGCTTTCACCGGCACTAATTAACCTTGAAGAGGGTGGCAGGGTACCTGCCACACAACAAAACTACAAATGTGCTTTACGGCATAATGTCACTTCCCCGTTTCATCATAAAGACTGTAGTCGATGCGAATGTTTTCGCACAAATTCTGCAAAGACGGCAGAGCAACAAAAGAGACAAAAAGTTTTGTCCAAGAAGGCAAAAAGAGAGGCTGCTAGGAAATACAGAATAAACATTGGCCCGGCTTTCATTCACTGGGGTGACCCCCGGGGTGACCCCCCCCCCCCCCACAACCAAACTCGTCAGGGTGGGGGGTTAGCCACACTACCCCACACGTTTGCTGTCACATGCTGTTGTTTAGCCACAACTGGATTAATTACCCCATTACTTTTCATCCTTCACTCAGCCGCTGGAAACACAAAAGTTGTTTAATCCATCTGCAGGCAACCGGGAGATTGATTTTTGATTGATTGATTGATTGATTGATGATTTTACGACACTGTAACGGTGTGCGCTGGTCCTCATTGGAAATGCAGCGCTGGTACTCATGGGCAACGCAGTCTTCCTTCAGGCAAAACACTACCGAGTTTGTCCACCAGCGTCGCTAAAATTGACCAAAACTGAAAAGTTACCTAATGCAACACTTTTTAAGTACATCATGAGATAATACACTTATTCATTACGTTATGTAATTTGTGTCCAAAGTTTGCTGGGCAAAAGTGGCAGAATCGCTAGTAGCATTCGACACGATTGATCACAACATACTACTCAGCAGATTGGAACAGTGGGTAGCGCTTACTGACACTGTTCTTCAGTGGTTCAAATATTATTTACACGATAGGGATTTCTTTGTGTTAATCGGAAACCATCAGTCAGAATGAACCAAATTCACGTGTGGAGTCCCTCAAGGGTCAATTGTTGGACCACTCTCATTTAACATCCACAGTATATGCTTCCCCTAGCTCAGATTATGGAACAGTATGACATCTCTTATCAGACCTATGCAGATAACACACAACTCTACATTTCTGTGTCCTGACATGATTATTGTCCCTTAGCCTCCCTGAGTAAATGCATTCATCAAATCAATGAATGGATGTGCCAGAATTTTCTCCAGTTGAATGTGGAGAAGACAGAAGTGATCATTTTTGGGTCAAAAAAGGAAAGGTCAAAGATAAGCAGCCACCTTAGCACAATGTCACTTACAGCTAAAAACCAAGTCAAAAACCTTGGCGTAATTATTGACTCAGGCCTAAAATTTGATAGCCATCTAAAGTCCGCCACTAAATCTGCTTATTACCATCTAAAAAATATAGCCAGAATTAAGGGGCTTCTGACTCAACAAGACATGGAAAAACTTATGCATGCATTCATTTTCATCAGATTGGACTATTGTAACGGTATATTTACAGGTCTTGATAAAAAATCTGTCAGGAAGCTGCAGCTAGTACAGAATGCTGCAGCCAGAGTCCTCACAAATACAAGGAAACTGGACTAAATTACACCGGTTTTGAAATCGTTACACTGTCTCCCAGTGAGTCAAAGGACAGACTATAAAATACTACTGCTCGTCTATAAAACACTTAATGGCCTTGGACCAAAATACATGTTTGATTTGTTAGATTTCTATTAAACATCTAGACCCCCAAGGTCGTCTGGAACCGGTCTCTTGTATGTTCCAAGAACAAGAACCATGCAGGGTGAGGCAGCATTTAGTTATTATGACCCTCACCTCTGGAACAACTTACCTGAAGGTCTGGAGTATGCTCAAACTGTTAGCTCCTTTATATCAGGGTTAAAAATGCTTTTGTTTAGCACTGCATATCCATAACTGCCTATATACTGTATTTCAATCTATTTGCTTTCTATTCCTCTTGAGCTTTATCTCCATTGGTGATTTCAATAGTAATATTTTTTTATATATTTTTTTTTTATTCTATTCGTAATTAAATGCGATTTTTATGTATAATTTTATTTCCTGTTTCGATTGTCTTTGTTTTTATGTTCTATTGATTTAATGTGATTTTTATTATCTTCATGTGATGTAAAGCACTTTGAATTGCCTTGTGTTGAATTGTGCTATATAAATAAATGTGCCTTGCCTTGCCTAGCAATGGATGTTGTTGTTCTTCTTGTTTAAGAAGGTGCGCTCTTGTGGAAGGAAGTGGAAACACACGGCGGCTTAGAAAAACCAAAAGGTGCGTTTTGAAAATCGAACGTACCGATTTGAATGTTTTAAATATGGTTTTAACCACAACAGTCTGTTTCGGGTCGAAATTGATTAATCGCACAGCCTAATTACTAAGACTTTCATCTCGTACTGATTGTACATTTTTTCTCGTACTAATAGTCCTACTTTTTTTTTCATACCAATACTACGACTTTAATCTTATAGTGCTATTTCTTTTTATTTCTTTGTTTAGCCCTAATACTCCACCGTAGAATTGAGTGGCAGCAAATAAAGATTCATTCATTTGCTTCCATCCCTTCAAATGTCTATCTCAGTCAACGACAGCCAACAATTACAAAAAAAAAAAGATGAAAAAGAATATGATGTCTTCATCAGTAGATACTGTACCACTGATACAAGTGCATATTCAATAGCAGTCGCAATGCTATCCTCACAATCGAGTTAGTAATAAAAATTTAAAATGAACTCGCTCAGAAAGATTGACAGGCGAGAGGAAATGAGCACATGGTAGACAGAGAGGATTGGTATGTGGTTTCTGCTTAAAAATTCCAATGAAAGACCCTTCCAAGTTCCACGGCCAAATAGAAATCCTCTGTGATCTGCGGAGCAAAGAGGACGACATGACTGCATCACTTGGAGGGAAGCGTACGATTTTATTTGCTGCCGTCTGCCTGCACTTATGTTGATGGCTCTTTAATTTCATCTCCAAAATGGCCCAATCCTCCTCTCATTACATTTTGGCCTCATCTGCCGAGTGTGAGAGGAGATGTGAATGAAAGTCTTGACTGGTGTTTGCGTGCGTGCGTGCATGTGTTTGCGAGCACTCAGCACTACTTCTGATTGGATTAGCCCAAGAGGGACATCCATCCTTTCAGCCCGGCCCCTCCCCGGCTGCTAACGGGGGGAGCGTTATTGATCAGCGGACAGCTCCATTTCCTGCCCTCTTCCAAACATATCGGCGCGTCTGTTTTCCGCTCCATTGCTCCATCACGCCTCTTTTACTTTGAAATGTTGCTTCTTCCATCAAGCTCCCAAATTACTATTTTTTGTAATTTAACAAACTTCTCACCAATATTATTAGTTTATGACATAATTATATAATAATCTATATTTTGAAGAATATTGTATTTTTAGATACTAACATTAGCGAATCAATTTAACGAAAACTAAATTAATCCATTCACTTCCATTAACAGCGATAAACACAGCGGGTAAAAAATGCCACTTCAAAAAAAATTGTTTTTGTATAGACAGCTTACTTTTTGCTTATCACAGATTAAAAAAAAATCTGCAATGGAACAAGTAAACATTCTCTAACAACAACTTTTTTTTCTTTAACCTGTCCTGTTCAGCTGTTTTGACAAAGAGAATGGGAATCTGAGTGTCTCTATGGTCTGAACAGTTTTAATGTATCACATGTGAGTATGATATACAGTGAAGAAAATAAGTATTTGAACACCCTGCTATTTTGCAAGTTCTCCCACTTAGAAATCATGGAGGAGTTTGAAATTTTCATCATAGGTACATGTCCATTGTGAGAAAGATAAGCGAAAAGAAAAATCCAGAAATCACAATGCATGATTTTTTTAAAGGGTACCAAGGATAAAAAGACTTGTAGTTTTTAAAAGATAAATGTTAGTATGAATTATAAAAATTTGATATTAAAAACCCTCTTAATGTTTTCGTTTTAATAACATTTGTAAATTTCAATTGAAAAATAAGCTAGTAGCTCGCCATTGTTGTTGACGTCGCAGGGCGGTGACGTCTTTATTACAACTGAAAGTGCCAGTTTATTTAACCCTGTTAATAAACACAAAAAAATCCCTTGGGATTAAGCGCATTTTATAATAAAAAAACAACCTCTAGTGCTGTTCTTAATTAAAGCGATATTGAAAGAAGAAAGTGCATATACCAGTTGAAACAAAATCAAATATGAGAAAAGCTACTCAGTCAGTATGTTAACCAAATAGTCTGTCAGCAAGTCAGCCTGCCAACCAGCTAGCCAGCGAGTCAGTCGAGTCAGTCAGGTGAAGTTGGTAGGCAGCCCAGTTTAGGGTGTCTTACTTACATAAATTAATGATTAGTGCAAACCTGTCACTCAATAATAGCAATATGCAAGGTGGCAATCACCTAAACAAACCCCAGTGAAGGTAACAAACAGAATGATCCCTTAGACTTATGAGCACCTCAACTTTACAAAAGACGTCAGGTCAAACACATGAATCGACCAGGGAACAATGTGCATATGGATTCAATTTTCAAATGCAGACCTACAGTGCCCTCCATAATTATTGGCACCCCTGAAAAAGATGTGTTTTTTAGCTTCTAATATTTTTTCGTTTTATTCAAATAATATTGGACCTTAATGGAAAAAAAGAGAAAAATCCAACCTTCAATACAAGTGCGTTCATTCAGTGGGGAAAAAAATCCCACATAAAGAAAAAATTATTTGAGATCAAATAATGTGTATCACAATTATTAGCACCCCTGGTGTTAATACTTTGTACAACCCCCTTTTGCCAACAAAACAAGGTCTGGGGATTGAGATGGCCATGGGAGGAGCGAGATTTTATGTCTGGTGAACCATTTCTGTGTAGATTTGGCCATATGTTTAGGGTCATTGTCTTGCTGAAAGACCCAGTGACGACCCAACTTCAACTTTCGGGCAGAGGGCAACAGATTTTGATTTAAAATGTCCTGGTATTTCAAAGCATTCATGATCCCATGCACCCTAACAACGTTCCCAGGGCCTTTGGAAGCGAAACAGCCCCACAGCATCACTGACCCACCCCTATACTTCACAGTGGGTATGAGGAGCTTTCCAGCATGCGCATTTTTCGTGGCACGCCAGACCCACTTAGAGTGTTTGTTGCCCAAAAGCTCAATCTTGGTCTCACACAAAAATACACACGGTCCCAGGGTTCAACTGGCACCGTGTGCTTTGGTCAGATGAGACCAAGATTGAGCTTTTTGGCACATTTATTTTGTGAACATTATTTTTTGACAGATATGAATATTATTTCTGTTGTATTTTCACTATATAATACTTATGTTTGTTGTGAAGGAGTTGCCGAAGCATATGCCATTAAACGGCGCAGTCCGAGCTACAAATCTAAATGCCCTGTGTCCACTCTCCTTTCTCTCTGCCTTACACCCCACTGTGGATTAAAGGAAAACTACGGCGTCAGTCAAGGGACAAAATGCGCTCATTGGCTTGATCTCTAATTAATTTAAAATTCACCATTGACACCTTGTGGCGTATTTATATCACAACCTGCAAATAATTTTACAAATGTTATTGAAACAAAAACATTAAGAGCGGTTTTAATATCAAATTATTATAAGTCCTACTAAGATTTATCTTTTTAGAACTACATGACCTTCTCTCCGTGGTTCCCTTTAGCAATTTATTCGTTTATGACCATTTGGATGATCCAGAGGAGTCGTGGGAGCAAATTTTGTGGTCAGATGAGGGTAAAATTCAACTTTTTGGTCATAATTCCACTATCTGTGTTTTGAGGAAAAAAAAAAATATGAGTACTATCTCGAAAACACCATCCCTACTGTGAAGCATTGGGGCATCATGCATTAATGGTGCTTTTCTGCGCATGGGACAGGACAAGTGCACTGTATAAAAGAGAGTATGACTAAGGCCCTGTATTGTGAGATTTTGGCGAACAATTTCCTTCCTTCAGTCAGAGCATTGATGGTGGGTCGTGTCTGGGTCTTCCAACATGACAATGACCCGAAGCATACAGCCAGGAAAACCAAGGAGTGGCTCCGTATGAAGCATAACAAGGTTCTAGCATGGTCTCCAGACCTAAACCCAATAGAAAACCTTTTACAGGGAGCTCAAACTGTGTTGCTCAGCGACAGCCCAGAAACCTGACTGATGAGTGGGCCAAGATCCCTCGTTTACTGTGTGCAAACCACGTGAAAAACTACTGGAAACGTTTGACGTCTGTAATTCCAAACAAAGGCTACTGTACCAAATATTAACATTCGTTTTCTCAGGTGTTCAAATACTTCAAATACTACTTTGAATTGTTAAAAAAATCATGCATTGTTATTTCTGGGTTTTTCTTTTTGGATTATCTCTCTCACAGTGGACATGCACCTACAATGAAAATTTTTGACCCCTCCATGATTTCTAAGTGTGAGAACTTGCAAAATAGCGGGGTGTTCAAATATTTAATTTCTTCACTGTACTCCCATTGTGGTTATTCATTGTGTTTTGTTTATTAGGAGAAAACGGCGAGCAGGAAGGGGTAATGGGGGGACAGACAGGAAAATAGGAGCGGAGAGACAGAGACAGAAGAGGAGAAGAACAACAAAAAATACATCGAACGTTTACACTACCTATGAAATATAGTGGTGCTGTCGTTAGCTAATTGTATTTCCCGTGAACACAATATGCTGAGCTGAGGAGAAAGAGGAGGACAACTTTCTTTAATTAATAAATTAATTTATAAACAATTAAGATAATAATAATAATAATGATAAAATAATAATTGAAAATAAAATCTAAATTAACTACAAAACGCAATTTCTGCTGCATGTAAAACTCCTGAAGGTCATTTCCAGTTGATTTTAAGACATTCCTGGGTCACTTCCTGTTAATTTCTGTTCAATTCAGGTTACTTCCTGTTGATTTTGGGGCATTTTTGACAATTATTATTAATTATTTGTTCTTATTAGAGTATTTCATATCATCATTATTATTTTTAATATTTTTTTTTACATGAGTGACATGTTAAAACTCAATTAACCATAAAGTACAATTTATGCTGGACATTTAACTCCTGCGGGTCACTTCCTGTTGATTTCAGGTCACTTCCTGATGTTCTTATCCACCATTTACCTTTTTTTTGGCGTGGTTTTCTCTTTATATTCCAAGGGCAATACAGTAATCTAGTTTGTGATAAGCACTAAAATTACATGAAGCTAACTTGACAGGGTAAAACCAAACAATTTTCCTTATTTTCCTCAGCCTGCTGCACCCCTGAGGGGAGGTCACTCAACCGGACACATTTTTTTCAGTACTGTGAAACAGTGTTTACAAATTGGCGTAAATACTGTATGTCCCACTCCCTACTCTGTTTCCTTAGTAACCTGACACTAGATAGCAGATAATTGAATCTCCTTCAGTGCCATTGACGATAATAGATGTCCAACTGTGTGACTAAGTTGAAAAAAAAAGAAAAAAAATTAAATGAGTTGATCGCTAGTAGACGTCTGAGTCTGACCCATTTGAACTGGAAGGGTAGAGCAAATTACCATTCGTTGCCAAACCTCCAACCTTAAATTGATTGGACGTCTATCTACGTTAATTAATGAAATAACTTTCAAGTTGTTTGGTTTGGCTTGGTAGGTTGTAATATAACATCGTTATCTACTAGTGATGCAAAAAGTCACCTTTACCAACAAGGCTGACATTTAGGCACATTGCTACTAGCTGTTGCGCTCATGATACGATATGATTTGTGATACAAGGTTAACGATAATGATTATCTCACGACAGGCGATACAGCAATTATCGATACATGGATACAAGGAACTCATTCTACAATATTCTACAATGAACAGTAAAACAAGCTCATTTCATCCCTCTGCTGTGAATAGCGTACCGCACGAATGCTATTATTAGACCGCGAAGTCGCCATCTTAACCAGGAAGTGGGTCAGCATAGTTTGTTCATACATTTCCCGCATCGACATCACTATTGACATGTCACTTCGCCATTCTTTGCGCGACACCTTATCAGAGGGGGCCGACCTCCATTTAGTAATAGCCGAAGATGGCACACGCTCATGTCGGATTGAAGCTTGGATTTACTTGTAATTGGATTTAACTACGAAAGTTGTACCGCATACAAACAGGAAGGATTGTCTCAGGAGTGATGCGTTCGAGGATTCAAGGTAAATATTATATTTTTCGTACCATGCATGTAAAGCATTTATTCGCAGGAATTTTCCTCTTTGTTTCAAATGGAGGCGGCTAATTTTTCGTAAATGACTAGCCTCATAGTTTACTTTTAACCAAGAATCGAGACTGTTTTACGTCCATATCTATAAAGAATTCAGGGATTTAAGCATTTATTCACAAGAATTTTCGCTAGAAAAGCTCCTTTTTTTGCCAGGCGGCCGCTAGCCTCATTCGCTAACATAGTAGCATGATACTTCGTCAATATACGTAAAATAAACGCTAGCTGTACGGTTTCTTTGCTTTTAACCAAGAATCCAGACAGTTTTACGTCCATATCTATGAAGAATTCGGGGATTCAAGCATTTATTCACAAGAATTTTCGCCAGAAAATCTCCTTTTACGCCAGGCGGCGGCGAGCCCCATTCGCTAACATAGTAACATGGTACTTCGTCAATATACGTAAAATAAACGCTAACTGTACGGTTTATTTGCTTTTAACCAAGAATCGAGACAGTTTTACGTCTATATCTATGAGGAATTCGGGGATTTAAGCATTTATTCACAAGAATTTTGGCCAGAAAAGCTGTTTACGCCAGGCGGCCGCTAGCCTCATTCGCTAACAGTATGTAGTGTATAATGATAATAAAGGGATATTTTATTCTATAATAAGTTGTGATTGTATATAAAATTTATTAATAATCTATTTCCATATTACTGTATTGGTCCGGACATAAGACGGCCCTGATTATAAGAGGACCCCCTCTTTTTCAAGACTCAAGTTTGAAAAAAGACTTTTTGAACACCAAATTAATTTTTATACAGAAAATAATTACAGTAGAGCTGAAACAAATGATTATAAAAATATTTGAGAGAAAAAGCATATTATTTGGCCTCATTCAAATCTTAATATCTGAACACTTAAATATGTAAACTAAAGTGCAATCACATTCGTAAATGAATGGCTTCTGGTTTTTGAAACGTAGATAAACCAATCAATTGTGATAAAACAACAAAATTGCAATAATTGCATCAACCATTAAAATGAAGTCTAAGTGTAACTGTAGTCTTGAAACAAATCTGAATAAGGACAAACATTGCAATAAAATACAATAATGCAAACTGGTTAAACTTCAGAGTAGCTGAGATCTGCTATGACAGAACATCGCTTCAATCATATCTGGCGCCATCTAGCGTCGTGAATGGGGAGAGTAGCTGAGATCTCTCATAACAGAACATCGCTTCAATGTTATCTGGCGTCATCTATTCAATTCAATTGAATTCAATTTTATTTGTATAGCCCAGGATCACAACAACGTTGTCTCACAGGGCTTTCTAGCGTCGTGAATGGGTATAATGTCTAGACCGCAAATATAAGATGACCCCCTCTTTTTCAATCTTATTTCAATGCAAAAAACACCGTCTTATATTCAGGCCAATACAGTATTTATGATTGATTCTGCATGTTTTCCTCAAGTATTAAGTTTCTGATGTTAAATTGAGTGATTTATTAGCGGTTGAAAACTTGCATAAATAAAAAACAAATAGTTGCTATTTTGGTCAAAAACTTATATGATATGCTAAATATTGCTATTGATCCTGAAAATATATGTGATTATTTCTGCATTTAGTGATTTTTGTGCATCTTGTGTAAAGGATAGATTGTTGAAACAGGAGAATGTAATTGTCAGTGGCGTAAGGCAATGCACACAAGAAAAAGGTGTTGATAAAAAAGCTTCCTCTAGATCCGGCGGACTCTTTTCCCAATCTTTTTCAGCTCTCAACACTCAAACAATCTCTTTCACTGAATATTTGTATGCTCTTCCACATCTTTACCAGTGAATTTGGCACCGGAGACATAATTTTAAGACAGAATTGGTAGGTTGAGCTCAGTAAACAACTCGTTCGTACACTATTCATATGCATCTCGCATGAGGGACAAACGCGAGTTTGTCCTCCTAGCAACAGTTGCTAACGTAATGAATACTAAAGAGCAAAGGTGACGTGCTACGTGTGATACGCTATTGAAACGAATATCAGTTGTAGACGTCCAATCCATTGGAAGTTTGTTCAGAAGGCGTTGAATACAAAATCAATTAAATTAAGGAAGAAAACAAATAAACAAACAGCTACTTCTGTATCAACGTTAATTATGAGTTTATAAAAATGACAGGGATATTACAGGGATTTTTTTATTTTTTAAGCCGGGCCTGTTCAGCTGCATAGACACACACACACAATCAGAATACTGTACAGCGGTACCTTCGACATCGGACTCGTCATTTGTCTCCACATATAACGACATACTCGAACGACGATTTATTACAGCGTCGCAAATTCATTGTTTTCCCAAAAGACGGATGCTCGAAGGATTTTCTTGTCAGAGAAATCAACATTGGTCCAGAGAAGGTTAATGCAGGTGGTGAAAAAAAGGAAAAGGGTGACGTTTAGCATTTAGCAATTAAGATACGAAAATACGTCTGGAATATGTTTACGATCCTGATGGTACTCCTCTGACCTGCGTTCGCTAGTCTTGGAGATAATTACTATTATTGTACTGTAACATTGGCAAGTAAGTTTCCTGCTCCATCAGGTTTTTAATCATTTATTTCAGAACTTGTGCAACACAACACGATTATTGTCCGCCGTAGCTGACGCCAACAATAATATGAAAACAGAAAGTAAAAAAACTCTTCTGCACCTCTCTCACTCTGTTGTCAGTCACATGGTGCGTTCAGGAACAGCATGCATAACACAACTGCCACATTAGAACCCGATTGGTTACATAATAATAATTATTATTGTATGATTATTCTGATTTGTATTCATTATTTATTTGTTTTGCTATGTGTCATTGCTATTTGTAATTGTACTGTTGGTACAATTTATTAAGGATTTGGCGTAGGTGTTTGGCTGTGGAACAAATTAATCGAATTATAATGTATTCTAACGGGAAAATCCCACTCGGCATATGACCATTTCAACTTACAAACCAGGTCCTGGAACGAATTACATTTGGATGTAGAGGTACCACTGTATTAGTGTTTTTACATGATGAAAGGTTTTAATTTGGAGTTAAGAGAATTTGGAATTAAGAGTGTGATGTACTCCCTGTTAGGGCCCCTGCTCCCTGAGCCCTGTTCCTCCTCCTTGTGTGTGTGTGTGTTGATTGCAAGTTTGGGCAGATCGGTGAGCTTGGGACCAGGTGATCATTGTTAACAGCCTACTTAAGCCAGTCCCTGGCTTCACTTCGTCGCCAGATCAACAGCTCTACTCCACGAGTTTGTGACTCTAGCGTTCACTTTGACCCAAGATTTGTATTGTGTCTATTCGGCTCACCTTGTCCTTGTTTACAGATCTTGCATTACTCGTCTGCCTTGACAGCTCACCTGCTCACTCCCCAAATGCCAGCCTGACTGCTTTTGTATTATGCAATAAACCATTGTTACCCCTGCCACCTTGCCTGCCTTCTCTGCGCTTGTGTCCTTGGCTCAGCCAGAAACGTAACACTCCCATTGTGGATATTGCAGGAATATTAATAAAGGGTTAAGTAAGTTAAAAGGAATAAAAATATAAATTCAAACTGATGATTCATGAACGATGTTATTTTAAGGTACTAAATTTCCCCTTTGACTTGGACAGATAGGAAGTTGAAGTATGTGATCTCAACGGGCAAATGTGGTTTCAGTTAAAAATACTAATTGGGTGCACACCTGATGTCTTGTCTGTACTCTCCCTCTATTTTTGCAATTCACCAAGCACTTGGATTAGAAAAGAAAAACTCCAGTTTGAGGACTAGGACCTATGGATGAAGGGTGTAGGTTTGGTCCCAACATTGGTCGGGGCGATATAACAGTATAACCTGCATGTACACGTTTTGCTGGGGATGGGACATTAATAAGACCAAACAGATTATTGAACAGGGGCCAGGGCTACATTTCTCACGAATATGAGTCCAATTAATCGATAGGGTAAATGATCAATGCAAAATAAATCTGTATTGACCTATACTAACTTTCATGTGTCTTGGTTCAAGTGATACGTTTGATTCAAACTTTTGTTTTCAAAAACTACTAAAGAAACATTTTGAAGAGCAAGTCCCTTTATTTAAAAAAAACAGGAAGCTATCCAACAATGGGTCCACTTCTGGGGGACACTGGAGCACTCCTAGACTCACACTTAATTATTGTAATTTAAAAGTTATTTGGGAAAAAAATAATGAAAAAAAATCTGAGATATCTAAGAACAGATCTACATCTGAGGCGTGCTAAACCTCAAGACTTGAACCAAAGTACTTTCATGAAATTCTGATGTGTGATTTCATTCACTGATTTTTTTTGTTTTTTAATTTTTTTTTTATGTCAGTTCATGTTCATGACAGTGTCCCCCTGAAGTGGACAATTCTAGGATAGCTCTCTGTTTCTTTTAATAAAGGGACTTGCACTCTGTACCCACGGTGTTGCATTACCCTAATGCTCATAATGCAAACAATGATCCAAATGAGAAACGACTAGCTCAGGGGTCGGCAACCGATAATATTGAAAGAGCCAGATTGGACCAAAAAAACAAAAATGTCTGGAGCCACAAAAAATTAAAGCCATTATTAGGTTTAAGGCCTACTAATGAAGGCAATACATGCTGTATGTATCTGTATTTGCTATATTAGCCTACTATCAAAATGACTAAATCGGCTAAAAATACATACAGTAATGAGCCCTCATGATTTCATGTTTATTTTCCCTGCAGTGCATCCAACGCACCACGTGACTTCTCTGTTGTATGATGCCACCTGAAGGTTTAACTTCATTACAATATTAATGACTTGCTTCATTGCTGCTATGAAATTATAAAAATGCAATAGAAAGAAATCCGATTTTTGATGTCTTTTTTATTTTGAGGTTTTGAAAAACAACAAAATGAAACGTGCATAACATGCCCCTTATCTGAGCATGTCTTTGATTTTCTTTAGTATCTCGGTTTTGTTTTTGAAGTCTGCAAATAGGTGTTCTGATATGTTGATGAATGTCTCTTTCATGTAGTCACCATCTTTGAACGGTTTTCCATGCTTTATTGTTTCCCGGTGTAGGTACACTATCCACTCGCCCTCACTATCCCCTCGGGGTTCTGTGCTTGACAGTGACGTTTCGTTATTCTCGCTATATAATTGATAAAATGCCTGTTTAAAAATAGCCCGGTTGTTCTTGAATGCGTTCACTTAAAAGTACCTATTTGAAAATACGTATGTAAAGCAATAAATGATATCACAAACAGAGAGTATTATTAACAAATGTCAAAGTTACATAAAAGAGCAAACGTGTGGGCACACATCTGTCTCTTTCGAATGTGGGCCTTTCGGCCCTTGGGACATTTTGAGAAGAGAGTCCTGATGCTGTATTCTCCTGTCTTTAAGTAGTGGAAAATTTCCTCATATAAATCATCCAATGTTACAGAAAAAAAGAACCCAACAGGTCGCGTAAGCGTTGTTGTGTCCGATGTTTCATTTTTAAACATGCATTTTATGGGAGAGCATTTTGACTCTTCGGCCAGTCATTTAGCGAGAATAACGGAACGTCACTGGCGTCACTGTCAAGTGCAAGCCCCCCGAGAGGATAGTGAGAGCGAGTGGATAGTGTACCTACACCACCCGGCAACAAAACATGCAGCAGTAGTAGAATTTGGTGATGTAATCCACTTCATAAATCTATTTTTTGCGCTCCTCTTCAGTTCTTCAGAAGTAATGGAATCGCAACTTTTCTCTAAATCCCAACTGGGTACTCGGCTGCCTGTTTGTTTACAAGTGTGTTGCAGGCTATGACACATATCTAATATCTATATCTAATGTTGAAATGTAATATTTATTATACACATTTTTACAGCATTGGAAAACGTTATCATTGTTTGTGTCATTTTTGTCCTCCTACAGAAAGCATATCATAACAAAAAATATATATTTCCCTCAGCCATTTTTTTCCATTTTCAAATATATTTGAAAATGCTCCAAGGAGCCACTAGGGCAGCGCTAAAGAGACGCATGCAGCTCTCAAAACACGGATTGCCGACCCCCGGACTAGCTTGACTTTGTTGTTCCTTGTGGAGGCTGGCCTGACCGCTGCACCAGGCTGGGAAAACTGAATCTGCAATAGGTAAAACGCTTGGTGTAAAGAAATCAACTGTGGGAGCAATTATTAGAAAATGGAAGACATACAAGACCACTGATAATCTCCCTCGATCTGGGGCTCCATGAAAGATCTCACCCTGTGGCGTCAAAATGAAAACAAGAACGGTGAGCAAAAATCCCAGAACCACACGGGGGGACCTAGTGAATGACCTACAGAGAGCTGGGAACACAGTAACAAAGGCTACTATCAGTAACACAATGCACCGCCAGGGACTCAAATGCTGCACTGCCAGACGTGTCCCCCTGCTGAAGCCAGTACACGTCCAGGCCCGTCTGCGGTTCGCTACAGAGCATTTGGATGATCCAGACTAGGACTGGGAGAATGTATTATGGTCAGATGAAAACTTTTTGGTAGAAACACAGGTTCTTGTGTTTAGAGGAGAAAGAATACTGAATTGCATCCGAAAAACACCATACCCACTGTGAAGCATGGGGGTGGAAACATCATGCTTTGGGGCTGTTTTTCTGCAAAGGGACCAGGACGACTGATCTGTGTAAAGGAAAGAATGGATGGGGCCATGTGTCGGGACATTTTGAGTGAAAATCTCCTTCCATCAGTAAGGGCATTGAAGATGAGACGTGGCTGGGTCTTTCAGCATGACAATGATCCCAAACACACAGCCAGGGCAACAAAGGAGTGGTTTTGTAAGAAGCATTTCAAGGTCCTGGAGTTGCCTAGCCAGTCTCCAGATCTTAACCCCATAGAAAATCTGTGGAGGGAGTTGAAAGTCCGTGTTGCCCAACGACAGCCCCAAAACATCACTGCTCTAGAGGAGATCTGCATGGAGGAATGGGCCAAAATACCAGCAACAGTGTATGAAAAGCTTGTGAAGAGTTACAGAAAACCTTTGGCCTCCGTTATCGCCAACAAAGGGTACATAAAAAAGTATTGAGATGAAGTTTTTGTATTGACCAAATACTTATTTTCCACCATGATTTGCAAATAAATTCTTTAAAAATCAAACAATGTGATTTTCTGTTTTTTTTCTTTTCTCATTCTGTCTCTCATGGTTGAGGTTTACCCATGTTGAAGATTCCAGGCCTCTCTAATATTTTCAAGTGGGAGAACTTGCACAATTAGTGGTTGACTAAATACTTATTTGCCCCACTGTAACTGAAGTCATAATATAATGCTTAAAAGTTGGTGGGGACAATGTGAGCTTCCTGAAAGGTTGGTAGTGTTATGTCCCTATGCAAACCTACACCCTTTGCAATGGATAAATGACTCTTGGCTAGCATGGAGTTTACAATCTTGAGTTTTGGCTTTAAATCTTATTTTGCAGTGCACTGATGACGGCTGCAAGTGGGACTTTCCATTCATGTTTACGCCCAACTCTTTACAAGGGTTTCTGACTGCACTTTTCAAGCAACTCTCTTATCGTTCAAAGACAGAAGTGAGATGTGGGATCTGCTTTAAAGTCTGCATTTATTGTTCTACTGCAGCGTGACTTTGCTGGTCTGTGCTTCTGCGAGCAGCTATATATTTGCACAAATTCTCTCCAAGGCCTTTTTAATAATGCATGGCTTTTTATATGCGACAAAGTCCCCCGTGAGCATTTGTTTGGAAAGCAGCACGGCTGCGTTGCATTGCTGCAGATGGGAGTGGGCGTGAGTTTGCAGGTGATGTTGAGAAAAGATGGCCTCCGACTGCAGCACGTGCCCTAACAAGCTTTGTGTGGAAATCCACACACGTCTTGTGTTTTGAACATATCACATGGCCAGAGTCGATGTTTTAAAGTTTAGCTGAGCAGTGCTGGAGGGCATTCCTTTTGCCGTAACGCTCCCTCCTCAATTTCCAACCTCACGCTGCGCTTCCTCGTCTTTTTTTCCACAGGCTTCTCAGCAACACTTCTCCCATGTATTAATATTTCATAAATGCCGGGCTGAAATTAAGAGCGCATTTGAATCCATTCCAATTTCCTTTTGCCGCTAACTTGCCTGGTCAGAAAGAACGTTTAGAGAGAGACAGAGTCACTGGATGGAAACGGCAAATTTTATCCTGTATTTTAGCAGGGAGATGGACATACAGTTCTGGTGCCAAACCGGCGGCGGGGGAGCCAAATTCGGCCCGTGAAAATAAATCATGTGCGTTGACCTTATGTTTCGTGCTAAAATAGCGCTGTCAATGGCAACCGTTGAGATAACAGAGACACTACTCTCATGGAAGATTTTGGTAGCAATTCTGTTTTTTTCGTTTGTTTTTGTTTTTTAAACAATGGCACTGTAGGAGCCTAAATAATGTTTAGTTAATTATTCTTTTTCATGGTGATTTATCTATTTGATTTCATGGGGACTAGCTTGTGACGTCATGTTTGACGTCGTACGATATATACGCGGAAGTGGCTGTGTGTGGGACATTTTGCGTCAAAGCATAAGAGCCAAAGCCAGACAGTTTTTCGACCTCTCTATCGATCTCTTTATGTTTGTGGATTTAACTCAAAGTGGACAAGTTTTCTTTTGTTTATGTTTTTGTTGGATTAAATGAACAAACTCAATATGAGCAGCGTGAGAGTCTTTCTGGCCGCTGTCCAGCGTGCGTGAGGAAAACAAGGAAGAGAGCGTTGATTCTGGGGGCTTTTTTAGTTTGGAAATATCATATAATATATATATATATATATATATAATATTTATACAATATATTTGGAAATATCAATACTTGGCAGAAGCATATCAATAACCTTTTGGGATACAAAGTACCATGATATACTAGTCCTTCTCAGAAAATTAGATATAGTGATAAAGTTAATTATTTTCTGTAATGTACTGATAAACATTAGACTATATTATTTATACATATACATATATTTTAGATTCATTACACACAACTGAAGTAGTTCAAGCCTTTTATTGTGTTAATATTGATGATTTTGGCAAAAAAGTCAAGAAAAAAAAATCCCTATCTCAAAAAAATAGCATATTTCATCCGACCAACACAAAAAAGTTTTTTTTTTTTAATACAAAAAAAGTCAACTTTTGATTTATTATAACAGCTATGCACTCAATACTTGGTCGGGAATACTTTTGCAGAAATAACTGCTTCAATGTGGCGTGGCATGAAGGCAATCAGACTGTGGCACTGCTGAGATGTTATAGAGGCCCAGGATGCTTCGATAGCGGCCTTAAGCTCATCCACAGTGTTGGGTCTGGTGTCTCTCAACTTCCTCTTCACAATATCCCACAGATTCTCTATGGGGTTCAGGTCAGGAGAGTTGGCAGGCCAATTGAGCACAGTAATGCCATGGTCAGTAAACCATTTACCAGTGGTTTTGGCACTGTGAGCAGGTGCCAGGTCGTGCTGATAAATGAAATCTTCATCTTCATGAAGCTTTTCAGTAAATGAAAGCACGAAGTGCTCCAAAATCTCCTGATAGCCAGCTGCATCGACCCTGCCTTTGATAAAACACAGTAGACCAACACCAGCAGCAGACATGGCACCCCAGACCATCACTGACTGTGGGTACTTGACACTTGACTTCAGGCATTTTGGCCTTTCCTTCTCCCCAGTCTTCCTTCAAACTCTGGCCCCTTGATTTCCGAATGACATGCAAAATTTGCTTTCATCAGAAAAAAGTACTTTGGACCACTGAGCAACAGCCCAGTGCTGCTTCTCTGTACCCCAAGTCAGGCACTTCTGTCACTGTTTCACACACGCCTGTGCATGGTGGCTCTGAATGTTTCTACTCCAGACTCAGTCCACTGTTTCTGCAGGTCCCCCAATGTCTGGAATCTCAGGAATTTCTCAGGGTGCGGTCACCTCTTCTGGTTGCGCAGCGTTTCCTGCCACACTTTTTCCTTCCCACTGAGGTGCCTTGATACAGCACTCTGGGAAAAGCCCATTCGCTCAGAAATTTTCTTTCTGTGTCATAGCCTCTTGCTTGAGGGTGTCAATGATGGCCTTCTGGACACTAGTCAGGTCGGTAGTCTTGCCCATGATTGCGGTTTTGAATAAGGAACTAGGCTGGGAGTTTTTAAAAGCCTCAGGAATCTTTTGCAGGGTTTTGAGTTAAACCGTTGATTCAGATGATTAGGTTAGTAGCTTCTTTAGAGTACCTTTTCATGATATGCTAATTTTTTAAAATAGGGATTTTTGGTTTTTGTTGACTTTTTTGCCAAAATCATCAATATTAAAACAATAAAAAGCTTGAACTACTTCAGTTGTGTGTAATGAATCATAAATATATGAAAGTCTAATGTTTATAAGTACATTACAGAAAATAATGTACTTTATCACAATATGAAAATTTTTTGAGAAGGACTAGTATTACCATTTCAATATTTTGTCACACCCCTGTGTAGAACTATTGCTATGAATGCATAAACCACGTTTACCTCCCTTTTTTACGCAACCTATTTTGTGTCTTGTTTTTAGGGGCCTGCTGCCAAAACAGCTGGGCCTATGTTGAGGTATACTTTTATGTGGAGGGTATGGCGGTTAAAGCATTTCAAGTCGTCAATTTTGCAAAATGTGTGCCTTTTAAGCAGAGAGGCCTTGTGTTCACTGTCACAAAAAATGGATCAGTTGGCTGTGACGGATTAAATAGAATATGCAAGTGGCAGACAGTCACGGTGACTGGAGAAGGGTGGGGGCGGGTGCGTGTCGGGTATGGCGACATTGAGTTGAGCGACTGTTTTTCAGAGGACAGATGATGAAAAATCAATCAGGGCATCCATTTATGAGCATTTTAGTTTTGACACTTTTCGCAGCAGCGGCAGTGTTTTCTCTCCCCTGCCATCAAACTCCTGACAGAAACCAATAAAGTACAAGTGACCGTTTGAGAGACTGACACTCACTCACAAAACCAGTTTACTACACTCTCCGTTTATGGCGGCTAATTTGGCCGACGGACTTTATTGCTGACGGCAACTTGGGGCTCGCTTCGCAGTTAGTTCTTCGTGAATATCAATTTGTAGTAACGGCCAGAATATCAATTATATTGTTTTCTACATCCTGTCCAGTGTGGCGCTCTTGGGGCAGGATGTTAATTAGCAATAGTGCTGATGTACGCGTTTGACCCGTCCAATCGTCGCCATACACATCACAACCTGGAAACTCATCACTCCGGTTCAACAGCAAAGTACATGAAACTTAGAGAAGTCGTCTGTCTGTTTGAGATAGCTCAAAGATAACTCAAGAGCGAAGAAAAGGATTATTATCAAATTTGTGGCATATATTTGTAATTGTAATATGAAACAGAAGAGGTGACTAAATTTTAGCTTTAAGAGGTCAAATGTGACAGGGCCAAATTATATGAGTATGTTTGTGTTCAAGATAACTCGAGAACAAAGAAAGCAATTATCACTCAATTTTCGGCATGTTTTTAATATGAAATTGAAGAGGTGTTAAAAAATTCAGGTCATTTATAGGTCAAAGGCTGCAGGGCCAAATGGTTTTTGGCTGCTTAGGTGGACATCTGCTCTATGTGTTCCTCTAGTTTCAACATTTGATTGACTAAAATGTAAGTTTACGATCATTTTTAGCTGTTTTAAAATCTTTTACAAATGGAGTAACACCAAGAGCATTAAATTTACCGTACTGTAGAAACAATATCAATATTTCCCCCCATGAGATACTGACTCATTGGCTGCCCTTCATGGCGCTAGACGTTCAGTTTATTTGAAGTATGAGGCAGCCCTTACAGCCCTCCCTCTTCTACTACATTGGACATCTAATATTGGCAAACTTATTCAAACTGTTTTAATTCAGTATTTAACGGTTTCAGTCCAGTTGACATTACAGACGTCCAATCATGTGGCTCTTTTCAACAGTCTGTTATCAATTCAAACTAGTTTGTCACGAGTAGACGTCCAATCCATTTCAACTGGGAGGGTTGGCGGCAGGGGCATCACTAGACATAATCCAATATTGGGACACAGCAGGGCACTGTCTAGCGAACAAAATGTTTTTTTTAGCCAGAAAAGTGATAAATAGCGCTCTAAACTATACTGTATATACAGTAGTTTAATTTATTCTCACCCTTCCTTTTGCCCAAAGTAACTTGACCAGAATACCAAAATATTCTGTGAAAAACCTTTTTTTTTTTTTTTTCAGCCATCAGTATTCAAAATCAAAATCGGGACATCCCTTGTTGATACTCAATTCACCTCTGCTCATCATCTCTCCTTCACCTGTTCCTACTCTCTGCTGCTCATCTGGACAGAAATGGTGAAATATCACTGTTGTGCAATTAATCAGTGTTTCTTAACTGGTAGGTGGTTATCAAGTGGTTTATGGTGCCTAAGTACAGGGTTACCTAGCTTACCTCTCTCATTCCACCTTGCTTATTTATCCTTGCAGCGAGAAAATAACTTAATATCTATTTGCAAGAGTAATGCTGTTTGAGTCAAATAGAAATAATAAATAATACCATATTGGCCCAAATATAAGACGGTGTTTTTTGCATTGAAATAAGACTGAAAAAGTGGGAGTCGTCTTAAATTCGGGGTCTAGACATTATACCCATTTACGACGCTAGATGGCGCCAGACATCATTGAAGCGAATGCTGAACTTGAGGAGTAATGTTCTGTCATGACAGATCTCAGCTACTCCCAAGTTTAACCAGTTTGCATTATTTTATTGCAATGTTTTTCCTTATTCAGATTTGTTTCAAGACTACAGTTACAGTTAGACCTCACTTTGATGGTTAATGCAGTTATTGCAATTTTGTTGTTTTATCACAATAGATTGGTTTATTTACACTTCAAAAACCAGAAGCCATCCATATACGAATGTAATTGCACTTTAGTTTACATATTTAAATGTTCAGATATTAAGATTTGAATGAGGCAAAAGAACATGATTTTTCTCTGAAATATATTGCTATAATCATTTGTTTCAGATGTATTGTAATTATTTTCTGTATAAAAATTAATTTGGTGTTCAAAAAGTCTTTTTTCAAACGTGAGTCTTGAAAAAGAGGGGGTCGTCTTATAATCAGGGCCGTCTTATATTTGGGCCAATATGGTACATCTTGTTACAGATTACAGGGACTACAGTAACAAATAAAATGCTTGTAAAACAGCTGAACATTTTGATGAGCACAAATACAAAATTGTTAGTGGTTGTACACCAAATATAGGCAATTACATTATACAGATTGATTCTATTCATTTTGTCCATATAAACAAATAGCAATAAATAGCATCAATATTGATACAGTTGAAATACCACATATCATTTTAACACAATATTAAACAAAGCTCTTGAGTGAGAGCCTCTCACTCAAATCGCATTTAATTGTCAATGTATTCATAGGCAGTTACCTAAAAGACGGCAGCTAATCTGCCACTTCAATTTGTGAACAGAGTAGTTTATTCCAGTTTACTGCCTGATATGTCAAGAATAAAGTTAAACCATTTAAATTTGCAATTCATGGGAATAGGCGACCAAACAAACATCAACACTGAGGTAAAAACAAACAACAATGATGGGCAGGTTATGTGGCACCAACCTGTAAAGCAGGTGGGAAGATGCAATTTGCACCATCGTCAGTATGATTGGCAGTTTGGCACACGCAACTTAATATTGATGCTGCATTAATGTTTTGCTGGAGTAATCGAATCAACTTGTGATGTATCGTTGGAGCATTAAAATAGACGACCCTTCTTGGTAGCAACCATGTTTTTTGTATCCCACATTATGACTTTTTTTAGGGCCTCCGCCCTTCCTTCCTAAGACCTGCCTCAGTTGAGGGAAGTTGCCGGATTACAGGTCCGACGTCAGACGGATGGAGCGGCCACAGCTGAGAGCAACCATCATCAGTTAGCTTTAAAAGCCCAGCAGACGCACCACCACATTGCCCGATTAACTTGTCTGGTGTCTCCGTCTGTTGTTTCACGCCTCCCTAGCCTATATATATTGATTTTTGACCACTGGCTCATGATATCTTTTTCTTGCTTCCAGGACCTGATCAATGCGCCCCTCGTTAGATACCTCCACCTGCCCAGTGAACTGTCAACACGGCTATCATCAGCTGACAGCTACCTACGTTAGCAACCACTGTGCTCATCTCGCGACCACTCCGCCTTCCGTCTGAGAAAACCTTGGGACCCAAAATAAAACGTAACATTTCCCCCACTCGTGTCTTTTCACGTTGTCTGTGATCCTCTCATCGTTTCTGCGATCTCCAACAACTTTACAACACATCGGAACAGTTTTCCACCTTGGGAATTCAGATCTCCCGATACACATGAACGCAGCAAATCCCCTGAAAGTGCTTCGGGGAAGAATCAATTCATATGCCTATCACAGCCAAAGTTACATGCATAAATTACCATATTAAGGAGCGATGTGCAGATTGTCTATAAGGAGTGAATAGAGTAATATAACCATATTAAATAAACACATTCTGTAAATTATGCTATGTAGACTTAAAGTGCTTATGACCGCAAAAAGTAGGTTTCTTTCATATTTCACGCGGTATTTTATGCTCCTGAATGAAACAGTTTACTTGGATGTGTGTGGAAGCGATCATTTTATTGATTCAGCTTTTTGAATCCTGCTCCATGAAAATGAATAACTTCCTGTTTTGAGGAGGAATGCGAATGTGACGTCACCCGGGTCAGCATTTCAAAAACAGCATTGCTTTATAGCATGCTGATGGACTCATTCAGCTGATTTTGCGGATTAATTTGTTAATTTTTCTCATCACGCCAGCCAAATGTGCTGCAGGGTTTTGTTGCTGCACCAGGGAGAGGCGTGTGAGCCTTTTTGGGTTTCAAAAACCTCCACCCCAAAACAAATACAACAACTGTGGGGCCATTGGACCTACGAGTAAGTGAGTAAACATTGTGTTTTGTATTTAGTCAAATACTGGTATCATAGCACATATTTTGATATGGAGGTGGCTTGCATTTTGTGGGTGACAATGCTCCTTGTCCACCGAGAATGCCACTTGGCCGTCGAACGGCAGCTTGTCACACACACCACTCAGTGCTCTTCGCGTGCCTGCCGGGAGAGCGCTATACTTGGCTTATGCTTGTGCAATTCTCTATATCGTCCAGACTTCCAGCCCCCTCTGCCCTCTTTGCGTGCTCGGCAATAAACCACTATCCTCTGGTTGGGCTTGGGCAGCTATGCGCTCCTCCGATATCAGGTGCTTTGTCCGGCGGTTATTCTCCAATTGCTTCCCCGGCAAACAAGCTCTCGTGCCCGCAGCAGGGGAATGACGAGCTATAACTCGCTCGCCACCGGGGGAGTTACCTATAAGTGAAGACAATTGACAACCGCCGCTGTGTGAGATGATCCGGGGTAGTTTTGTGTGATTTTTTTGCTTCGAAAGACAAAACGCGGCTCGGTTCGGGTTAGCATGTCGGCTAGCTGTCACGCCTCCTGGTTTGTTTACGCTCTCCGAAGCCGGGGCAGGGATATGACAAAAGCCGGACTCCCTACAGTGGCATAAAATATCATTCAGGAGGTGCAAGAAGTCGATAGTTTTGACTATTATGGAGTAATTTTGCCATGTCGTACTGAATAAATGCATTTTGAATATTTCATATTCAATTTAGCACAAGACTGTTATTTTTTAATGACCATACAATTTATTTAGCAATTGGGAAAAATACTTAGATAAAAAAAATATCCTGTAAAAATTTTGAAGTAGAGAGATTGAAACAACGACATTTTGCTGCTCTTTTCATTGCATTTTCCTCGTTCTGAATGATTCCCCCTCATGGATTCTAAATCAGATGAAATCGTGACCCTGCTGATGTCATCCTCTAGCTGGGGACGCTAGAGCGCTATAATGACAGTCAGGGGCTAAACGCTGTGCCAAATTATTGTATATAGTCGAATCATCTCAAAATGATTCTAATTCACATAACTAACATAATAATACTATTTAAGATTTTTTCCTGATGTCCCTAGCACTTTAAACTCCAGTTTGTTTGTTTGTTTGTTTGTTTTTAACTGGTGAAATTTATACTGGGGCACTGCAGATCAATACTGGGGTATCTGCCCCGGTGAAATATGTCTACTATGGGGAACCATTGCCCAGCCCTAATAAAATTATGAGAAATGTATGCGGCATTTTAATTTTACCCAGATAATGTCAAGAGGCAAATAATAAGCAGCCCACAGAGAGACGATCCCATTTCTTCAAACAAAAAAATGTATTTAGGTTAGTTCATGCTCGTTTAAAGATGGCACCTTGTTGCCGCTTCATCACTAAGGTGTCCCGATTCTATCCAAACTCACAGAAACTCAGCTTGACGCTTTACGCGAGCATTCCCGAAACATATACACTTGCTTTTTCACACGCAGGTGTGACGCCGAGTTCAGCCGACAGTGTCGCGGGCCGCCTCGCTTGGCTGGTGTCGCCCGCTGCTTATGAAAGTTCTAATAGACTTCCCGTCATGCTCGTAAAAGTAGGGAGCGGTAGATTTATGATCTCATTTAGCCGCGCCTGTACAGCGGCCAGCTCCAGGGTCGCTCTAATGAAACACTGGGGGAAGTCCTTCCTCTCGACAGCGATACCTGCTGCTCAGACGCCTAATTGGATAATCCCATTGAACTTTGTTAATCATTAAGAGCCTCACAGCTTCATTGCGCCTCAGGTAATTGCAAGAGTTGATTAGTTAGTTGCCGTGATGTTTGCTGCTAAACTGCGGTTTCTACGCTCCCTTCATTTTAGATGCTATGTGCTGACAGTCAAAGTTGGACAAGTTTCAAAAGTTAAAATCTTTTTTTACAGGCTAAAAGCCTTTCAAGTTGAGGCTCAGGTTGTTGTTGCGGTACACTATATATTTTTTTATCTGTTCCACCTTTATTCGTGGACGGATTTCAATGAAATTTGGTTGGTATATTCTAAGGATGTATACTCATTGATTTTTAATTTTTTGGATCAGGGCTGACTGATTGGACTGACTGTGGACTTATTGTTGCCTGTTAGTCAGGAGTTATCCAGGTTTTTTATAATTGTGTGCCTGAGAAGCCCTTTCAGACATTGTTGTGATTACCTCATTGGCAGCCTTTGACAGCAATAGATGTCCAACCCATTTGAACTGGTAGGGTTGGCAGCGAATGAACGACATTTCATTCGCCGCCAGCCATAGGCATCGCCAGACATATTTCACTGGGGCAGTTTAAGTCTACATAGCAAAATCTACACAATACGCCTATTTAATATGGTCATATTACTCTATTCACTCCATATTGACAATGTGCACATGGCTCCTTAAGGTGCTTATGACAGCAAAAAGCATGTTTACTTCATATTTCACGCGTATTTTATGCTCCTAAATGAAATGGACCGCTTGGATGTGTGTGGAAGCGCTCGATTGATTTATTCAATTTTTTAAATCCCGCGCCATGAAAATGAGTGACTTCCCGGATTGAGGAAGAATGCGAATGTGACGTCAGCTGGGTCACCAGCTCACAATTCAGCCATTACTATATAGCATGCAGAAGGACTGCAGATTCATCTGATTTTGTGGATTAATTTGTTTATTTTTTGCATCACGCCAGCCCAATGTGCTGCAGGCTTTTGTTGCTACACCAGGGAGAGTAGTGTGAGGCTTTTTGGATTTCCAAAAGACCCTTGTTCACCGTGATGGCCAAAACAAGTCAGACAACCGAGGAACCATTGGACGGACAAGGAAGTGAGTAAGCTTCTTGTTTTATGTCAAATACTGGGATCGTGGTAAACGTTTTAATAAGGAGGTGTCTGGCATTTTGTGGGTGACAATACTTCCTGTCCACCGAGAAGGCCACACAGCCGACGACCGGCAGCCTGTCGCAGACCCCCCCCCCCCCCCCCCCCCTCTTCACGTGACCGCCGAGAGAGCGCTATACTTGACTTATGCTCGGGCGGCCCCTGCGCTCGTCTGCGGTTATCCATGTCGTTTTGATGAGTTGTAAAGTCGTAATGCTATTGCTAATGTTTCCATGCCTCTGTGGTATATTAGGATGCGCACTGGCTGGGGGACTTTAATGATACTTCCGCGATCGTGGGCACTCTCTGGGTAAGGAATCTCTGGAATCTATACTCTCAGATCAAAATACTGCATCATGTCTGTGAGTCCCTTTTATTAAATCTATTATTAATTCATCAAAAACTCCCGCTCCCAGTCATTAATGAACAAGCTGAATAATACATTTTCCCTCGACCTCTACTGGGGTCTTGTGGGCCTTAAAGGATACAATTTTTCTAACACGTATTTACATATTTGTACAAATGTTACACTAAAATATTCAAACAATACCAAGGTTTTTGACAGATTGTCCTTGATAAAATAGTTGATTTTTCCATTGAGAAATGGCTTGTTCTTCTCTTTAACAATTGTATCGATAATTGGTAATTGTCCTTTTTGCGAGAGAATCGTTATCGTGAGCCTTGTATCGCAAATGCAGCAAATCATTTTATAACGTGAGGTACCCACCCCTTCTTACGACTAAACATGGACATTACCGTGAAAATTAGAAAATGTTTACTACTACATTTTTCAGTTTCTCAATGATTTTGTTCGAAAGACTAGTACCTAGTACCAAATCACCATATAATGTGCATCTTGCTGATTAGGATAAAAATCAGTCATTACTCATTCCTCAATGGGGAAATTGAGATTTTACTGCATGAAAATGGAAGGGAGCGGCACACCAGAACAACAACAGCAAAACTCTAAAATCCAATAATTGGACCAAGATCGGCTTCTAGACCACCATCAATCATCCTCATTGCTTCGCTTTTTCAAATCAGCTTTTCAATGAATTACAGTATTTACACCTAAGCCAATAAATGTGAAAACAAGCTTTGAGAAAAATGCTTTTCAACTTTTAAGACGGCAACCAAGAAATACGACCTAAAGTACCTACGCTGAGACACACGATGAAATAAAGGTAATTGCTGTGATGCATATACAGTATATTCAGTGAAAGAAACAGACCTCCAGAGTGGGTGAATAAAATAATTTTCAGTACATCATAACTCCTTTTTCACGCCATCAACTCAATAAAGCGCTTATATCTATGTGTGTATGACATAATATGAATAAATTGACTTTTAGACCTCTTATTACCAGCGAAAAAATGCTCTGAGGCAGCTGACAATGTACCAATCAAAACGGAACTGAGGTCAGTGTCCGTCAAGTGCTGTAAGCGTTTACATCCTGTGTGTAACCCTGTAAAGCTCGATTTATAGGCTGTTGATTAAACCTTTGCAGAGCCAGTGACTATTTATTGTAATTAAAAAAATCAATATTATTGACTAATAATTAATGCAATGCTACTCCGATCCTTTCCGTAAGTCACTCTCACTCTGTTGATTTTAGGGCATTTCTGGGTCACTTCCTCTTGATATTGGGTAATTTCTGGGTGACGTCCTGTTTATTTTTATCACTTTCTCTTGATTTTGGGGCAGTTCCGTGTCCCTTTCTGTTCAATTGAGGGGGATTCCTGTGTCACTTTTGACTTTGGTGATACTCAAGGCCACTTCCAGTTGATTTTGTGTCGATTCCTGCTGATGTTGGGGCATTTTCTGGTCACTTTAGTTGACTTTGGGGCATTTAAGGGCAATGCTCCCTCTAATTTTTCAAGTGTCTGAGCAGACACTCAAGCTCCCTGAGCACACTGCGGACCACTGTGAGCGACATCTGATGCGTACGCTGTGGCCACAAACCGGTATCACGCCTGTTCAAAACCTGGGATCATAGCAAGTTACAGCTTATTAAAATAATCAAATGAAATCTGTATTTTTCATGAGTTTACTTTTAATATAATTGATTTAGTCCATTTAAAATGAAAAAGACAAAAATCACGTTTGTGAGTTGTGTGATATGTTATATGTATAGGTGCTGCTTTAACCATAGAGTGGAATGAAAACATATCTGAACCTTTTGGATTTTCTCACATTTCTGCATAAAATCTCCATCAAATGTGATCTGATCTTTGTCAAAATCCCATCGATGAAAATACTGTGTCTGCTTCAACTAAACCTACCCAAGCATTTATAAGATTTTATACTGTATTTTAATGAGCATAGCATCCAAACATTGACAGAAGGGGGAAAAATATGGAAGTGAACCCTCTGCCTAAGGAGACTTAAAGAGCAATCGAAACCAATTTTTGCCAAACATTATAAGTTAGGTGTGTGCCCAATCACGGATGAGTGGTTTAAAGCTGTCCTGCCCACTATAAAATACACACCTGGTAAGAAATGCTTTGATGAGAAGCATTGTCTGATGTGCATCATGGCTCTGTCAAAACAGCTGTCTGAAGACCTACGATCAAGGATTGTAAATTTTTATAAAGCTGGGAAAGGATACAAAACCATTTATAAAAGTCTGAATGTTCATCAGTCAACAGTCAGAGAAGTTGTCTACAAATGGAGATAGTTTGGCACAGTTGCTTCTCACCCAAGGAGTGGCCATCCACCAAAGATGACGCCAAGAGTTCAACGCAGAATACTCAGAGAGGTAAAAAAGGAACCTTAGAGTGTCTGCTAAAGACTTACAGAAATCACTGGCACAGTCCAATATCTCTGTGCACACATCAACTATATTTAAAACTATGGCCAAGAATGGTGTTCATGGAAGGACTCCACTGAGAAAGCCACTGCTGTCTAAAAAAAAAACATTCTTGCTCGTTGAATGTTCACAAAAAAGCACTTGTACACTCCACAATTTTGGCAAAATATTTTGTGGACTGACGAAACCAAAGTTGAATTGTTGGGAGTAACACGCAATGTCATGTGTGGAGGAAAAATGGAATAGCTCACCGACATCAACACCTCATCCCCACTGTGGAGCATGGTGGAGGGAGAATCATGATTTGGGGCTGTTTTGCTGCCTCAAGGCCTGGACAACTTGCAATCATTAATGGAAGAATGAATTCAAAAGTTTATCGGGATGTTTTGCATGAAAACCCGAGGCCGGCTGTCAGACAGTTGAAGCTAAAGAGAGGATGGATGCTGCAACAAGGCAGAGATCCAGAAAGCAGAAGTAAATCAACTTCAGAATGGTTTCAGAAGAACAAAATACACGTTCTGAAGTGGCCAAGTCAAAGTCCAGACTTGAACCCCATTGAGATGCTGTGGCATGACCTAAAGACAGCAATTCATGCCAGACTCCCCTGGAATCTGAATGAACTAAAGCAGTTTTGTAGAGAAGAACGGGCCAAGCTTAGTCCTGATTGATTTGTCAGACTGATCTGCAACTACAGGAAGTGTCTGGTTGAAGTTATTGCTGTCAAAAAAAGGAGGGGGGGGGGGGGACAAAATATGAAATGTGATGGTTCACTTACTTATTTTCCCCCCAGCTGTCATTGTTTGCTTGCTATCCTCATTAAAATATGAAAACCTATAAATGTTTTGGTGGTTTAAGTTAAAGCAGACACAGTTTTTTCATCTGTGTGATTTTTACAAAGATCAGATCACATTTGATGGTGATTTTAAGCAAAAATATGAGAAATTCCAAAAGGTTCAGATACTTTTTCATTCCACTGTATATACAATCATGGTGTAGTAACCAACCAAATCGGAGCATCATGTTGCCGTATTGAACGCACCAAGGGGGTGTCGTGTTGACACATCACTGCGGTACCGACAGTAGTACTGGTGACGCTACACTACGTTTCTGTTGAATTTTATTTTGTGCGCTGCATAGATTTCCTCGTGCGCTGAGTATGTGCAAGCAGTGCGCGATCGCACACTTGCGCAGCTTATATTACATTACATTACATTGTCCTGCTGATATTGGGTCATTTCTGGGTGACATTCCACTTATTTTCATCTATTTCTGTTGATTTTGGAGCAGTTCTGTGTCCTTTTCTGTGGATTTTGGGGGATTTCTGTGTCACATGACTTTGGGGCAATTTAAGGTCACTTTCAGTCCATTTTGTGTCACTTGCTGTTGATTTTTGGGAATTTTCTGTTGATTTTAGGGCATTTCTGGGTCATTACCTGTTGATATTGGGTAATTTCTGTGTAACATCCTGTTCATTTTGATCACTTTTGGTTGATTTTGGGGCAGTTCCGTGCCCCTTTCTGTTGATTTCTGTTCTTTCTGAGGATTTCTGTGTCACTTTTGTCTTTGGTGCAATTCAAGGTTACTTCCAGTTGATTTTGTGTCACTTCCTGTTGATTTTTGGGCATTTCTGCGTAACTTCCTATTGATTTGGGGGAATTTCTACATCAGTTCTTGTTGACTTCAGTGCTGCAACGATTAACTCGAGTAATTCGATTAGAAAAAAGCTTCAAATAAAATTGTACTGCTTCAAGGATTCATTTATTTAGAGTGGCGATGTTTTTGTTTGTTTTGAAAATGTTTGCATTTAGTTTTAGTTTTGCATTTAGATTTATTTTTTTTGGGTGCATAAACAACCCTCTAGTAGCAACAGTGAATATGACATAACTTATCTACCATTGCTGGAACCAGCTGCTCCCTGTTAAGACTAATATAAGGTTGTAAGTTTTTGTTTGAGCAAATATGATTATTTATGTATTTGTAATTTAGTTAAGAGGTATATTTAACAGTTTTTTTTTTTTTTTTTTTGTGGGAATATGTGTTTGGATGATTTGTTAAGAGCACTGTAAAAAAAAAAGAAAAAACATTTGCATTTTATAGCATTTATGCTAGCAGACTTTTGCTAAGCAAGTTAGTCAGTTGTTCTTTTTTTGTACTTCGATCCTATTTATTATTTATTTAAGATCAGGTATATTGTTAAATGTAATAATTGCTCTTGTAAAAATTAAAGTGACATTCTGCATGGTTTGAAAAACAAATTTTATTTTGTATTTGTATTTTAATGATTTTTGAAAGTGCAATTTTGGAATGTTTTACCTCTCCTAAAATTTATTCTGCAACGCATTTAATGTTCCTAGTCCGATTACTCGATTATTCGAACTAACAAATGGATAGGTTAATCGATTATTTAAATAAATAATAGCTGCAGCCTTAGTTGACTTCCTGTACATTTTGGTATAATCTCAGGTCGCTTAATTTTGGGCCATTTCTGGGTCATTTCCTCTTCATTTGGTTAATTTGTATTGCTTTGGGGGCATTTCCGGTTTACTTCTTGCTGATTTCAAGTCACTTTCTGTTGATTTCGGGGAATTTTGGGGTCACACCTCTTTAATTTTGTGTCAATTTGAGGATTTTTTTTTTTTTTATTTGTCAAAAAATAATGACGAATGAAGAAACTGAAAGAGCTAACTTTTTTTTCTAATATATGTTGTATTGACATCGAATTGAAAGTTTTAGGATCATAACAACAGTATTCTCTGTTAAGTGAGACCGTTTGCGAAATATTATGGCATTATTTTGTTTGCCTCGTGAAAACAGTATGGCATTACTCATGTCAATGTGGTATGCTCAAATGAACCACTGAGTGTGTTCTAACAGTTTATCTAGTTTATCTCGCCCCACTCATCGCACCTCGTCTGCACAACACCATCGTCAATAGCCATCTTGTCCGCCGCAAACAGCCGAGCGATGCCAAGCGCTCGTTAGGGTGGTTGCCGCGGTAGCCGTCGCAGGACTCGGATTTGGTGTCGTTTATTATTTGGCATCATTAGTCTCACTAAGAGTTGGCCGACTGAGCCCCTACGCCGACTTGACAGTGCACATGACACATCTGTGCACCCCAACCCCTTTGGAACGAGAGAGCGCCAGATGGAAAGTTGGCTCCGTGGTGAGAGTGATGGAGTGGGAAGGTAAAAAGGAGGCACTGGTGTTTAGCCCAGCTTGCACCACATTTTCACTCATTATTTATAGTTAGTACATTAAAAAACGTTTATCAATAGTAGACATCCAATCCATTTGAAGTGGGAGGGTGGCAGCGAATGAAGATTACTCTATTATTATTATTGATTATTTTGTTGATTTTTAGTCCTTAAAAAATCAAACACATACTAAAACACAATCTTTTCACCCGATTCCGATCCCGGGAAAATGGCGATCGGGACGGATTTCTGATCATGTGATCGGTTCGGGGAAAATGGACTACGAGCGCCAGGCTTGCCGCCCATATTGAACTGGTCAGTAATTATAGAATATACAGTGTAATATATATACGGTAAGGAACAGAAGTATTTGCACCCCTTGTGATTTTGCAAGTTCACCCAGTTAAAAAATAGGTAGAGGTCTGAAATTCCAATCATAGATGCATTTCCACTCATAGAGACATAATCTAAAAAAAATCCGGAACTCATATTGTATGATTTTTTAATAATTTATTTGTAATTTACTGGGGTTCAGACGTATTTGTACCCCTGAGAAAATCAGTGCGAATATTTAGTGCAGAAGCTAATTACAGAGGTCACACGCTTTCTGTAGTTCTTCACCAGGTTTCACTGAACCCCACATTGCTCCTGGTGCTGCGTCACCAGTAGGTGGATGGCGAGATAGTGTAAAGCGCTTTGAGCGCCTTGAAAGGTGGAAAAGCGCTATATAAGTATGACACCATTTACCATATACCATTCACATATGGAAACAGGGATATTGGCCCATCCCTCTACACAAATCTTCTCTAGATCTGTGAGGCTGTCGTTGAGAAACACCAAGTTTCAGCTCCATCCAAAGAGTTTCTATTGGATTGATGTCTGAAGACTGGCTAGGCCACTCCAGAACCTTGATATGCTTTTTACGCAGCCACTCCTTGGCTTGGCTGTGTGCTTCCGATCAGTGTCATGTTGGAACATCCATCCATGACTTATCTTCAAGTCTCTGACTGAGGGAAGGAGGTTGTGGCTCAAAATCTGACAACATATTTAATCATTCATCTTTGCTGTATATAGTACAGTCGTCCTGTCCCCTTTGCCGAAAAGCAGCCCCAAGACATAAGGTTTCCACCCCCATACTTCACAGTGGGGATGGTGTTCTTGGGATTGTACTCATCCTTCTTTTTTCTCCACACACGGCGCGTAAAGTTTGCCCCAAAAATTTGTATTTTGGTCTCATCTGACCACATGACTTTGCCCCATGACCCCTCTGCATCGTTCAGATGGTCCCTGGCAAACGTCAGACATGTACAGGGAACCTGCTGAGCAATGCATGATTTTAAACCATTCCACCGTAGTGTTCTACTGACAGTGGCCTTTGAAACTGTGCATCCAGCTCTCTTCAGGTCATTGACCAGCTCCCGCCGTAGTTCTAGGCTGAGCCCTCAAATTTTTATCATGAGTGATGCCCCACAAGGAGAGATTTTACATGGAGCCCCAGTCCGAGGTAGATTATCTGTCAAGTCCATTTTCTAACAATTGCTGCAACTGTTGATTTATTCTCACTAAGCAGCTGTCCAATTGTCCCATAGCCTTTTTTAGCGTTGTGGAGCACAACGATTTCTTCTCTGGTGTTTTTCGAAAGCTCTCTGGTCTTGCCCATGGTAGCAGTTGGATTATGACTGACTGAGGGGGGCACAGGTGACAATAAAGAGCTCAACGGGTAGTTAGTGGGTGGTTACTCATGGGTTAAAGGTGGACTTTTTTTTTAAGATAGACTGACAGCTCTTTGTCATAGTTATTGCTGATTCTCAGGGGTACAAATACTGCTTATGTTATGTTAATACTTATGAACCCCAGTAAATTACAAATAAATTATTGAAAAGTCATACAATGTGAGTTTCGGATTTATTTTTTGTATTATGTCTCTATAAGTGGGAATGCACCTACGATTGAAATTTCAGACCTCTAAATATTTTCTAAGTGGGCGAACTTGCAAAATCACAAGGGGTGCAACTACTTCTGCTCCTCATAGTATATACAGTACAGGCCAAACGTTTGGACACACCTCATTCAAAGCAACACAAATTAAGGTCCCGACCCCATTGACAGAGCAATAAATTCCGCTAATCAACCCTGAAAAGCCATACTTGTGAAGTCAAAAACCATTTTATGTGACTCCTTCTTGAAGCTCATCAAGAGAATGTCAAGAGTGTGCGAAAAAGTAATCAGAGCCAAGGGTGGCTACTTCAAAGATATTAGAATATTATACATGTTTTTAGTTATTTCACCTTTTTTTGCTAAGTGCATGATTCCACGGTGTTCATTCATAGTTTTATACCTTCAGTGAGATTTTACAGCATAAATAGTCATGAAAATAAAGATAACGCATGAATGAGAAGGTGCGTCCAAACGTTTGGCCTATACTGTCCTTAATGTATTGCTAAAGTTACTTAGGGTTTTAGGTCCTCTCAAATGACGCTTTCTAGAAGTAAGTGCACTTTATGCTATTTCTTTTTTGCTATTCTTAAAACGGCACTTAAGCTTAAGATATTTTAGATTTTTCCCAGGTAATTGTTTTTCTGCTGCTTTATATTGAAATGCAATTAATTGCATCATAAAAAAAAGGCTTTTTAGGACAAACATTGCATTGATATGAAAATGTGATTAAAAGCCTAATTAATTAAAAGCCTAATTAATCATTTAATTAATACAGAATTTTCCTTCAATTCACAGGACACAACATTGGACGCCACAACAACATTTACAACTTCAACATTATTATCTAAAGCTGCGTTCAAAACGAACGCATTTTTTTTCCCTCGTCGCGTAATAGGTTCCCATACGAAGTCCTTGTAACCACGAATTGAAGAGCGACGGTCGACCTCTCGATGAAAGTTCAACCAAATAGGCTTCGCCCTGCTATGTTACCGTTCAAATTTCGCACCACAGAGAAGATTTGATCTTTTTGCGACAGATTTCAGCAACAATAAGGAAGCGGCCGATCAAATCGGTTTTCTCATTCATGTGAATTCAGTTGCCATAGCTGGCCCTTCTCAACACCCAGTCAACAAAGTCCAAAGGAAGAACGAAAGAAAAAAATAGGACTACGAGAATAGCAAAATATTGGGAGATAAAAGTATTCTACGAGAATAAAGTCATACATTTTAGTATTACGAGAGAAAGTCGTACTATTAAAAGATTAAAATGGCAATATTACCAGATTAAAGTGGTTTTGTTGCTTATTTTAATGTTACAAAAGTTACAGTACTTCCACTTCAGCTTTTTCCAGAAGTGTTGCGGAGTGCAAAACACATATTTTAGTTTCTTTTGGCAATACTATTGTATTTCTGGATTATTTTGTTACTTTTAAGCCCTTAAAATAAAAAATATATATATATATATATATTTTTTTTTATTAAAACCTCTATCCTTTTCACCCGATTCCGATCCTCTGAAAAATGGCCCGATTTTCAATCACCTGATCGGCTCAGGGACATCCCTAGTTTTTACCAACACAAAACTACTTTTTGAATAATATTAGAGGGAAAAAAAAGTAGAATAATGAGGTTCAAGTCCGTATTTTCCGCAATATAAGGCGCACCGGATTAAAAGGCGCACCTTCAATGAATGGCCTATTTTAAAACTTTTTTCATACAGTATACAGTGCCTTGCAAAAGTATTCAGCCCCCTTGAATCTTGCAACCTTTCGCCACATTTCAGGCTTCAAACATAAAGATACGAAATTTAATTTTTTTGTCAAGAATCAACAACAAGTGGGACACAATCGTGAAGTGGAACAACATTTATTGGATAATTTGAACTTTTTTAACAAATAAAAAACTGAAAAGTGGGGCGTGCAATATTATTCGGCTCCTTTACTTTCAGTGCAGCAAACTCACTCCAGAAGTTCAGTGAGGATCTCTGAATGATCCAATGTTGTCCTAAATGACCGATGATGATAAATAGAATCCAAATGTGTGTAATCAAGTCTCCGTATAAATGCACCTGCTCTGTGATAGTCTCAGGGTTCTGTTTAAAGTGCAGAGAGCATTATGAAAACCAAGGAACACACCAGGCAGGTCCGAGATACTGTTGTGGAGAAGTTTAAAGCCGGATTTGGATACAAAAAGATTTCCCAAGCTTTAAACATCTCAAGGAGCAATGTGCAAGCCATCATATTGAAATGGAAGGAGCATCAGACCACTGCAAATCTACCAAGACCCGGCCGTCCTTCCAAACTTTCTTCTCAAACAAGGAGAAAACTGATCAGAGATGCAGCCAAGAGGCCCATGATCACTCTGGATGAACTGCAGAGATCTCCAGCTGAGGTGGGAGAGTCTGTCCATAGGACAACAATCAGTCGTACACTGCACAAATCTGGCCTTTATGGAAGAGTGGCAAGAAGAAAGCCATTTCTCAAAGATATCCATAAAAAGTCTCGTTTAAAGTTTGCCACAAGCCACCTGGGAGACACACCAAACATGTGGAAGAAGGTGCTCTGGTCAGATGAAACCAAAATTGAACTTTTTGGCCACAATGCAAAACGATATGTTTGGCGTAAAAGCAACACAGCTCATCACCCTGAACACACTATCCCCACTGTCAAACATGGTGGTGGCAGCATCATGGTTTGGGCCTGCTTTTCTTCAGCAGGGACAGGGAAGATGGTTATAATTGACGGGAAGATGGATGCAGCCAAATACAGGAACATTCTGGAAGAAAACCTGGTGGTATCTGCACAAGACCTGAGACTGGGACGGAGATTTATCTTCCAACAGGACAATGATCCAAAACATAAAGCCAAATCTACAATGGAATGGTTCAAAAATAAACATATCCAGGTGTTAGAACAACTGGGTCCTCCGTCTCGTACATGACAATAAATATCACAAACCGGCCGTGGCGCAGTTGGTAGCTAGAGTTGTTCTGGGACAGAAGGATCAGCGGTTCGATTCCTGGCTGCAACTGACCACTTTCGAAGTGCCCTTGGGCAAGGCACTGAACCCTAATTTGTCCCCAAAGGGTTGGCAGCACCTTTGGTGTGTGAATGTGTGCATGAATGGGTAAATGTGTGCTAATGTAAAGCGCTTTGGGCATGGTAACCATGTAGTTAAATGCGCTATATAAGTACTGTCCATTTACCATTTACTGCTAAAGGCACCCGGAGGGTGCCACTGGTTTGTGCTACCTTTGCGCTAGTTGTTGGGACACCCCTCTGTTACTGTTAAAATTGGTACGCTTCGTCAGCCGTGATGGAGGTGATGCGATTGACGTCAACACTCGAAATTAATATCTCAATATCTATAAAACGAAAGCAGCACAAACGTTTTTACAGCACAAACTAGCACAAACAAAGTATAAACGAATGACACCATTTTCAGTCATTTTTAATCAACAGGGGTGGTTAATTGACCTCAGATTGAGCTATAAGAGAATTGTTCATGTCTCAAAAACAATAGTACAAATGGATATTTTTTCAGCACAAACGAGCACAAACCTAGCACAAACAAATGACATAATTTTTCTTTAAATTTACGTCAGAGTTGGCGGCTGCTTATCGTAGTTTCGAGACCTGTGGCGGCTCAATATTGATTCATATACAGTGTATCACAAAAGTCAGTACACCCCTCGCATTTCTGCAGATATTTACGTATATATTTTCATGGGACTACACTGACAAAATTACACTTTGACACAATGAAAAGTAGTCTTTGTGCAGCTTATATAATAGAGTTAATTTATTTTTCCCTCAAAATAACTCAAAATATAGCCATTAGTATCTAAAACCCTGGCAACAAAAGTCAGTAAACTCCTTAGAAACTACATCCCTAAATGTCCAAATTGAGTACTGCTTGTGATTTCCCCACCAAAATGTAATGTGACTCATTAGTGTTATTAGGTCTAGGTGTGCATAGGGAACAGGTGTGTTCAAATTTGTAGTGCAGCTCTTACACTCTCTCATACTGGTCACTGAAAGTTCCAACATGGCACCACATGGCAAAGAACTCTCTGAGGATCTTAAAAGACATATTGTTGCACTACATGAAGATTGCCAAGGCTGCCAGAAGTTTGCCAACACCCTGAAACTGAGCTGCAGCACAGTGGCTAAGATCATCCAGCGTTTTAAATGTTGATTAAATACGTTAATATTGACAACTTTAACTAAGGGGTGTACTCACTTTTGTTGACAGGGCTTTAGATATTAATGGCTATATTTTGAATTATTTTGGGGGGAAAATAAATTAACTATATTATATACTGTAAGCTGCACACAGACTACTTTCATTGTGTCAACGTGTCATTTTGTCAGTGTTGTCCCATGAAAAGATAGACTTAAATATCTGCAGAAATGCGAGGGCTGTACTGTTTTGTGATACACTATATAAAGCACCGGGTTATAAGGTGCACTGCCGGCTTTTGAGAAAATTTAAGGAAAATACGGTACTCCATGTATTTACTTGACGTACAGCGAAAGTTGTTCAAGGTACGTGGACCACAACTTTGGCAACTAAAAGGTTGGTCAGAACACAAGACAGCATTTAACGGCGGACGTAGGGCGAGCGACGCGATTTCACCAGCAAAATTCGTCCGGTCTGAACGCAGCTTTAGATTCAACAGGATTGGACATTCACTCGTGATAAATCCATTTACATTCTCAGCAGATGGATGACTGGATGCCACAAGATTGCACAATTATTGTAAAAACTAAGCATGACCACCATCTCTACTCCAGTGTTGCTTTGTCAATGATGATGAGATGATAACCAGCTTAAAACGTGTTTTGAGAGACAAAAACATAATGAGACGAATGGCAGTTTTCGGACGAAAACGCTCAATCGTTTTTGTCACATGTTCACAATGTGTGACATTTTATATGTAGTTAGTCTGCATCGTAGCAGTGTCTGGTTGTGTCACCCATTTGACATAACCACACCCCCAACTCACCACTGTCCTCTCCTCTAAAGGCTTGTACACACGGTAAGATTTGTTTTCTCATCTTGGCCAGAAACAATATGCAATGTTGCGCGAAATAAAGTTAAATTTGTAATTAGTCCATTTCAGTTGATTCGATTTAAAGGTGATTTCATTAAGATTCATCTTTAAGGCCCTTTCAAACTAGCGGCAGCCTAGTGTGAAGGGTTCAGCGGCAACCCATTTATTCTGTTAGCAGGAGGGGACTTCTCGTTGAAAGTGAGCAGTGGTGGTTGTTTGGACGCAGCAGAAAATCTTGAGTGAATTATCGCCGAGGGGCAGGGCCCAAAATTGAGACTTGTTCTGTTTTCATAGCAGAGGGGCAGGCTTACTTATATCTTTGCAATCAGGCTTTTTTCGGGTGTTTTGAGTTCTAGGACTATCGAAAAATGACTCATACCTCTCCTTGCTAAGCTAAATGGTACCTCAATGTGCGTTTGAGTGGAAATGTAGTTCACGAACAACAGCAAAAACTATTCACCTTCTTATCTATTATAATGCAGCCTTGAAATAGGAAAAGTCGCAGTTTTCTTGTGCAACAATGAAAAATAAACACATTGGTGGTTGGGACTATAGTAAATAAGCTTGCTGCTTTTCACTATCTTCTACGTCAGGCTAGGTGGCTCCTTCCCTTTGGCGCTGGCTGTGGACAGCTCTTCACACTGGGCTGAAGCTAGTGTGAAAACTTAAGGTAAGATTTGTTTTCTCATCTTGGCCAGAGACAATATGCAATGTTGCGTTAGCTTTCGAAGGTCTGTGCTGTGCTGAGTGATCATCACACTAAATGTAACACGTAGCGTTACCATAGCATTAATGTTCATGTTAGCATTAGCCCAATGCTAAACTCTCGGACAACTTTTTTTTTCATACAGTTCGTGGCGTCCAGGTGGGTCCAATTTATTGAAAATAATGTTATGTTTTCCTGCTGACTGTGTATTATCACCAAGTTGGCGTTGTCCTGGTAGATGCTGTCTGTCAATGTATACTCGAAATAGTTGGAAACCCTTATTTAAATTTGGAGTAATTTTTTTTTAACTTTACAGACGAAAACACTTTTAGTAAACATTGACTAAAACTAGACGAAATTAGTCTTGAGTTTTCCTCAACAAAAACTAGACAAATGCATTTTGAGATGACTAAAATATGACTAAAACTAATAAGTATTCTCATCCAAAAGACTAAGACAAAATTTAAAAGGGCTGCTCTTGGGAAGATAATTCATGTGTAAAAAAAAAAAAAAAAAAAAAGAAAGAAAGAAAGTACTGTACTTGTACCACAAAGTGAAATGCCTACTTTATCATGCAATGATGTGCGTCCTTTGGCTTAATTGGGACGGGATTTAATAAGCCCAGGCTTCTCCCGTCAGCCCTTGTCTTTTCTTCGGGTTTCTTCGGGTTAAACTTATCACAATGCTATCTTGTAACTGTTAATGATACAGATGATGATGACAGTAAACAATTTCCAATTTCCAAAACAACACTGCTCTACTTTTTGTCTGCTATTGATGGTGTTAGACATCCAATCCATATGAAGTGTGCATTTCAAATGGATTGGACTTCTACAAGTTTTGAACTCATTACAATTCACAGGACGCAAGATTGGACGCCACACGATCGGGCATCTATCATTGTCATCATGTCAGCGTTTTAGAGTTTCAGGGCCTTCGTACTCATTAAAGAACCACTTTCGCACTATCCAGATGTGCGATGCTTTGACTGACGTCACGCTCAGGCCCGCTTCAAGCAGTTCATCTCTCTCCACTGAGCATTCTGTTGGAAAGGGGGAGCACCGAAAGCAAGCAGACCGGACGCTGAACTTGAGCAAATGTAGGGCGCGGGTTGTAAAGGGCAAGCAGAAGCCACCCGGGTGCCAGCGGCGTGCAAGCTGGCACCCGTGTGTCACAAGAGTGTCGCTACATCGCCTTTGATAAGAGCACCAAACACGCCGGTGAGTCACAATGGCCGGGTCGTGGCCGGGAAACGTCTCATTAATCTTGATGGGACTCGATGAGGCGTTTACATTCGACTTTTATTCTTTATGAGGGGAAGATTATCTGCTGTCGCACATGCTAAAGATTCAAGGCGCCGTCAAACCGGCCTTTCTGTTTTGATCAAACTTTGATGAAAGGCACAATAGCTGAAATCAAGTCGCTTCTCATAACGATGTATATTTTTATTCCGCCTGTCTCTTTGAAATGCAAAATGGATGACTTCAGCCACGAATTCGGTGTTCACCAGCAACATATTTCATCTTGCTCTCGACAGTGAGCGAGATAAGTGAAATGGACGGATTAAGCTGACCGCCGAAGGGGAATGTGGATGTTGGGCAGGACTTCCACAGTTTTAGTGGTGTAAATAATTCAAATCCTGCTCACATTCTGAGCACTTTTTATATTGACAATTTACTGCGACTAGCCTGCTGAACATTGTTCATATTAGAAAAGTGAGATTGACGTGATAGACGTCCAGTCCTGTGGCTTTTTTCATCCTTCTGTGAATTTAAATTAGCTTACCGCTAGTAGAGGTCCAAGGTATTTCAACTGGGAGAATGGCTGCTAATAGATTGATGAAATAACATTAAAGGCAGTAAAATTGTAGGAAGGTTGGCAATGTCTTTCCTTACGCTGCGTTCAGACCACGCGACAATGTGTTGCCCAATGCAATTGCGTGTTCATCTTACGTCACCAAATGTTGAAGTCTGCATACACCCAACAACAAGTTCACGTGAATAAGTAATATAATGACTTTAATCTCGTAATTTCACTTTTTTTTTTTTTTTTTTAAATCCAAAGCAGTTGTGTATTGACACAGATCATACAAAGGGAAAAGTCTGAGTCCTTCAAACAAAACCACTTCCTGTTCACGTAAAGTAAAAATAAGTAACAAAACTACTTTGCGATTTTTCTCTTGTAATATTAAAATTTTAATCGCACTATATTATAATGTACATTTAAAAAGTTTTAAAATGTAATTACAGTTATAAATTACTTCTCTCAAATAGTAATTCAGTAACTCAGTTACCCCATTGAAAGAGTAATTATTTACTCCGCAAAGTAATTGACGTTACTTTACATGTGTCTGTTGTTTAATAGTAAAATTATAGTAAACATCAATGAAACAAGAACTCTCGCGTCTCCACTTGTGAAGAACCCAGCATACTCAGTGTACCTTACCATCCCTTAGCATTAATGGTAAGGACAGTAGTTTATTTTTTTCCATCCATCCATCCATCCATCCATCCATCCATCCATCCATCCATCCATCCATCCATCCATCCATCGCTTAATCTGTGGTCGGGGTCTCAGCAGCTTTAGCAGGGAAGCCCCGATTTCCCTCTTCCCAGCACTTCAACCAGCTCCTCCAGTGGGATCCCAATGTGTTCCCAGGCCAGCTGAGAGACATAGTCTCTCCAGTGTGTCCTGGGTTGTCCCCGGGGCCACCTGCCGATGGGACATGCCAGAACACCTCTCCAGGAAGCATCCAGGAGGCATCCGAACCAGATGCCCGAGCCACCTCAACTGGCTCCTCTCAACGCGGAGGAGTAGCGGCTCTGGCACTGTCCCCGATGTCCACGCGACGTTGTAGAGGCTGTCAGCCGTGACAGCCCCACAACATCCAGAACCTTTAGGAACTCCGGGCGGATCTCATTGATCCTATGGGGCTCCGGGAGCTTTCCAACCACCTCAGTGACTTCGACCCCAGAGATAGGAGAGCCCACCTTGGAGTCCCCAGACTCTGCTTTCTCTAAAGAAGGCATGTCGGTGGAATTGAGGCGGTCTTCGAAGTATTATCCCCACCGACTCGCGACGTGCTTAGTCGAGGTCAGCAGTACCCCATCTCGAATATACACACAGTTAATGGTGCACTGCTTTTCTCTCCTCAGACGCCGGATGGTGGACCAGAACTTCCTCGAAGCCGTCCGGAAGTCGCCTTGCCAAACTCCTCCCATGTCCGAGTTTTTACCTCAGCGAATGCCGAAGCTGCAGTCTGCTTGGCCAGCCGGTATCTGTCAGCTGCCTCTGGAGACCTACAAAAAGGCCCAGTAGGCCTCCTTTCTCAGCTTGATGGCAATCCTTACCGCTGGATTTAATGTTTTACTTTGTTATATTAGTATGAGGTGTAATGCATGTATTTGATAGTTATTTTGAGATTTAGGGGGTGTTTAGGGGTACTTAAAGGGTTAAGTCAGACTTACGCGGAAATTCGGGTTACGTCGCCAGCGTAGTAACGGAACTCTTTGTAACCCGGGGACTACCTGTATAGTAGCACTAAAGTGGTGGCGGTGCCATGTGCATGCGCGTGGGTGTGTACGTGTGTGTAAAGAGGGAGTGATTAAAGTGATGATTAAAAAGGGAAATTAATGAGTAAACTAGACTCTAATTTACAGTGTTGTTTTAGTTTTTAGTTTGCATGTGCTATAGTGTATAGCAATTATTTCCACAAAGTTTAAAATTCATAGCTATATACAGTATATTTGTAGTTATACGTTTCCCCACGGTGGGACTAATGATGGCTTTCCACATTTTATCTTATGCTAAACTATTAACCTGATTTTTTTTTTATTTTTTTTTAATTCATAAATTAATAAACATCCTTTCTCTTCATTAGCTAAGCCAGACTGATGAAAAAGGAGTAGGGGAGTCAATTAAAATTTTTCTTACCAATTAATTAAAGGATTTGTAATTAAAGTTCCCACTTTAAATGAAGAGGACTTTTATCGCCATTGGCAGCCAAAGAGTTAAAATACTTTTGCTTTAAGGTTCGTTGTGCGTATCTTCAACCTTATGTCTGCGCTTTTGACTAAAAGTAGTTTTGAAACAGATGGATCTTGCTTCCCCTTAAGACAAACTTACTGAGACTATGTAGTTAAATAAACAAAAATAGACTTTCACACATGCACACACACACACACTTGTGCATGTACTTCATATCCAGATGGCCTCGCATCTCTCGGGACGTTCAATTTCCTTCCATCATTTGAACAGAACGCTGCATTTGCGGTATCGGGCGAGGGACCATTTGAAAACGTGCTCAGGACATCGCTCATCACAGGGAGATCAGAAAATGGCAAATTAATTCACTTAGCTTAATGGTTTTGCTTAATCATTGTTTCACATCGCCCATCAGCAGAGGTGCAAAGTTCTTGTTTGTGCATTTTTAATGGATTATAAATTAGCAAACCCCTCTAAATGTTGTCCCTGATGACAAGGACATACTTCAGCTCATTCAACTTTGATCTTAACAGTTTTTTTTTTTTTTTTTTTTTAATTCAATTTGATTTAATTGGTTTCATTTTGTTTGAATTTAGTTTGATTTGATCTATTATATTTGGTTTATTGTAATTGGTGAACTGCTGCTTTTACGCTATTTGGAGTTGATTTGATTCATTTAGCTTTAGGTTAGTTTGTATCAATGAAACTCATTCTGTGAGTCAATTTAGTCCCTATCCAATCAATGAAATTACACTAAATCCCAGTTAATTTACCGTATTTTCCGCACTGTAAGGCACACCTAAAAGCCTTCAATATTCGCAAAAGCAGACAATGTGCCTTATAATCCGATGCATCTTATATATGGATCAATATTGGTAAATCATGGCGTGACACTCCCTTTCGCGGACCACCATCTAGTGGATGTATAACTCAACCCCAACCACTACTACTGCTATTACGACTTAAAATGCGCTGCCCCTTTTATATGAAAACAGCTTTAAAGTAGGCCATTCATTGAAGGTGCGCCTTATACGCCGATGTGCCTTATAGTGCGGAAAATACGGGAGTCTTTCGAGATTACATTTTGATTTGGTTTAACGACTTCAATTCATTTAATTCGCCTGATTTTTTTTCTACTTACTTTCAACTTCTAAGTAACCTTTTTGTACTGTAATGTGAAACGGAAGAGGTAATTAACTTATTGACTGCCATTGATGGCGCTAGACATTCATTCGCTGCCAACCCTCCCACTTGAAATGGATTGGAGGTCTACTCCTGACAAACTTATTCCAGTTCACAGAAGATCATCGTCAGAGGTACTGAACGAGTTAAATTTTGCGGTCAGAAAAGAAAGTTTGCTGTAACTTAATAACAGATCAACCTATTTAACTCATATACTAGTACAGGTAGTCCCTGGGTTACAACGTAACCGACTTACGTGATTTCGACTTTACGCAGCCAGAGTCTATTTTGGCGCAGGAAGCATAGAGCAGGTAGTACTTCCACACGGGGGTAAAAGTGCATTTACACACAAAGAGGAACATATTTGTGCACACGAAGAACAGCACACGCAGGGAGAGTGCATTTGCTCTCACGAAAAAGTCTCCCAGCCAGGTGAGAGAGAGAGGGGAATGAATAAAGCTGCAAGCCTACATGCACATTATGCTTGTGAAGCACCCACAAAGGCAACACCTGCATATAACACCTTTTGTACTTGTTGTCTTGTCTCAATGTTTCAATTGTGGTCAAATACTTGGGACGAGTTTATGTGATCGTTTTTGATGATGTGAGGATGCCAACTGATTCATGCTAATCGTTTGTGTGGATTGATATTGCCGTCTCAGTCGCTAGTTATAAGTGCAAATTTGAATTGCTGTTATTGAAGATGAAACTAATTTTATTTCATTTTTATTTTAGTTTAATTCTGCAACTGCTGATGTCATGAGCAGCTAAATAAAGTCAGCAAACCACATGGACATCTGACATCGTCATTTCGGAGCTTAGCTCACTGACTAGCTAGGACTTAGCTCCAAAGTCTTGGCAAGGACAGTACAATGACTTATAATAATGTTTTTGAATAGTTAATTTGAGATTTAGGTAGTATTTAGCAGTACTTAAAAAGTTAATCCCGATTTACGGAAGAATTCGGGTTACATCGCCTGTGTCGGAACGGAACTCGTTCGTAACTCGGGGACTACCTGTATTTGCAGGGTACCTCATATGATAAGATAAAAAGGGTCAAAGGTCACATAGGTAAAAAAGGTAATTCTTTGAATTTGGCTGCTTAGGTGGTGATTCTGTAGTTTCTAAATGATTCACCTGGTTTTCCATTCAATTTATTTGAGACACCATTTGAATCTGCTCCATGTAATTTAAGTTAAATTGGTAATTAATCCATTTCAGTTGATTCGATTTAAAGGTGATTTCATTAAGATTCATCCTTAAACTTGCGGCAGCTTAGTGTGAAGGGTTCAGCGGCAACCCATTTATTCTGTTAGCGGGAGGGGAATTCTCGGTGAAAGTGAGCAGTGGCGGTCGTTTGGACGCAGCAGAAAATCTTGAGTGAATTATCACCAAGGGGCAGGGCCCAAAATTGAGACTTGTTCCATTTTCACAGCGAAGGGGCAGGCGTACTTACATCTGTGCAATCGGGCTTTTTGGGCAGACGCGTGTACGCATATCACTGCCGAAGAAACTTTGATAAATGCACTTTTTTAAAGATTCCCGAGCTCTGGGACACTCGAAAAATGACTCATACCTCTCCCTGCTAAACTAAATGGTACCTAAATCTGTGTTTGTGTGGAAATGTAGTTCACGAACAACAACAAATACTATTCACCTTCTCACCTATTAGAATGCATAACGAAATAATGAAATAGGAAAAGTCGCTTTTTTTGTGCAACAACGAAAAATAAACACATTGGTTGTTGCGACTATCGTAAATAAGCTTGCCGCTTTTCACTATCTTCTACGTCACGCTAGGTGGCTCCTCCCCTTTGGCGCTGGCTGTGGACAGCTCTTCACACTGGGCTATACGCTAGTGTGAAAAGGCCTTTGGAGTATCTATTGCTTTCAATGACAGCCACTGAGTTAAGTCAATTTCCAATTTTCTCAATTCATTTCATCCAATTTGTTTCAGTTCTGCTGATTCAACTTAATGCATTCAACTTTTCAATCACTTTTTTCTGTCAACCCAGAAATTGAATTCGTTTCACTTTAGCTTTGCTTGAGTTTGGTTCAACCCAGATTTAAACTTTCTCATATCGGTTCCAATAATTCGATTACATTAGATCCGATTCTGGTTAGTTGGATTCAAGTCAATTTTTATGCTCTACTTATACACCACTTCGTTTCACCTCACATGAAAAAGCACTTTGCAACGAACAAAGGAGGAAAAAAAATCAAAAAGTCCAACCGAGGAACCTTGAACTGAATCACAAGCCATACGTGACCATCTGCTTTAAGAGGACAAGTGGCGTTTCATCAATTGCGCATTGTCGTCTGGCAAATCCCTTGTGAAACACCCTTTGACAGCTGGCATCTGCTTTTCATCATCATTCACCTTTAACTCTTTCAGTGACATTGACGATGACAGACGTCCAATCACGTGTCTCTTAATCCTTTTGCTGTGAATTTAAAATTAGTGGACATCTTATCCATTTGAATACTATATATACTACTATATATATATGGATTGGACGTCGACTAATGATTAACTCAAGAGTTTGCCCAATTAATTTGAAGTGGGAGGGATGGCAGCGGATAAACAAATTACAATCGCCTTCAGTGAGACTGAAAGAGTTAACCAGTGCATTTGCCCAGATGTCAGCGTTCACTCAGCGTGCATCATTAAGTAAAAACATGCCTCTCACATGCTCCCTTCTCAGCGTATACGACGGACCCTCGCGAGCATCACAACACACAACTCAGATGTCAGCTCGTTCCCTCACTTTTTCCCCCCAAAAAGTAAGTGATACCCACACTAACGATCCTCTCTGAGGTGCCCCCTCTGGAGATGGCGGTCCCGTTGAGTCCGACCAGAGACGGTAGAGTCTGAGACATCCAGTTGGTCACCATGGCCATGGTGCTGAGCACCGCCCCGATCTTTAACATGGGAACGCTCATGTTTGCCTCCTGCGGGGGCCCCTTGGATGGCCCTGCAGCCCACCCTAGAACCTTCTGTTCTCCCGAGCCCGTTTGAGTTCAGTCCGAGCGGGAGAGTATCAGCCAGCCGATGCGTTTAAGGGGCTCGCCGCTTGCTGAGACCTGTTAGAGGAGAGCAGCATCACGCAGGAATCCTCCCTCTCGGAATGACATCCCGAGCCTCACCCCCCGCCCTCCGCCGCCTCTCTCCCTCGCCTCCTCGAGATTCAGAACAGCACATTGGCTGCCTCGCATCTCATCTCCTCCCTAAGAGCTCGTATCCACTCCTTCCCATTTCGCTCTCGCTGACATTTCTCTGTTCTTTTTTATGACTCACAACCTGCCGCGCGTGTGTGCGTGTATCCATATTAGAGGTGCGGACATCAAAGCCCGCGGCTCATTTCACCGATCCGTGCGTGGCTTGTGATTTCCCGGAAGCTTCGACTCCTGTCTTTACTGGATCGAAGCAGGAGGATATTTATAAAGGTTGCTGGTAGCCAGAGGGTCGGGATATTTGCGGGTGGTCCTGCAAGTAGAGTTGCACCGATACTACAGGTCGGCCTAGATGGGATTTTCAAATGTCGATACCGATATCTAAAACATTTTTTTAGCCGATTACCGATATCCAAAGCAGATGTTGTAAGCCAATATTTGAAGTCTTTTTTTTAAACACGTACATTATGAAAGGCATTGTTTTTTTTTTTTTAAATTGCTTCAACAGCTTCAAATATACAATGATGACCTGAGACTTAAAGGATTAATTCGGTCTTGTGCTACCAATGAACGCAGCACTTCTTTACATGATTATGCACACTCATCAAGGAAAGTACATTATTTTCACATTTTTAAACCGACCAGGATGTCATTACAAGATGCAAACAAGTGAGACTGAGAGTTTAAAAGGTTGCTCGCCAGGCAGAAGCTAATGCCAATGCTATCCTCATGCTACGAGTTATATTTAGAGTGTAAGGATCACTCGGCAAACACCTTAAAAGGCAAAAGCAACATTGCATATTCATGCAAGATAAAAAACAATCTTACAATATTTACAAAAAAACGCAAGCCTGATGCTTCCTGTAGCAGCCTGCCTTCAAGCTGCTGCAGTATCCTTCCTGGCTCCTACCATCAGTCAGCAGCGGCTACAGTTGCCCACACAAATGCCCGATCAAAATCCTTTTATCGGCTTGTTTATTTCTTTGTGAATTAGCCCACAGCCAATGTTGGATAAAAGTCCATATATCGGCCTGATATATCGCGCGGGATTGGAGCCCCGACTAGAGCCGGGCGGTATACCGAAAATTTACCGTGACCGAAAATTTTCATGATGACCAACGTAATTTTGACCATGAAGGTAAATTCCGTAATTTAATGAAACAAGAAAATATAGTCTTTTCATCCTGCTTTGACTCTGTGTTGTTCAGCTATGTTCATTCCCCTTTAAGAAAGCAGTCAGTGTGCTTATGTATGAAAGTCACATGGTTATCAGGAACTCAAACAAACAGAAGCCCGGTAGGCTATGCTAGTGGCTAACGCTTCAAGCAAACATGATGGAGTAGGGCTTAAGGGAGCTTTGCCAAACTTTCACCCGGCATTAAGTAGACTCTTGGCCTGCCTCCAGACGGGCTTTCACGCGCTGTCCTCCCTGGTTCTCACAATTTTAGGAGAGGGTGCTTTCAGTGCTTTCTACTGGTAGCCAGGCCACAGGCTAACGCTAGCGGCTAACGCTACAAATAAACGGGATGGAGTCGGATAGCGGCGCTAACCTTGTTGAAATGGCTGAACTTAATGACTGGATTGGACACAGACTGCATCTAGCAATCAGTATGTCGTGTTATTTTGTATCTGTGTGTGTGTGCGTGTGCGTGTGCGTGTGTGTGTGTGTGATTCCTCTGATAGCTTTTATGATGGTAGAGCATTCAGCAAAGTATAATCCAACAGTGAAGCTTAAAATATGACCGTTTAATGGCCACAGATATTTTTCTGTATGTGCTTGCTTTATTCTGTCTCATTACTGCCATTATAAAATCTTAAATGTTTCAGTGGCATAAGAGCAATATAGCTTTAAAGTGGTTGTGTCTGTGTGGGGGGTTCATGTGTGCGTGCATCTAATTAAAAAATACTCAGGAAAAAAAAACCTGAAACCTTGAGGTAAACACTTTTGTTGAGTAATTATGTCACAGCAGCCATTAACAATACGTTGTCTGAAGTGTACTGTTCAAGCTGTACTGTAAGTCATTTGTTTGCACAGTCGTCGTATTGAATTTTATAATGTCCATTGTTCAAGTCCTACAAGTTAATGTTCATACTTGAATTCTTATTGTTTACAAGATATTTTATACACTTTATGTTTAGACTGCATGTACAATTGTTAAATTGAAAATTGGGAAATACAGTGGGGCAAATAAGTATGTAGTCAACCACCAATTGGGCAAGTTCTCCTACTTGAAAAGATTAGAGAGGCCTGTAATTGTTAACATGGGTAAACCTCAACCATGAGAGACAGAATGTGGAAAAAAAAACAGAAAATGACATTGTTTGATTTTTAAAGAATTTATTTCCAAATTAGAGTGGAAAATAAGTATTTGGTCACCTACAAACAAGCAAGATTTCTGGCTGTCAAACAGGTCTAACTTTTAACGAGGTCTAACGAGGTCTAACGAGGCTCCACTCTTTACCTGTATTAATGGCACCTGTTTTAACTCATTATCGGTATAAAAGACACGTGTCCACAATCTCAGTCAGTCACACTCCAAACTCCACTATGGCCCAGACCAAAGAGCTGTTGAAGGACACCGGAGACAAAATTGTAGACCTGCACCAGGCTGGGAAGACTGAATCTGCAATAGGTAAAACGCTTGGTGTAAAGAAATCAACTGTGGGAGCAATTATTAGAAAATGGAAAACATACAAGACCACTGATAATCTCCCTCAATCTGGGGCTCCATGCAAGATCTCACCCCGTGGCGTCAAAATGAAAACAAGAACGGTGAGCAAAAATCCCAGAACCACACGGGGGGACCTAGTGAATGACCTAAAGAGAGCTGGGACCACAGTAACAAAGGCTACGATCAGTAACACAATGCACCGCCAGGGACTCAAATGCTGCACTGCCAGGCGTGTACCCTGCTGAAGCCAGTACACGTCCAGGCCCGTCTGCGGTTTGCTAGAGAGCATTTGGATGATCCAGAAGAGGACTGGGAGAATGTGTTATGGTTAGATGAAACGAAAATAGGACTTTTTGGTAGAAACACAGGTTCTCGTGTTTGGAGGAGAAAGAATACTGAATTGCATCCGAAGAACACCATATCCACTGTGAAGCATGGGGGTGGAAACATCATGCTTTGGGGCTGTATTTCTGCAAACGGACCAGGAAAACTGATCTGTGTAAAGGAAAGAATGAATGGGGCCATGTATCGAGAGATTTTGAGTGAAAACCTCCTACCATCAGCAAGGGCATTGAAGATGAGACGTGGTTGGGTCTTTCAGCATGACAATGATCCCAAACACACAGCCAGGGCAACAAAGGAGTGGCTTCGTAAGAAGCATTTCTAGGTCCTGGAGTGGCCTAGCCAGTCTTCAGGTCTCAACCCCATAGAAAATCTGTGGAGGGAGTTGTAAATCCGTGTTGCCCAACGACAGCCCCAAAACATCACTGCTCTAGAGGAGATCTGCATGGAGGGAAGGGCCAAAATACCTGCAACAGTGTGTGAAAAGCTTGTGAAGAGTTACAGAAAACGTTTGGCCTCCATCATTGCCAACAAAGGGTACATAACAAAGTATTGAGATGAACTTTTGGTATTGACCAATACTTATTTTCCACCATGATTTGCAAATAAATTCTTTAAAAATCAAACAATGTGATTTTTTGGTTTCTTTTTTCCACATTATGTCTCTCATGGTTGAGGTTTGCCCATGTTGGCAATTACAGGCCTCTCTTATATTTTCAAGTGGGAGAACTTGCACAATGGTTGACTAAATACTTATTTGCCCCACTGTAAATCAACGAGAAACGGGTAATTTTTATTTCATGCATTGATTCAGATTTCAAATTATATAACAGTCCGCTTCAGCAAATTTATTGTCATTTATCGTTATCAACGTAAATCTGTTCAATTTACCATGTTACATACTTAAGGCCATATCGCCCAGTCTTAGCCCTGAACCCTCCTACCCCGGCAACTGGCAGCCCAGGCAAAGAGGAAGTCATGCCCCGGGAGCCACACCATAGAAAAAAGTGTGGGACCCACTGAGCTCCCTATTATCGTGGTTGCCAGGTCCCTGACTGGCAGCTATTACCCAGCACCGAGATGGGATTGTGTGGGGAGGTGTATACATTAAAATAGGAGAGCCTATCTTAGGGCAGTGGGACCACCGCATGGAATCCTTTTTTTAATATAGAAAGTTTGTGATGTTTCTTTGGACTTTCAGTGCTTTGGTCTTGACAGCTTGGTTGTGTTGTATTTTATTCTATTAACGTAGTGACAGGCTATTAAACAAGTAGGCAGTCAAATGTTTGCAAACTAATGTTACTAGTTAAGTCTACGTTTTTACTACATGCTCTCAAAATTATTATTATTTTTTTTTTTACAAATCGATCATTAACTTACCTTTGAGCAAGTATAAGTGCCCTTAGATGACTGTCTTGATGTTCAGTTGTTTATGTGGTCGACGACAGAGCCTTATCCATAGGCTTTGAAAAAGGTACAAAAAAAAATTCCTTCTCCCAATCTTTAAGGGTACCTGGTAAGCACCCCATGCACAGCGTTAAACCATCTGGTTTTTGCTATTTTAAAGTTAGAAAAAAATGTTTTTAGTCACGACCACACAGTATTTCTACGCAATTCTATGTTTAGGTGTCCGACTTGATTTGGGGCGTGGTTTTGCGATGGGTCAATTACTTTGCAGTCAAGTAAGTATACAGTAATTTAGAAAATAAAAATGTATATTTTTTCTAAAACATCCTATCGGTACAGTAACAGCATCGGCCAATACCATACAGCCGTGTGTCGGAATCAGGAGCCAAAAAGTGGGACCGGTGAGCCACTAACCACAAGCCGTCGACATAGCTCGAAACGCGTTGCGTCACCCGGCATCATGACGTCTCATTTGTCAACATCCGTCTGTCCTGTTGATGCTCTGAGAATGTCAGGCGTGAACAGTTCGATGGAGGAGGAGATTAAATATCTGCTTGATTTAAAAATGATATCTGATCCGTCACGGCCTTGGGCTTGCAGAATTGTGGTGAACTAGTGGGATTGCTGAAAGATGCTGTCACTCAAGGCAAAACTGGGACTGTAATACCAAATAATGAGTAATGTGTTACAGGGTATTCCGGCAAGTTCCTGATATTGTGCAAATAGCCTCCCATTGGGGGACAATATCAGACCTGCAATCTGTTTCCGCCAACCAGTACCGTTCTGTACAGTATCATTCTTTGTTTCACTCCTTAATGGCCCGAATAATCCAATTAATACATTCCACTTTTCAGCATTATGTCATTGGGGAATCGGTTGCAAGGGGAGGTTTAGTAAAGTTGTGATTGGTTGACAAATTAGACGTACAAAATCATCACGTAAATCGATTTTGATAATTCCGTCAATTGCTGTCCATGCTAAGTCTCCAAACAGTAATTACACAAAACAATAACAGCTGGGTACAGAAGATACATTTAATGAATGAATCAATGAGACTATGCTCCATTTCCCAGCATTCTGAACAAAGCAAAGGCAGAAAAGGGAGAAAAAGAGATGAACTTGAATTGAAAAAGTTTGGAATAGCCAATGCATCCCACAAAAAGGCACTAAGCAAAGCATTGCTTATTTCTAAATGAAATACCTTAACTCACTTCAACATGCTTCTTGACACCAAGATGCCACCATCTGTTTTGTTCCTAGTAAGCTTACTGATAATGCTAAGGATTTTGGATGGACTTTGCGCTAGCTGGCAGCCCACTACCCCATTATCACCGTATTTTCTGGACTATAAGTCCTACTTTTTTCATCGTTGGGCTGGGCCTGTGACTTATACTCAGGCGTGACTTTTTTTTTCACCTTGACCGCCGACAGTCGGAGATCTTGTTCTTTAGGTTAACGTTTCAGAAAAACTTAATGGTACGTTAAAAGATGCATATTTTGCCTGTTGTTCTCCATTTTGCAACTATTCATTTAAAGAGATCCATGGATAGAAAGACTTTTAGTTCTTAAAGATAAACGTTATTATGACAATTTTAATATGATAATTTGATACTGAACCCCCTCATGATGTTTTCGTTTTTATACAATTTGTAAAATTCGTTTAACTAGTAGGTCACTATTGTTGTTGTCGTCGCAGAGCGGTGACATCACATGGTTTCGAAGCCGGGCTTCCAGAGTATGACTCTAGCGACATAAACATGTCATCTGTTCAACCCTTTCAATTTGAACCCGAGAGGAACATTAATGAGCATGACAGCACTGTCGATATTTCACAAAACGAGTAGCAAAAGCAAAATGAACAGGAAAGACGGGATGAGACGTGATGAGAGTAGGGGAAAAAAAAAAAAAAAAAACGGTGTTCTGCCAAAATGTGCTACACCGGCGAAACGTCCTACAAGAGGCAAATTTGACACCCAGATGCATACAGACAGAACATACTAAAGATGCCTTAAGAAAATACTTAACTCATTTGCTCCCAAAAACGTATAAATACGTTCTATTTTTAATTGCTTCAGTGTCCCAAAAACTTCTTTATACATATGTCTTTTGCGCTTTTTTTTTTCTTTTTTTTTTTTTTTTTTTTTTTTTAACAAGAGGCATCAATAGGTTCCGGTCTATCTAAAATATAATGCACAAAGCTCAAAACCCCTTTTAAAGCAATAAAACTGGCCACTGGAGGTCAGTAGCGCATTTGGTAAGAACTCATCTCGGGCCAAGAAAGGAAGTGAAGAAAAATAGTCAGGAAACGGAAGTTGAAGGGATCTTGTGAGGACGCGTGAGAATTTGAGAAAAATGTGGAGAGCGATCAGGAAAAAAAAGGCAAACGACACTGGAGGAAGGTTTTGAAAAGAAAACAAAACCACCGACAAAGAAGGATTCAAAAAAATCTATCTTGATGAGATGGACGGTGACGTCCACAACAGCGTCAGGTTCCACACGCATTCTGCGGAGCTCACCTTGCGTTACTCCTTAGCCCGAGGTTGAAACCACCGATGAAGATGATGAAAAAACTGAGACCGATCTTGATCTGGACCCATCAGATTAGCCACGGGAGCAGCTGAGAGCCTTCCCCGTTGTTATTTGCGCAAATAGTTCGTTCAACAGTTCAATAGTTTAAAGTTATGTGTAATAATGTGGCGCCTGCTCGGGGTGCGGGGTGGTGCTCGGGGTGCGGGGTGGTGCGCAGTGGGTGGGAGGGGGGTGGGCGGTCGCGGAGGCGCCGTGGGTGGTCTGGGGCGGGGATTGATCGGGGCCCTGACGCTTCTTCCGCCCTGGGGCCGGTGGTTCTGGTGGACGGTGCCACGCCCGCGGGAGCCTGCCTCTTAACTCACGCACTTCTCACTTCGGCAATGTAAATATTTTTCACCCTGGCACTTACATGCTCATACATTTCTCCGGGGAGAGTTGGGACGGGGCTTTACAATCCCAGCCCGACTCCCCCCTGTTTTTAATGCACCACACACCAAGGTTGTGGGATGGTTGGGACCTGTTGGGGGGGGGGGGGGGGGCTCACGGCTGCCTCCTCACCACAGGCCCCGCCATCCCTGCACCTTTTTTAAATGCACCACACACATCATACTCCACAGGAGAGCTCCGGCAAAGGGCGGTGGGATGGGTGGCTGGACATAAACTCCATGCTGCGGTCCCACTGCCCCAAGCCAAGCTCTCCTATTTTAATGCATACATTGCACTACCCTCCCCTCACACCCCCATCACGGTGCTGGGTGATGGCTGCCAGTCGGGAACCTGGCAGCCACAGTAATAGGGTGGTAGGTGGGTCCCACACTTTTTCTATATGGCGTGGCTCCCGGGGTGTGGCCTCCCCTCTGCCTCGGCTGCCGGCCGCGGGAGGGGGTTGGGGGGTCGGGTCTCCGATCTTGCATCGCCCCGTGGCAGTTCCTAGGCGTGCTCCTGCCTCCGCCTTCCCCTCTCTTCTCTGGCTGGGCATCCGCCCTGCGCCCCATCGCGGGTCGCTGGCTGGGCGCCGGTGTATCAGCGGGGTGTCGCCTGCACCGGCGGGGGACCCTGCCTTGCCTGGGGCTTGGTGGGCCGCTGGGGGTCCCGTGGCGTGGCGTGCCGTGCCGGTTGGGGGGCTGTGGCTGTGGCTCGTGGCCCGGGTGGGCGGGCGGGGGTGGGTGTAGGCGTGGGGTTGGTGATGCGTCCCCTCCTGCCATCCCTGAAGGCCGGTTAATGGGCGCGAGGGTGGCCCAGCGGACCACCCTGGGTCCCGGGGGGGGGGGCGGTGGCTCCTTTGCTGGGCGGCGGGAGGAGGGATGGGCTGGCTGCGCATGGCCCCCCCATCCCCCCGCCCGCCCTCCCTCCCCGGGCTGGCTGGGTGGGGGCCGTGGCCCTGGGTTGGCGCCCGCGCGGTTTCTCCGCCCGTCTGCGTGGCTGTCGCGTGCCCGGTGGGGCTTGCGTGCTGCTGGATGTGGTAGGGCATGCTCGGGTTGGGGGTTCCGGTGCCGGGATTGGCGATGTGGCGGCGTAGGGTTGGTCGCCAACGGGCTTACACTCATAAGAGATTCACACGATTACTGGGTTCTAGATCACAGAACTGATTTGTGTACACTCTACCCCTTTCAATCACTTAGCTTATAGTCTTATAGACACCCCCACCCCCATTCTCCTCTTTCACTGGCCAATAGGCCCCCACATGGTGTAAACCGGAAATACATCTCGCTGACGATAGCACCAGCATATTAGTAACTAGTTTAGATGTTCAATGTATTTCCTGTTGTTGTTTGTGTATGTGTTTCTTTTCTTTCTTCTCTTGTATTTCTTTTCTTCTGTCTCCCCATAATCCCTTCCTGTTCGCTGCTTTGTCATAATAAAAAGGTATTTTGAATGATCACAATGGGAGTATGTCAGACTCTCAATGTGAAAAATTAAAACTGTTCAGAATCCGGGCACTTAGACTTCCATTCTCTGTGTCAAACAGCTGAACAGGACAGGTTTAAAAAAAAAAAAAGTAAATAAA